>NC_047650.1:13485931-13516481 GCF_902201215.1 Prunus dulcis | reverse complement strand
CATAACGACAAAGGGTTTTTAAAGAAGATGGTGCCTCCATATTTGAATAATCACCAACTTCAATAACCTGTTTAAAGAAATAAAAAAAATGACGTGGTAATTCAATAAAAGCGACGGTTTAAGGAATAAAACGTCGTCTGAAAAGAATTTAAACGACGGTGAAAAAACCGTCGTGGTGAATAATTTATTACGTCTTAGAAAAAAAATTCCGCCGTCTAAGTTGTAAACAAACGACGGTTTAAAGAAAAATATCGGCGTCTGAAATTTTGAAAAACAAATAAAAAAGGCAAAGTTATGTGAACATACCTTGTCGTCATGCTTTTCTTCATCTTCTTTCTCCTTTTCATCTTGTTTTTCTTCTTCCTTCTCTTCATCTTTTTTTTTCTTCTTCCTTCTCTTCATCTTCCTGATGTTTCCCATTTTTGGCAGTATCATCCTCAAAATGTAGGGATCTCACATCACCTCCAGAGCAGCTTGCTTTGTCGGACATTGGATTTTTGGGACTTTGGCTAATTCTTGGTTTAAGCATGCTTGGATCAAAATTGGGAATTAATTGGGAAAACTGACTCAGGAAATGCTCCCTCTCAGCCTCTACCAATTGTTTGGTTCTAGCCTCCATCCTCAAAGCCTCTTCCCTTGCCTTAGCCTCCATCTTTTTAGTCTCTTCTTGAAGGAGAACTCTTAAACTGTCCTTCAAATGGTCGTCAAAGCTCATCCTCTGTGGTTTGGGTAAATTGAAATACTGCCTTGGGGAAATCCCAGCACCTACTCCTCTCTCTCTGCCTGGATGCTCGGGGCCCAAAGCCATGGTCAGCACATCATTGCTGCCATATACACTGACTTTGCCTTCCGAGACTTGTTTTTGCAATTCATCCTAAAACAAAGATATATAAAAAAGTAAGAACAAAAAAAACACGACGGTTATTTATATACAAACGACGTATTATATAATTTCACACGACGCAATAACATATAAACCGGCGTTATTATAATTTATCACGACGGTAGTTATACCGACGTGGTTAGTTTTTTAAAACGACGAAATGAATAAACCACCGACGTCTTATGCTATAATTACAGAAAACAGAGTAGTGATTCCTGATTTAGACCTTTAACGACGTTTTTTTAAAAAGTTTCGACGTGGTAATATCATTCACACGACGCGAAAATGAACCACCGACATCTTATGCTATAATTAAAGAAAACAGAGTAGTTTTTCCTATTTAGACCTTTAACGACGTTTTTTAAAAAGTTTCGGCGTGGTAATATCATTCACACGACGAAAAAATATAACATAAGACGTAATAAGAATTATTCACAGTTTAATAAAAATTTAAAACAGAGTGAGTAGGCTTACAATTAATTTTGCTTTTTCTGCCACCTTTGGATCGGGGATGTTACCATGTTTGTCCTGTCTAGCTCTCTTCCATAAGGTAGATCGATCAATTTCTACCCCAGGCATGGTTTTCTCCAATTGATCCTCCAATCCAGCATATCCTTTTCGAGACAATCGATGATTGTACTCAAGTTTCTCCCTAATCTGTGCATGTTGAGAATGCCCAGACTCAAAATCTTTGGATAACCTTGAAGCTACAAAGGCATCCCATTGTGCTTTCTCTATGAATTTATATGTTTCAGGGGGTTGGCTTAATTTCTCCTTGTCATTGGTGTATGGAAGGATATAATGCCTCGTTAGTGTAGACTTGAAATCCTTCCATTTCTTGGCAGCAGAAGATAAAACAGAGTTCTTGCCCCCTTGACCTACCACAAAAGCCATGTCATCTGCTTCCCAAATCTGCTCCTTTATATCCTTGGGGATTTGAGACCATTTCATGTCCACAAGTGGAACTCTGGGGCGTGCCAACACACCAATGTAGGACTGCATCTCACTATGTGCTTGGCCAATTCCTTTCCCCCTTTTATTGTACTCAACAATTGGCCTCAGTTTCTGATGTTTTCTCTTCACAACACGAGGCATTGTGCTCATACCTCGACCAGACTTTGAATCATCAGAGATTGTTGTCTGGTTGGTTGGTTCTGTCTCAGCAGATGATGAAGCAAACTTCATCTTCTTCGAAGACTTCATCTTCTTCGAAGACTTCATCTTCTTCGAAGACTTCTCTTGAGGAGCTACCATTCCAAGCTCCTTACCTCCATTTTTCTTGGAGCCAGAATCCTTACTTTGGTGTTGAGAAACCATTTTAATAGACAAAACTGCAAGTGAAAATATTTCAGGAAAAGATTAAGAACACAAACGACGGTTATTAATAAAATACGACGTATGATATGATTTTAAACGACGCAATGAAATAATCTCAGGCGTAATAAATGTTTAAAACCATTATTTATATAACGTCGTGGTATTTATGTTCACACGACGTCAATAGTAATATACCGTCGTCTATATAAGGATCCAAAACCCTTCTTTCTTTCTCTGTGAATGTTTGATTGCAGATCAAAAACCCTAAAATACCACGTCGTGGTATTAACATTCACACGACGTAAAACAATAAGATATACTGTCGTCTATATTAGATACCAACCCTACTTTCTTTTTCTTTATATTTTATCAAATTAGGGAAAAACAAAAACCATTGTTCAGAGAAATCAAACCTGCAATTAAACAAGCAAATAAAAAAAAAAGACTATAATTTTAAAAACAACTTTGTCAATTTTCAGACGACGCTAGAACGATTGACGAACCGTCGTGGTCTACATATTTAACCACGTAAATAAGAAGCTACCGTCGTCTTATTTAGTTGAGGTAGTTGTCTTCAAAGTTGGAAACTTTCCCTCTTTTTCTGTATATTTTATCAAACTTGGAAAGAAGTAAAATGATTTTGGCCAGAAAAAAGGTAAAAAGATTTTTCAAACAAAAAGCGTATGAGCATGCAAAACAGTAACCAAAATAGTGAAAATGAAAGCTTACCTTTTGCGTGCAATGAAAGCAAGAGGAAGACGATGTTTAAGTTCAGAGACGACGAAGAAGACGAGAGGAAGGCGATGAGATACTCTGACAGTGCTCTGACAAGGAAAAAAGACAAAAAGTTTTCTCTGGGAGATTGAAATTTTTAATCGGGTTTGGAAACAGTGCATGTGTAAGTCAGGTAGACAAAAAGTTGCTTACATATAAAACCATTTCAAAAAAATAATACGGCGGTTACATATAACTACGACGTATAAATTAAAAAATATGACGGTACATTTAACTTCGGACGTGGTAAATAAATACGACAGTAGTGTTGTAGGTACCGTCGTAGTAAACTCAAAAATTAAAGTACATAAGTAATAACTCGCGTCATGGTAGATTATTTAACACGTCGTTTTTATTAATTTACCGACGTGGATTTATGTAATATACGTCGGTCATACCGGCGTTGATTTTACAATTTAAACGGCGGTTTTTTTGTAAGGACCGCCGTTGGTTTTAAAAATTTATTCTATAAATTTGTAGCTTTCATTCATTTTCGGTTTACATTTAGGGTTCCAAGTTCTTCCTCTCTCAGAGACACTGTCTCTCACATCTCAAAGACAATAATTTGGATGTCTTTCTCAAAAAGAAATTGAGCTTACTCGCATCAAATCTATGTCCACAAGAAGAAGCTTGTCAACTAGCCTTCTCACTTCCTTGATCAAGCCCGATAGGACACTTAGTGCTTCTGAATACTCCTTGCTTTCCATCAAAAAAGATGCAAGCCTGGCCTCCACTCGCTGTCGAAGGAAAGTTCGCTTCTCAGGGAAATCTGAAGATCAGATGGGCCTGATCCTCTGCTTGATTTTCTTGGCTAAGAAGATCCGTCAGATTTGTGATAGCCTCTTCCTTTATCCGTAGAGCTTCAGAAGAAGAAGATGGGTTTCAAGAATGCGATAAAGAATAAAAATGGCTTCAGATGGCCTCTAAAGCATGAGCAATCGAATCAGTAGTTGCTGGGAGATATGATGAAGACATTGTCAATGCTTTGAACTATACAAGTCCTGCAGAAAGAGAAAGGACCAAACTGTTAAAGAAACTGAAACAACGACGGTTTTCTGTTATACCGTCGTCTTTTCTCGTCGTCTATATTAAGGTAAGATGGCGGTAGATTTATAATTACCGCCGTAGATTATTTTGTTAAACGTCGTTAAGTGTAATACAACCGACGTGGATTTTATTTTTAAATTATAAATAGAGTTTTTTTTTCCCGAATTCTTTCAGTTTTAGTTTTCAATTACAAAGCGTGATAAATAGATTTTTCCTTCTCGAGGAAATTTAAAATGAGGGAAATTAATGTTCTAGAATTTGTAAACTAACACGACGCAATATTACTAACCCGAGGAAATTATGAAGAAATCTGAAAATCAAAGAAATTTAAAATGAAGGAAATTAATGTTCTGGAATATGTAAATTTTTTTTTTTGGATGACAGATTTAAATAAAATAAGAATATAAAAACAACGACTGTTTTTGTATTACTGTCGTCGTTTTTCGTCGTCTTAAGTAAGACTAAGACGACGTAATATATTTGTTGAGCGACGTTGATTTGTTTTTTAAGCGTCGTTAGGTATAATATAACCGTCGTTGAAAATTGTCTCTCTGATTGCAAATTTGCAACGACGTTAGGTATAATATTTGTAGATACACAAAAGCACACACATCATCAACTTCAAAAAAATTGTCTCTCTGATTGCAAATCTGTGTCATCTGTTAAGATTATGATGTGGAACAGAGTTCCATCTGGTAAGATTTCGTAACCCTTGGGATCTCAGAAAAATCTGGTTATGTCGGCGGTTTTCTATATAAACCGTCGTGGTTATTTCAATTCTTGTCATTAAGTAGATCTACCGGCGTAGGATAAGAAAATCAAAGAAAAAAATTGTTAACAAAAATTCTTATTAAGGCGACGGTTTAAATTAAATGTACGACGTATAAAATGAATAAATACGACGTTAAATTTTATAGTACGATTTAAAGATAACGTCGTAGAACTATACGATAATGACGTCGATATATTTATATTTTTCGTCGTTGTACATTAATTTAATACGGCGATATTTTGTATTTTAAAGCCGTGGATTTGTTTTTAATTATACGGCGTCTTATACGAAAACCTCGTCGTGTTATTTTATGAGTAAAAACGGCGGCTTTTATTGAAATCGTCGTCTTTACTTTCTTCGTCGGTCGATTCATAACTTCTGCCGTTCTTTGTTGGCTTTGATTTTACACTGCGGAAATCTGTTTCAAATAGGCGTCGGTTGTTTAATTAGGTACGTCGTTGTTTTTGAACAGCCATTTGAATCTCCATTTTTAGTTGTCTAAGGTGGTATTACACGACGGTGTTTTCAGAACCGTCGTCTTTTTAAAAACCATGACGGTTTTCACTTAGACCGTCGTTGTTTTCTGGTCGTCTTTTTCACTTTTTGTAGTAGTGTTATGTGAAATAGCTCCAGAGAAACCACCAAGACATTGGTCAAGATCACATTTCAACACTACTTTGAAGTGTCCAATACTATTGAACAATCTATGTAAGTCTTTTAATTCCTGGATAATGGCAGCTAGGTGTAAGCCAATAATTTCAATGATGGAGGATATTAGGGTTAAGTTGATAAGAAGGATACAGATGAGAAGAGATTTGATGATGAGATGGGATCGTGCAATATGTCCCAAGCCCTTAGCAAAGCTTGAAACTAGCAAAAAGCAGGTTATTGATTGCATTGCTATTATGTTTGGAGAACTTAAGTTCCAAGTAGATAATGCAACTGGTGGGCAGTTTATAGTTGATTTGGATGATAGGACTTGCTCATGCAGGAATTGAGATTTATCTAGTGTCCCATGTAAGCAAGTAGTGTCAGCTATTAACCATAAGAGATGGAATGGGCCTGACACTTATATAGACAAGTGTTACATGAAGGAGACATTCTTAAAGGCATATGAGAACATTATACAACCTGTGAATGGAATGGACCTCTGGGAAAGAACATATTTCCCTGAAATCTTACCTCCTATGTACAATAGACAATCAGGCAGACCACCCAAGGTTAGGAGGGAAGAGGCTGGTGAAAAAGAGACCAAGACAGATGGGAAGAAGCTCAGAAGATACGAAGCCTCTCTCAAATATGGTACATGTGGCCAAAGGGTCATAATTCAGTAACATGTCATAGACATAAGCCACCAAATGAAAGAAACCAACCTGGAAAGAAAAAGAAGGCTAAGTTTGCAGTTGGAAGTTCTATCCCAACTTCCAAACCTGACAATTATGATGTTGAGATGGGGAGGAAGAATCAAATGAGAGAGAAGGCAAAGCAAAGAGCTCAAGTACTGAAGGTAATTGCACTTTACACATTGTATTTGCTTATTGGAATGATGATTCTATGAAATAGATGATAGCATTGTCTTTGTTTGTTTTTTCAGGAAAAGAGAGACAAAAAGAAAGCAGAAAATGCAGCAACGTCTACAGTAGATTCAAACAATCCAACTGGAGCGAGGAAAATGACTAAACGCAGCAACACCAAATGCAGCAATTATGCTTTTGTCCAAGAATCACAAACTGGAGTGTAGGATCAATTAGGGTTTTGCATGGACAGACAATATTGAAAGGTGTTTTGGCCAATGTGTTTTGTATGGACAGACTGTATTGGAAGGTGTATAGGATCAATTAGGGTTTTGTATAGACAGACATATGTGGTTGTTGGCTGACTTTGGTCTGAATCATATTTGGTAATGTATTTTGGCCAAGGAGAAACTGCATTACAGTTGTTGTCTGCCTTTGGTATAATTGTATTTTAGTTACGGACAAACTGTATTAGAGCCTGGTTTGTTTTGACTTTTTGGGTATGAAATGCTTCATGTAATGCACTCTTATTTTGGTGTAATGCACTCTTATTATTTTGTTAGCAGGCTAAGATCAATGCATTATGTCTTTCTTTCTCTTTTTTTGTATCATCAAGGACTATGTTGGCAAGCTAAGATCAATGCATTCATTTTGGAAAATTTGCAAAACGAATGTGATATGCCAATTTGCAAAAGGAACGTGAATTTCGAATTTCCCATTTCATACAACCCACAGTTTCATACAACCCATTTCATTACAACCAATTTCATACAACCCATTTCATTACAATTAGTTAATGGTCTTACAAAAACCTGCAGTACACAAAAAGCAATTGAAACCATCAAACAAGTTCCAGTACTGTCTTCGTTCCACTTGAACCATTATGTTGAGTTGCATTTACTGAGAGCAAAGCAACAAGGACGCCAATAATGATTAAAAAAAAAAAAACTAAAGTAGCTTCTCTCTCCTGCGCCACCCCTTCAGTTCATCATTAGCCTTATCTATCCTCTTCAACAACCCAGGAATTATCATCTTTGACCGGGCACACATTTGAGGATCGAACCAGTCGAAATACCAACACCCTTTCTGCTCAACATGAGGTAAATAACTTAAATAATCGCCCACTTCAAAAATTCTTACAATTTGAAACCCTTACACCCAAATAACAAAGAAATTACTGAAATTACCTAGCGGCAGCATGTCCAGAATCTTCTGCCTGGATTATATTTGGTCCAAGAGGTTTCCAGTCGAGCAAACCCACCACAAAAGCATCGACGAGTCTCACTCATTCTAGATTTCCTAACTTCACGAAGAAAAGTTGAGGATTTGGAGATATTTGGTGTGAGAGAATTTGGGAACTTAGGGTTCTTGTTCGTATGGAGCTATATGGACGACGAGTTGAAATAGAAATTTAAAAAAAATTTGAGTTGCAAGGCAATCGGCCCATGCCACGTAGGCTTAATCTGAAGACAAGGGTTGGAGGGCTTAAGGGCGAGAAAGGAAAAAATTCAAGTTTGAAAATGCCCTTGGAAGGACTTCGAAACTAGCAGAAAAGTGGGCCCCATCAGTGCCAGATCAACAAATAACGGTACAACTGACGGAAACCCTAACGGTGGAATCGGATTGTAACAAATTTACAAGCTCGGGGTATGTGATTGTAAAAATTGAAAAGACAGGGAGTAACATGCCTTAAGGTTATAACTACAGGGTACTAAACACTGTAAATAACCCATAAAAAAAACGGAAACTAACACAAAGACCTTCGACGATAATCAAAACACAGTAGACCCACATAAGAGGATTGCAGAAACCCCAAATAGTAAACCCACAGGAGAGGACTGCAGAACATCCCAACTGTCAAAAGAAGCTTTCTATGAGCAAAATCATAGTCCTTTGACATCCACACAAATTGCAAGGCATACCATAGAAGAAACCATGAGAGAACACGGAGGAGGAACACAGAAACAACAATAAAATGACCCTTGAGAAGCACTCCACTTCAACTCAGAACCTTACAAAGAAAACCTCATATGCCCAAGCATAGTTCTTTGGTCGGGGCAGAGTAGAGAAGAGAACCATATTCCAACAACTACCACCAGCATCGCTGCTGCCACTGCCGTTGAAACAGAGACAAAATATCAGCCATTATATTTTGGGAGAATTTTGATACTTTGTATTATATTTCAAATATAGGACTTTCGACTCTCTCTGGAGCAAAACATAATCAAATGGACGAATTTTGGAGTAATTCTAGTTGGAGGATGTACATGAGTCACTTAGCTTGATCATATCAAAATTTTAGATTTTCCTACCAAGCGGTTATTTTCTGGCAATAAAATAAAGGAGCAGTGCATGGTGTTGGAATAGTGACGTTTTGGGATTTTATTGCGTTTTGGAACCCAAGATGACCTTGGATGGGTTCGTGGCCTTCTGGAGAAGTGTTCAGAATGCTTTTATCTTTTGAAAAAGCTATTTTGGGCCAGATTTGGAGGAGTTTTGAGGCCAAAACGTGGCTGGGCAAATTATGGGCAGATTCTCCTAATCCAATTTGGATTTTATATCCTAGTATTATTTTATTTTAACTTAGTTTCCTGGTGGGAATTGGGCAGCTAGGTTTTAGGAGGTATTTAAGTTCTTTCTCACCGCAATTTTGGGGACTTTTCTTTTATGCAATTCTGGGGAAAATAGAGACTTTGGCTAGGGTTTTTGAAGAGCTTCTACTTCAAGGTGTTTTTATTCCTATTCATTTGAATGATATTTTCTTTGATTTTAATTATGAGTATGCGTAACTAATTCAAATTGCTAGGGCGGGGCCATAAGCCTTAGCATGAATATGTAATTTTATTAATTTGCTTATGAATGGATGCATGTTGGCTTTGAATTATTAATCACTGTGTTTAAAACTATCTATCTATTTTAATGACTGATCACCATTAGGATATGTGGACAAGTAATTTGATGCAATTTCTATTGGAACATCACCCTAAAATTGAGGATGACTTCTTGTGATTAGTAGTTGTAAGTTCACTTAAGGTGAACATCACGCTCTTAAGGGTTGCATTGCATGGTTTATCAAAGGGTTTTCACAAAACTTAATGAGTCTTGCATGTTTATATTTGATTTGAACATCACAGACGGATTGCATGTTAGGTATAAGTTTTCGCTTGAACATCACAAGGAAAATATGCATTAGGAAAACCTAACCTTCAAAGCATGTATGTGGAAATTCATAAGTAGTTAATAGAATTGCATAGGATTGTGACGGTGAGGGCTAAACCCTAGTTTTTTTTTTCTTTCTAAATTGTTAGTTTTTAAAAAGAAAACGTTTTTCTTCTATACTGTTATTATTTCCCAACTTTTAGATTTCTTTTACTGTTAATTTAATCTTTTCAAATTCATAAACTTCAAATCTTTGATAAAATCTATTTTAGTT
Organism: Prunus dulcis; assembly: GCF_902201215.1. Classification (NCBI taxonomy): domain Eukaryota; kingdom Viridiplantae; phylum Streptophyta; class Magnoliopsida; order Rosales; family Rosaceae; genus Prunus; species Prunus dulcis. The sequence goes on along the minus strand of NC_047650.1, from coordinate 13,506,741 downwards.
ATTGATTAAGAGTTAGTTTAATTACAAATTAGTCAAACAATCTTTGGGGACAACAACCTTGCATGAGCACTTATACTACAATTACCTTGTATTCTTGCAAGTATTTTCAGTGATTTTAAACCTATTGCGCATGTTCTAAAAATCCTACCAAACACCAGTCACCTAGAATGCTGTAAAAAAAATAACCATACAAAACAAACAGACAAACATACCTAGATCCAAACAGATCTAGACTATCTAGGGAGGAAGGAGAAGATGGGCGGAGGAGAGGAGGGGCACAGCCCCCCGGCCCCCCCCCCCCCCCCCCCCCCCCCCCCCCCCCCCCCCCCCCAAAGCTTCCTTGTAGTTGGTTGTTGACAAGAAGAAAGAGGACTAGGGTGCGATTAGGGTTTTTTGCCTTTCGTGTTCTTAACTTAATGGAAGATGGAACTTAACAGTACTCCCATATTAAAGATGTGACTATATGGAAAAACATTACACCTAGTCCCACTCTTAACCTGACCCTATAAGCCTCGTTTGATGGCTCGGCCTAAACTAAATTTCAATTGAGTTTAAGTCCATTCTTAAGAGTTTCGAGACTTGTATGAAAAAGTATGTTAAACTATAATCTAATTTAATAAGTTTAGCTCTAGCATTTATACCTTCATTAAATAGCAGCCATAACATTAGTCAAACCACCAGACTAGGCCCTCAATCCCCTCTTGCAAATACTAAACTACCGATACTAGAAGAATGTGACTCAAGCATATGGCAACCCATATCCAAATTGAGTCCAATTCAAGCAAGTTGGGCTAAATAAAATCCTTCATTCATAAAATCTTATGGAGCCCTCACCTTACTTAAGACAAAAGAAGGGGTGAGAACACCAATCTAGGAGCTATTTGAAAACAGTTTAGACTCATTAGCTATTTTAATACAGATCCCACATCCATCTTCTGCCTGCGAAACTGAACCTTTTCCAAGATCAGCAGCAAATCGTTTCAGCCATTCAGCCTCATTATTTCTATGTACTCCAGCATCTCTAATTTGACCTTCCTCCTAATTACTTTATTTGTACAATTAAATTGATTTGAGTGAGTTTATATATAATATGGTTGGTACATTACCAAGACTAAGAAAAATATGTTATATATATTTCATGTATGATAATATTTTGTTCTAGAAAATGGTTTTCAAAATGCTAATGTTATTTATGTCATTTTCACATCTCAGTACCCCAGATAAATTTCATTATTTGTTCTTATGAAATTATTTTCCAATCAAGCATCATACACATTCTTAATCTTGAATACAAATTTGTTTTCTCATTTTTTGTTGTTGAAATATTTTACGAAAATGGTGTTAAAAAAACATTGGCAGACCCTTATTTGTACACAACAAAATCAACCTCAAAAAAATACTAAAAAAAAAAAAAAAAAACACTAAACAAAAGAGTAGAACCTCAATAGCAGAATACATGAATTACATGTTTAATCAATAATTATTCAGATCACAACAAAATCAACATAATCGAGCTCAAAACCAACACAAAACCAATTCCTAATCAATCTAAAAGCAAAAGCTCAATCAAAGAATACCTTACAAGAACCACTTCAAATTGGTTAATCAAGTGATTTTGATCTCCATTTAAGGTTGTATGTAACTTACTAACTAGTATTCTAGTGATATTTCTCTCAATGGATGGAACCATAAATTTAGTTGTAGGGAGCCATAATTTTAAAATAAATTATATGTGGACTTAGATCTACAAAGAAATGCCCAAAAAAAATTATATTGACACATTGTTTTCTGGTCAATGACACATATTTCATACTTCATGAACCAAAAGAATATGCATTAACCTTGGAGGACATCAAGTCCAAATGAATCTTAAGAGAAATCAAGTGAAAAAAAAAAGGAAAAATCTTCAAGAGGGGGTTGGAAGAAAAATGGAGATTCTCCAATAAGTATTTTGTTACGGATTGGTTACATATTTCTAATCTTGAGCGTGAGATTGCATTCATTAAATGTATTGATAGTCTCTTAAATGTAATCTAACGGTCGAGATTAGATGTATGTAACAAACCTTTAACTTAAATATTTATTGAAAAATCTCCCAGAAGAAAATATAATCCCAATTTATAATTACCAATGAGAGATATCAAAAAACAGAGAAATTCCATGACTCCAAATTCAATTCCATTCTTAAAAACCAAACTATCACCCACTCTTATGTTGAGACAACATTTTAGGACATTGTTTCACACTTTATGGAGCTCACCTTAGCTCATCCCACATGCATGTCTTCACAATGATTGGGGGCATCAACCTCTTCATTTAGCAACATCTTCTTTTTGGTATATTATCTTCTCTAAATGCCACTTCAGTTCATTCCTTATCTGGTAACTCAATTACTTTACTCCTCCTGCTCACATGATGACCTTAGTACCTTATCTCTTAAATCATAAACAGATATTCCAATTTCCATACACACCTATATCCAAATTCTTACCATTCCAACTCATTCAAATTCTTCTTTTATATCCAATTTAAACAAGTTCATGATAAAAATAAAAAGTGTTACAATCAATTGCGCCTGAGTGCATTTTGACCGTAAATGCATGTGGTCAGAACTTGCTCATGCAATCACACACGAATGAACTCAACAAAATTCCATTGAAAACTACTAGTCCTATGTTTATCTATGATTAGGATTTGCTCATGCGGTTACACACAACTGACCGTAACAAAATCAGCTTAAGGGCTACTGGGTGGGTACTGTTCCTTAAAGAACAAAACCCTATTCCCACATCGGCATATACCAAGTGCTTAAGCAAGTGAAAAGTCACTTGGCAAGCAAAATCTTTTGGCTTCAAAGCATGGGATTGCCCATTTGCCCATGCAGGCAAGACTGGCAACGCATATCAATTTGGTTGGGGTGTGCTTCATGGAAATACTCCTTTTGTAGCCATGGACGGTCATTATCTTCTGGTTTAGGAAGGGAGTGATGGAGTGACACGTGTATGGACAGATAGAGGTGTGATAGGTTAGGGTGGTGCCACGTGGAGATGCAGCAGCAGTAGACTACTCAGAGAGAGAGAGAGAGAGATGGTGAGGGAACCAACTGCATGTGCTTACTGCTTAGGCAAATACCCAAATAACTTCTCACACTAAAACTCCTCCTTTTTGTAGCCGCGGTTTTGCTCTCCATACCCGTGTCCATAGCGCGTGCTGCGTTCACACCACACCACCATGACAAATATTCTCTACATAAAAGGTGAGAATATTTCATTATTGATTTGAATTAGCTTTTTAGAGGGTTGATAAATTAAAAAAAGAATTATCTTAGAGGACTATTTAGACTTCACTTAGACCCCTGAAGAAATAAAGATAATATTAGGCCTTAGGTTTAGCTTGTTTGTGTTAGGCTTATTAGGTTATACTTCAAAATTTACTTGTCAAAAGTATCATGTATATATACATAGGAAGAATAATTTTTAATCAATTTTTTGTGTGTGTATTTCATCTCATATTTAATTGAAAAATAGATTCCCATATTTGATATCACTCTCAACATTATGTAAGGGAGGGAGTAATTGACGATTGTCTTTGCCTAAGTATTTGTTCGTTATAGGAATACTTGAGCTCGAATTATTTGAACTTTATTCATAATACTTACCTCAATAATGAATACTTTTAACCCCTTAAGTTACAATAACTTTATTTCTTCATTACATATTTATATTTCTAATATGTATGCATATAATTTATATTATTATTTATCATAATTTGGAATGGAAATTTGAGTTTTTAACTCAATGTTCGTTATTTCAATGTTGAAATTGTGCCACAAACAAAGCTAAACCAATGAAAATTCAAGTTTGGAAAGAGGCATCCAACTTATGTACAACTCATGAAATCTTGGACTTGATTTAAGCTGGACACATTAAATAAATCAATTCAAACTTGAGCACCTTAATACACAGCTTAGCTTGGCTTGGCTTTGACTGTATTTCCAAAAACTAGTCTCCAATGCAAAAATTTGGGACCCAAACAATGCATAGAGAGCGTGGGACTTAGATTTGGATGGAGCTTCAAATATCAATTTTCTCTCTGTGGAAACCATGTGTTGTGTAGTGCCTCACCAATTTATTATATTTGTGCTTGAACCTCCCTTTACTGCCCCTTTCTTTCTCTCAATTCTCGCGTGTAACTTCCGAACGCAAATTAGCCTACTTGAGAGAGAGAGAAGAGAACACACAGAGAAGAAAATACAGAGAACCCCAAAACCACACAACAACAATAACACAGAGAGAGAGAGAGAGAGAGAGAGAGAGAGAGGCTCAGACAGACTCAGACTCAGACACAGACAGAGAGACAGACACCACCATAAAAATACAACCACTAGAAGACTCGAGACTCTGAGAGAAACTAGAGCAAACACACAGAAGAAAACTGCTCTCTCATCTATCCCATTCTTCTTGTAAATCATTCATCTTTAGAGAGAAAGACAAAGAGAGAGATCTCCGTTGTCATTCTGCATTGCCCACTTCGTAGTGGACAAGGTAATCTCACCAGTTGTATCTCAAATACCCAGAATTTGGATTTCACAGATTTTCCCATTAACGCTTTGAATCCGCTCTCTTTAGCCCTTTTGATCGATACCCTCTTTAAATTGGCTTCGACCCGCGAAATAAAACTTAAAAATTGTATAGTGCTCGATTGTCCTTCTTCTTTTTGTTGTTTTTTTGTTTTTTGAAAATTTGATTTTTTTCCCAGAATTTTTTGAGGAGTGGGATTAGGGTTTTTGATAGTGGGTATTTTGCTCAGAGCATGCTTTGTTTTGGTGGATATTTTAGGGTTTCGTTGGATCGCAACTGGGTACTCGTCCAATTCCGCTGTTTTGGACTAATTAGGGTTTGATCAGAGCACAATTGAGGAACTGGCAGATATTGGAATCATCGCGGCCGCTCATAGAATGAGCATAAGCTCCGATCTTTCCCCGGAACGGAATTGTGGATTTGCCAGAGCTGGGTTGAGTACATGAACTCTGAGATTGCATAGAATTATGGGAGTTATTGTTTTTCTGAGCATGGAAGAAGATTGCACATACTGAATTGGGTACATGAGTGATCAGAGACTTGTGGGATCAGAATTTCGGAGCAAAAGGACTTCTGGGTTTTTGCTGTTTTTGCGTGCTTGATCTTCAGCTGGGAATGAATTTGGTTTTGGGTTATAAGGAGGAGCTGATGATTCTGTATTGGTCCAGAAGGCAACACAGAGGATTGGATTGTAGTGGACCGTTTTCGTTTCTCAAAAAACCGTTTGGCTTAACTTAGTTTGAACAAAGTTCTTGACAGAATAGCTTTTGAAGTAGTTAGTTTATCTGGGTTTTGTTGGATTTTAGATCAGTTTTGTGTTGCAGTTGTTTCCACTGAGCTGGTGCTTTTTGCTGAGCCTTGGTTTTTCAAGTGAATTGTGTGTGTTATTGCTTTGCCTGCCTGCACTTCTGTGTGGAAACGATTAAGGATTGGTTCAAGTGCCTGTTGGAGTGACTGAGAAGCTCATGGAGGATTTTTGATGCTGGGAATGAATGCGGGGACATGGTGCATGGACAGGAGCATAGTTGCTGGTTCGTTCCCTTTCTGGAACAGTGCTACTGGAAACTAATTCAGGAGTTTTCTTCCTTGGAAGGCACTGGTGTTTTGTATTGTGGGATTTTGTGCAATGTCGCGCTGCTTTCCATTTCCTCCACCTGGATATGAAAAAAAGGCTAGGAAGGATGATGTGGACTTGCTAAAAAAGGTTAAAATACTTTCCTTATGATCATCAGTATCTTTTAATTCGTATAGCATTCATTAGGGACATAATTTATCAAAAAGATAAAAAAGGAAAAATAGAAATAATCATTTATTAGGAGCGTGCGAATGGATATGATTGCTCCCTTCTGTTAACTAGCATGGTTTACACATCTATATGGGACATTAGAAGTTGTAAAATTTTTGCTTTCTCCACTTTCAGTGGATATTGCAGTTCCAGTTAAAGATGCAAAGTGTTTGTCTGGTGTGTCTAAAGATTGTTTATTTGATGCTGTAGTTTAGGAACAAATAAAATCCAACAATCCAGGATGAAGACTTTAAGTAAAGATTTAGGTGGCCAGTGAAAATTATGGATAGATGAACTGGCTGGGAAAACTGGTGATTTTGTCCCGCTTTCTACTCAGGTACCTTTTGTCAGATGTTTTTCTTGCTGGTGTATTGAAGTGACCAAATTATTCGATTAACAGCTACTTGTTCAGTTTGTTGCAATGTGAAAGTTAGGAGCTAGTTGGGGAATATAAATTTTTCCACTACTAAGCGACCATTAGGTTGATTTGTTTATACTATTCATGCTCACTGGTGCCATGTTGAATTAGCAATAGTTTACATTGCTCTCTAAGCTGGATCAGTACCGAGGGATTTTTCTTTTCTAGGGTCAGGACCATCAGATTACAACCATATCTGGATAATGTGTTTTGAATCTTTGATACATAAACCTGGGTTGTACTGTGTAAGTGACTACTTATTACATAATGTGTTGGTATTGCTTAGTTTACGGGTTTAGTACCAATCACTTGCCACATGCATTCACATCATATTTGTCCAGTCCCCATTTTTATCATATAGGGCTGGATTAATGATCACGATGGAGCCAATACTTGTGACATTATTCGAGGCCAAGTCTAGCCCGAAATTGGTGCATCATGTGCAAAAGAAACCTGGACGTATAGATCATCTATTCTTGTGTAGCACTGTACATTAAAGGTTTAGCACACAAACTGGCTTTGGAAGCTAATGTGGTTTTGATGATGTCCAAATTATGCATCTGTTTGTTGAGAAGCAATTTGTTTTTGGAGGAACACAAAAGGGCAAAAACCTTGTGGATTTTCTTTGTTAATATATTTCTTTTATGGATATTTTTTGGATAGTGTGGGTGTAATAAATAAAAGGATTTTAAAAATTTTAGGGGAGAAATGGATTGATTGTGGGACAGGGTTTCATTTTTGGGCTTCAATGGGCTCAAATTTCCTTGTATTTTCAGCAGAATACCTTTTGTCCTTATTCATTCAGGCTCTCTTTATCTAGCTTAGCTTTTTTGTAATTATTTCACTTAGGTTACTATTGGACGTTGTTTACTCTATGCTGTTTGAGTAGCTGGTTGGTTATGGGTCTTTTATGCATTCCATTGGACAGCTTGACCATTATATTTTGTACTTCTATGACATGTTAATAACATCTCTCCGTTTCTCATAAAAAAAAGAAGAGAAACCAATGTGAGAAAAGAAGAAATTGAAAGAGGTGTTACAATAATGTTTTTCCCAAAAATCTCTAGGATATTTGACTTGGGCATTAGTGTGTGTTTTAATGCAGGCATGTTGTGTTAGCCATAATAACTTCCAAAGTAGGGAAACAAGGAAGTAGATAGATATTTGTGTATGGTTGACAATACACTAATGGGCTACAATTTTTAGTTTATTTTATTTGGGTTTGTATTATTAAGAAAGAAGACCAGTTTTGGCTTAAAACAGTGATGACAATAATTGTTTGGTAAGCACAATCTTTTGTTGCTGGACATTTGCATAATCTCTTAAAGCCTTAGCAGACACGAGGAGAATTGTTGTTGACCGAAGTTTAGAGTGCATATTGGCAATTCAACACTTGAATTATAGCAGACACAGAGGAAAACATTTAAGGTGCCAATCGGGTTTCTTTGAATTACTGCCTGTTTCTTGTTGCTCTTCCTGAGTTACTTGCTCTGAGCTTATCCTGTCAACTCAAGCCCTTTACAATTTTTCTAATATCAATTTCATGATTAGTAATTAACATTGTGTATGGCCTTTGCTGGTGGCCATTACCATTGCATTACTTAATTTACTTTTAAGCAAAATGTGGAATGCTATATTTATTTTTTCTTCTCTACTTTGTGATTTGGAGCTTTTATCATGAGGGTTAGTCTTCCTTTCTTTTCTGTTTCTCATTCCCTTTTGCTTGTCTTGATTTCTTTATACTCCTTTGTTTGTCCTCTGAATTCCACTCTCTTTCCTTCTTTTATTTATTTTGGTACTGTCTCTTAATCAAATTGTTGTTATCAAAGATATAGACTATTAGCATCCGTATATAGTCTATCCTGTCTTGTATAAGTTGTATCCCTGGTAAATTGCTCTAAATTCTTGTTCCTACTTGTAATCATAGTACGAATTATGTGCTATATTGCAGAAAAAACATTTAACTGGTTAATGATTGTCACTTTTACTTAATATTCATAGAATCATAGGTGTTAGAAGCCTTATTTATACAAATAGTGCTGCGCCAATTTCTTATTTTTTTTGTTTTAATATTCAAACAATTATTTTGGTATACTTTTGACAATGATTGATTAGGACGGATATCTCCTGAAGATGGCAAAAAATGAGTCACATTTGTATTATAATTGCTAAATTGGATTTCATATGATGTAGATTTGGTGAGCGATAACTAGTATGGATTGGACCTTAAAATATTTATGTGGTGGTTGTAGTTTGACTGGGGTGACCCGGGTGTCTTTGTGATTTCCTGGGACAAGGGATTCATATTTTACTTATGAGAAATTCTTATTTTAAGAACTTTTGTACAATTTTTGGTTTGTTTCTCTATAAATGGAACAAAGAATAGACCAGAAGATAAGACCAGCTTTGTTGTTGGGGAGATAAAGAATAGAGTAAAGGTACTTAAAAGTAAATAAGAAAAGGTGTAATATTCAATACAGTTATACTGATGTCCTTGGATATGACAATTGAATGTGATGTTTAGAATGATTGCCATTTAGCTATACAATTCTTCTTTCATGAATGTATTTTTCTTGCCTGTACAGGTTTCAAAGAAACTTTGGCTTCTAATTCCGCTTTTTGGTGCTAATGATCTATTTGTTCATGATGTTCGCCTTTCTAAATAAGATGCACCAATTCATTCTAACATGCAATGTGTCTTAAAATTATCATTTTCTGGTCCTGGTTCAACTTTGCTGGGAATTGTTACTTAATTTTATAAGATTATGAACCTTGTTTTAGCACTTGCAATCAAAAGATATTACATTACTCACCAAGTGTCAACAAGCGTTTCATTTGCTATGATATATCTCTGGCTTGAAGCTTTCAGAATTGAAACAGTGATAGGAAGATCAAGAATGAGGTTTCAAAGAAGAGGCGTTCTTTGACCGTTTTGAAGATGGAAATTTTAACATGGAAAGTTAGAAGGAAATGGTCCAAGGTTGCACCTTGGACATATATTCAGAGTTTTCTAGCTGCATTCCTTCAAACTAAGAGAGAATATGGAACCTATTGAAGAGGGGGCTTTTGAAGTTTAAAGGCCTATAGGAGCATCGAGTTTTTTGAGTTGCGAAGTCTATATCTGAAGTTTTTGGTCATGAGTGCAAAGAGACAAAACACCATTAATGGTGGAATTTGGCATTTGATTAGCATGACATTACTCCCTCAATGTAGTGTGGGGGCAGGTGCTGAATTCTGATTAGCTCTGGCTTCTCGCATTAGAGGTGTTCCTATCAGTGTTTGATAATTTGATACTAATTTAATAGTTGCTTTCATAGGTTGAATGGCTTGGGAATATTTCGCTCTCCATCTTTTTTATAATATATGGATCTCTTTAACTTCTTGTCATCTTTTTTTGGAGTTGACTTGGCATTATGGCATACTACCTTGAATTTGGTTGTAACATGTTTATCTTTTCTAATGTGTTTTATCTAAGTTTACTTATAGTGGTATAAGGTAGAAAATATCTAGGTGTAATCCTCACTTTGAAATGCATACATTAAATTTAAGGTTAGAAAAAGGCGTATTAACGTTAAAAATGCATTTGACAATGTAATTTAATGCCTTGGATTGCTTGTTTTTATGCAATAGGTATATTATGATGAGTGGGAGACTGGATAGTATGGATAATTGTTAACTGTGCTTCTGTCGTTACCTTTTGGAGTATTAAAACACGGGTTTATCTTATTGTCATGCTCACCTTTGTTGTGGACGTAGCATAGGATGTTGTCTACGAAACAAATAAGTTCTAATTTGTTGTATTTCCTTCACCTTGCTGATGACGGCTTTATGATGATCTTCTTATGTTATTGAGTTGTGTTTGAAATGTTCTAATATTCTTTGTTGTTTGTTTTTCCTGATTTGCTTGTCTTGAATCTTTGTTTTGGGGTGGATTGCGTTTGTAGTTTTATGTCCTATTTCTGCTCCTTCTTATACGCGAAATTATATTTTCTTAAATGTACTCTTATTGAAGGTTGGTGGTGTGATCCTAAAGTACTTGCTTTGTACTTCCATACCTGTGAATTAATTCTATTACTTATAAAACAGGGTTGCTTTCTATTTGCCTCTTCCGTTACATATAAAACAAGGTTTTTCAAGTGAATAATGGTTTGATTAGAGATTTACCTTTGGGTGTAAATTCACAGAATGTTGTATTTCTTCAGAAACTATGCGTTTGATGGCTTCAAGTGTGCAAAAACTATGTGAAATGTGCAACGCGATGCTGTATTTTGTCCTTTTCTGGTTTTTGGGAATTTTTTAAAGAGGACTCCACGGATTTTCATGGGTTTGGTGTACTTTTGGAACATGGAAAGATTATTAAATTGAATTCATTGGCCAAATACTTCAGAGACATCACTAGTAGTTTAGGGTCTAATGACCGAAGGAATTCACTGAGATTTAGTTATGGTTATTTTTGTTTGCCATGTCTTGCAAGGCAGTTCTTATTGATATTAATCCATATTGATCGCCTGAAACTTGTTTTTCAGTTTTAGTTCTTGTAAATAAACTTCCAACACAATTCTCCGAGTATATATTTTTCTGTTTCTTGAGTATTTATGCATATGTTTTATTATTCTATACATTTTCATAAATTACAGGAGAAGCACAGAGAAAAGAAGCATAAGAAGGAAAAAAAAGACAAAGAGAAGAGAGAAAGTAAAGAAAAAAGTGAGAAAGACAGAAGTGATGGAAAGCATCAGGAAAAGAAAGACAAGAAGGAAAAAAACAGAGACAAGAAGAAGAATAAGGAGAAAGACAGGGACCCCGTTAAAGATAAAATTAGTCCTTCAGATGAGAAGAGAAATCCGGGGAAAACTGAGAGTTTTGGTGCAGAGAAATTCATTCCTAAAGAGTACAAAGATAACTGTGTTGACAAGAGATATACTGGGCAAGTTGGAGGTTATCAGGCCGAGAAGCTCAGTCAAAATCATCATCTGGCTGAGGAGAACCACAATTCTGTATTGTTGGAGTTGGGTAGGAGAACTAAAGATGAGGCCAGAGGAATTGGTAATCATGTGGTTGAGAAGATTTCTGAATCAGACCGAAAGAAGGATGAGGGGATGGTCAGATTGGTGGCTAAGGATGCTGACATTTTGGCTGAAGTCAAGGAAAAGAACAAGGACAAGAGAGTTGATGACAGAAAGACGGATGGGCAAGGCATCAGGGTTGCAGCACAGATTAGTGGGAACACAATGGTTCAAAACCCTGTTGGTATGGTTGAAACTAAAGTTGGAGGACTTTCCAGACCATTGGGGAGCAACGTGGATAGAAAGATTGATGGAAAAGAAAAGACCAAAGAGAAGGAAGGTGATGATAAACGAAGGGAGAAACGCAAGGAGAAAGATAGAGAGAAGAAAAAACAAGGGAAAGACAAGGACAAGGATAAAGAAAAGAAAAAGGAAGCGAAAGCAAAGGAGAAAAATGAATCTAAGAATGCAGAGCCAGGTAAAGAGAAGAAAAAGGAAGAGAAAGCAAAGGAGAAAAATGAATCTAAGAATGCAGAGCTGGATAAAGAGAAGAAAAAGGAAGAGAAAGCAAAGGAGACAAATGAATCTAAGAATGCAGAGCCAGATAAAATAAGAAAGAGCAATAAAGAGGATCATATAGACCCTCATTACGTTATAACCTCCCAACTTTCGAAAGACAGCAACAAAAGTGCTGGTGCTGATGGAAATCTTAAGAAACGGAAGGACTTGCAGACAAATGGAGTTTTGCATGGTGAGTTCTTTTTCATGATGTAAAGTATCATCATTGCAGCCCAATCATGCTTTATAGTTGTCTAACACAAGTTGGCCCTTTTTCCTACAACTGAGGGAGGAGGTTGTAGGTATAGTTTTTGGACGTAATGTCAGATCCTGATCTCAACTGTTTCCTTTTGATTCCAAATAATAATGTTTTTCACTTTGGTATCCGTCAATTGGCAGTGATGTTGAATCAATTTTGTCAAGCAGATTCAAACTCTGGTCATTTATTCTTAGCTGACTAATGATGCTTCCTTTTCTGATGTTACAGCCAATGACATTAGGCCCAGTAAACTGCCGCGACCCTCTTCGTCCTCTCATCCATTAACGGTAAATGGAAGAACAGTGGAACCTTGCCAAACTTCCACCCCGTATGTTTCAGATAGGCTGGGATCAGCAAATAATGTTAAGGTGGACAATAAGGACTGCAAGATAAATGGCATCGTTGAATCTCCGTCATTGTCTGTCTCCCCTGCAAAGCTGACTTCTACAGCTGCACAGACTGTTCCTGTTGCCGAAGCATCTGTGAGACCGCCCCATCCAGATTCCAGATATCTAAGCCAGGTTTATTTGGTTCCAAAGGTGGACGAAGTGCCTGATTATGACGATGAAGATTGGTTGTTTGGGTGCAGTGGTAACCAATCAAAGAAGCCCAAGGTGGAATCTTCAGGGGTTGAGGAGACACCTGAGGTATGGTCAGAGGCTCTGCGGATAGAGTCTGCTGATGTTCACGCTCTACCGTATGTCATTCCATATTGATTGACTCAAATGGGCATGCTTCACTGCTTCACCTCCAAACTCTTGATGCGGGCAACCCTCGATAGGACCACACTAGACCAAAGCTAGAAAGGCTTCTGGCCACCTTGGACATATATTCAGAGTTTTCTAGCTGCATTCAGCTGTGATTGCACTCTGTTGCAGTGAGTACGACTAATGGTCTGCTTCTCAAACAGTCTCAAATGCAAAGGTTGCCAGGGTCACTCACACATTATGGCTTGCCCCAGGACCGGGCGGGCTATTTGGATTCAAGGGCTGGTTTTCCCCAACAGCTAATTCATTCAAAATGGAAATTTTCATAAGTGCGACCAAGTGAAGGGTTGCGTAGAAAGGGAGATAGATATATAAAAGCTTGTGCAATTTTTGTTTTCATTTGCTTAGGAGCTGAGAAGCTCATTCTAATTGAGCATTTAAGAGAAACTAGCCACAATTTTGATTTGTAACATAGAACTCTTATTTACAAGAAATGTAAGATAGAAGGAAAGGGAAAGTAGTTGCATTCGTTCGTTGGCCTCCTTCCATAATTGTTCATCGTACTGTGTTTCCAAAATTGTTTTAATTTCCATTTTGCAGATCGGGTCTAGTGCACTTTGGCTATGACACTCAAGTTTTTTTTAAAAAAAATTTCTTTTTATCCTTGAGACAATTGTGGATTACAATTTTTTTTTCTCAAGTTTTTATTTTTGGATTATTAGTAGTTACTGAGTTTTACTTGTAAGTCTCTTCCAAGATACAAGAATTGAAATCGTTTAGATGACGTATTTTGGCCAGGCAAAAGCGACTCCCGTTGTGCTTGTGACAGCTTTCTGAATCATATGAAAAAGGAACAAATTGTTATTTTTTTTTGTGAAGAAATTTTAATATAAATTTACAGAGAGACCATTAAAGAGAAAGATGTCCCAGTTGTGAAAGATTACTTCCATTTCAGTTGGAACTTTTAAAAACAACCAATCCCTGACTGCTGGTAGTTTTGCAGTGAAGCAAACGTAAGCTCTGCTCTACCTTTTTCCTTTCTTACTTACTGCATTGTATATCTTGGTTTTTCCCAATGGGATCAATAATTATTTTGGCTTAGTTTGTAGTTTCTCAGTAGGTGAATACAATACTTATACTATAGATTTAGGACAAAGCCCTCCCAAGTTCTAAAAGATCAAGTTTCGAAAGGGCGGGATAAAGATAATATTTCGGAAGAAGAAGTTGGGGGACTGACCCCTGTATGTTCCTAATGTACATCATATCATAAGGGTTGTAAAAGATCTTCCACCATTCCATTCATGTCAATAAATTTTAAGTTATATAGTCACATTCTAACAATTTTCAATTCAAACTTTCAATGATTTTTATTGAGTTTAAAAGTCTCGAGGTATTGAATTTAGATTTTTAAAGTATTTATAAAAGTCTAGTGGTATTCAATTGTGATTTTTATAAGTATTTAAAAGTTTGATGGTATCCAATTGTGAATTTAAAAAGTCTTTAAAAATTTGATTGGATCCAAAAAGTTGGTACTTTTTGAGAGTCACAAAAAGTAAGTGATATAAACACTATCAATCGACAATAAAATGAAAAGTTTTCACAGCCTAATTTGCGCAATCGTTCAATCGACATGTCATTGATTAGAGTCGCATTATATGATGGCACAACAAAGTATAATGCACTATAACCCTTCACATTCTCATAAATGTTAAATGAGTTTACTGAATTAGAGAGTGAGAATGTGTTGGATGTCCACCTTCACATTTAATCTTTTCTTCTTCATCAAAAGCCATGAAATAATAGTAGTAATTACCTGTCTTCACAACGATCTTCATCCATTTTTTTTAATAGAGGAAAACGGTAATTATATTCATAAATTTGGCACCATGTCCATAAGCCACAAGGGCATATGGATACCATCATATGAAATTGATATGGATTGGATATACCCCCTACATGTCAACATTAAGTGGAACATTTGGGCAATTAGGGTAACTGGACTAATGAGATTGTGGACACTAAACTTCCAAAACTAGCTACAAATGAAATTCAAGAAGATACAAAGACCATATTGTTGTAAAATAAACAAATAATGTATAATATAAAACTGCACATGAAATAAATGAGACCGAAGGCGGAACTACACTATGGACTGCAGCCCTCCATGCTCCAGCCCAGTGATGTTTTGGGGAAATCTGCTAGACTGACTGTGAAATTGGTTTTTAGATTGAAGACCAGCTAATCAAGTTAGGATATATTGCATCACCGCTTCACAAAATTTAATTCAAAGTGCTAGTTTATTCAAAGTACCAGGCTATGATTATACTTGGCCTTACCAACTCCCAATCTTCGGATTTTAATGGTTCATATTGTGCCACATTTATCCCATTTAAGTTTCTTTAATTATTTCGAAAACCCAAGAGGAAATTTTGGATTTGGTCAACGGAAAAAAAAAGTTTATCATTTTTGGCATCTACTCAATACCTCCATATGAGTATCCATAAAAATTAAAAAAATTAAAAAATTAAAAAATTTAAAAAAAATCCAATTTTTTATGAACATGGTTGCAAGAGAACAATAAAAATACACTTTAAAATAGGGAGATTCACTATTATACCCAATATGGGATCCCAAATTATAAAAATACCTTATATGAAATGGACTTTAGAAACACACCCAAAGCTCATTTACAACATAACAAAAAAGCTTTTAATTTCTTATAAATTACAAAACTGCCATCAATTTCTTAAAAGCTTTTACAACATAACAAACACACCCAAAGTAATTTAATAATCAATATTAAATTCAATAAGACCAGCTATCATTTTTTGGGTTTTTTTTTGGGTTTGTTTATAGAAATTCAATTGTGTATGGTTTATTTATAATATTAGTGCTAGAAATGAGTATATCACTAAATATCTCTTTAAAATAAGTACACTTGGAATTCTATTGTTGAACATATTTTTATTTTGATAATATGTGTTTTGCGATTGCATTTTTAATATGTATTTGTTTTATATTAAAGCTTATTGAAAATTTGAGTGGTTTATAAGATTTAAAGCATACTTTTATTTCTAGAAAAACTATAGAAACCATAAGCAAAATAAAAATGATGATTAAATTTTAAGCTAATAACTGTAGCTAGCCCACCCGTTAAGAAATTCATGGTTCCACCCTTGAATGAGACACAATATTTAACGAGGTTCGGCAAGTTGTGCCTGCGTTCCCTTAAGAGCAGTAGCAGTAACCTTTTCCACCCAACTTTTAAATACTTTTAAAAAGTCAGAATTGAATACCACTAAACTTTTATAAACTCGCTAATAATTTTAGGGTTAAATACCTTTATGGTCACAGAGAAATTTTTTTAGCCAAATTGGTCACTGCGTTTCCAAAAGTTTACAATTTATAGACGTTTCGTTATCTTCTGTTAACTTCCATTAAGTGCAGTTTTATTTTATATTTTCACAAAGCATGTTCAAGTCTTCTTCCTCTAACTCAAAAAGTTAGGTTATTGTGCTATAAGGCCTTCTCCAACCCATGAGGGGCTAAACCCAAATTTTCCCCCTCCAAAAAGTAACTATTTGGGTTTTGTGTAGACTCAAATCGTTTTTTCTCCCAACCCTCCGGACTCAAATTTTAAGTATATAACTTTATTAAATTGTTTAAGAATGGTTTAAGTCTAATTTTTTTATATTTATTTTAGGGATAACTTTTCTTCATTCAATCTTTTTAAATAACTTCATAATTAAATTTTTTGAACAATTTGACCTAAAAAAATTGAAATTCCACAAATATAATTTGACCTAGATTAATTTAAAATATTGTTTTGACCATTGGATTTAAATTTCAACCGTTGGATCTTTTTTTTTTTATCCATTAAAATAGTTTAGATTTAATATAGATCGTTGATTTAAGTTACATTTAGAATACATTTTAAAAAAAAACCAAATTCAATTGTACAAGCAGACAAACAGCAGCTTGACAAGTGGCTGGACAAGCAGCCAAACAGCAACAGTCCAGCAGGTCAGCTGGGGCCCACGTCAAATGTTGTGCACATGGGGCTGTTTTAGGTGCAGTGGGTTCCATGGAATAGTGTAGGTCCAGACAATACTTGGACCCACATTTGGGTCCAAATTTGGATTTTCCCAAATTTTGGGTCCTTCATTTTCTTGGGTAGGGAGAGGTTTTGGGCATATTTTGGCTTTAGGTCCTTGAATTGGAGATGGCTTAAGGGTTTTAAAAATGGGGGGAAATCTTGGGTTGAAATCGAAATGATGAGGTATAAGGTCACAAATTGGGTGTTATATTGAAGCATGAATCACTTGAGTGATAGCCGTATTGTGACTTTAGATGAAAAGGAGATGTAATCAAGGTGATAGAGCACCAAAATATTTGTTTCCTAGTTTATTTTATTTCCTTGTTAAACCTGTAAAACCCTATGTAAACATATAAATAGCTCATTATGGAGATGAATAGAAAAGTATCAGTTTTACCTAAACATATATTTCTACTTGGTATCAGAGCCACCGATCTGGTGGTTTCTTGTTTATCCCAAACCCTCTAATTGAATTCAAACCTATATTGAGTTCATAAGTTTTTCATCCATCCTCCACATATATTGAGTTCATACTTCCACACCATCAATTTCCGCTGCGATGACAACACTCGAGGCTTCCCTTGTTCTCCAGGATAGTTCTTCGACCTCCGCTGCACAACCTCCAACTTCGTCGGTTCCACAGATTGTCACCATCCAGAATGATAATTCTGCATGGCCTACAGGAGTTATTCTCAATGAGACCAATTATGCTCTTTGGTCTCAACTCATGGAAATTCGAATTGCTACTATCTTATTGGCTCTTTTTCTGTGCCAGCCGAATCTGCTCCTACTTTTGATGCGTGGACCACTGAAAATCTACGAGTCAAAGGTTGGTTAATTGATTCTATGTCCCCTGAGTTGATGGGCCGCTTTATTCGTCTTCGCACTGCCAAGGAGATTTGGGTTGCTGTCAAGAAAGTTTTCTATGATGGATCCGACGAATCTCAAGTTTACGAATTGAACAGGAAGGCATTCACCCTCAAACAGAATGGCCAACCTGTTTCCAAATATTATAGCATGCTTCAGAGTCTTTTTCAGGAACTGGATCATCGCGACCCCTCATCTATGGTGTGCGCTGCTGACACTGATACATACAAAAAAAAAACTCGATCGTCTTCGAGTTCATATTTTTCTTTCTGGATTGGATCCCGAATTTGATCAAGTCCGTAGTGAAATCCTCCGCAAGGAACCTAAATTGGATCTCGACCAAAGTTTTGCTTATGTTCGCCGTGATGCACAACAACGCGCCAATTTTACTGGTGCTGCCGCCTCTCTTGATGCTACTGTCATGGTGGCTCAACGTTCCAAAGGACCACCTTCATCTCATGGGAGTTCCTCGACCCAGGGGGTGAAGGACAAACCAGTTTTCAAGTGCACTCATTGTGGTGGTTCAAAGCACACTCGTGAACATTGTTATGAATTAGTTGGCTTTCCATCTTGGTGGGATCATTCTAAGAATAAAAGAAATGGTCATAAGGCACTCCAAGCCTCTGCTACTCCAGAGACCTCCCCTGTAAGTGGCAACAAATCAAATGAACATACTTCTGCATCTGCGTCCATGGCTACATCAGGTACAACTGGTTATGCATTGAATGTTTCTTCCACCTCACCCACCAGTAATGTCTGGATTATTGATTCAGGCGCCTCTGATCATATGACATGTGATTCGAATAAAATCACATCTTTGTCTCCATCTTCACAGTCGGTAGTATCCAATGCAAATGGTAGTTCCTCTCTTGTTGTTGGAGAGGGTTCTTTATCCCTTACAGATTCGTTGCACCTGGATTCAGTACTTGTTGTGCCGTCATTGGATTTTAATTTGCTATCTGTTGCGCAAATTACTCATGCTCTTTTTTGTACTGTAACGTTTTGGCCAAATTGTTGTATTTTTCAGGACATCCTCACAAGGAAGATAATTGGTTATGGTACTAGAAGGGGCAAGCTGTATTTTCTGGATTTGGCAACAAGTGGTGAGACTCGGATTTCTCAAGCCTTCAAGACTAGTGGAGATCCGACCGAGAAAAATCAGAATTTTATTTGGTTGTGGCATAGACGGTTGGGTCATGCCTCCTTTGGATATCTTAAAAAGTTGTTTCCTTCATGGTTTAGTAAACTTTCAGATTTTAATTTTAAGTGTGATGTTTGTGAACTGGCAAAAAGCCATCGAGTTTCCTTCCCTTTGAGTATGAATAAAAGTACGGTGCCTTTTGCAATTGTTCATTCTGATGTTTGGGGTCCTGCTCCAATTTCTACTTCTTCTGGTGCTCGTTGGTTTGTTACCTTTATTGATGATTGCACACGTATGACTTGGATTTCTCTCTTAAAAACCAAGGGGGAGGTGTGTACCACATTTCAACAGTTTTACAAGATGGTAGACACTTAGTTTCATGCAAAAATGAAGATCCTTCGTTCTGATAATGGGGGTGAATTTGTGAATCATGATCTTTGTCAGTTTTTAGAAGCTCATGGAATTGAACATCAACGAACATGTCCATATACTCCTCAGCAAAATGGGGTAGCAGAGCGCAAAAATCGTCATTTGTTAGAAGTGGTTCGAGCTTCATTGTTTGATGCTCAAATGCCTCGTTCTTTTTAGGGAGAAGCAGTGTGTTCTGCTGCGTATCTTATTAATCGGGTTCCCTCTAGTGTCTTGAACTTCCAAACACCATTACAAGCCCTTCGTCAGTTTTGTGCCCTTCATTTCACTCCCAATTTGGAGCCACGAGTTTTTGGATGTGTAACTTTCGTTCATCTTTATACACATCAGCGCAACAAGTTGGAGCCTCGAGCACTCAAGTGCGTGTTTATTGGCTATGCCCAACATCAAAAAGGGTATCGCTGCTATCATCCCCTACTCAGAAGCTCTACATCACTATGGATGTGGTTTTTGGAGAAGAAGAAATGTATTTTTTGGGGGGAGTTCAGGCACTGGCGAGTCCAGATACTGTTGATGATCGGTTCGACCTGGAAGGTTTCGTTACTTTGGAGTCGTTATGTCATCCGACAGTTCAGGATGCACTAACCAACTCGTCAGATACCACTCCAGAAACTACGCACGACAGTCTTGATGACCGGTCACGGTTGGTCTCCTCACCCATAACTCAGTCACCCATTTAGGGGGAGAAGAATGATGTATTGATGCCCGTTTCTGAAGTTTCTGTACCATTTAACCAATTATCTTCTGAGGTGTCTTCTGAACCTACAACCCAAGTAATATCCCAGAACATTGATGTTGAAGATTTATATTTAACTGATTTGTTTTCAGACGATCCATCTAATGAGATACATCTACAACCATACCAATTACCTGTTCGTAAGAATCGTGGTATCCCAAAGATTCAATATGAAGTGGATCCCAAAGCTAAAGTGAAGTACCCGATTAGCAACCATGTTTCCACTCATAGATTGTCCGCACCACATGCCATGTTGATCAAACAACTAGATTCTTTGTCTACACCAAGCAGTGTAGAAGAGGCTTTGATGGATCCAAACTGGAAACAAGCTATGAATGATGAGATGCAAGCTCTTCAAAAGAATTCCACATGGAAACTTGTTCCTCTCCCAAGTGGCAAACGAACTGTGGGTTGTAGATGGATTTATACCATAAAGTTGAAGGCAGATGGATCGATCGAACGGTACAAAGCTCGATTGGTGGCAAAAGGGTATACTCAGAGATATGGAGTGGATTATCAGGAGACGTTTGCTCCAGTAGCAAAAATCAATACTGTACGAATCCTGATATCACTTGCTGCAAACTTGGATTGGCCATTACACCAATTTGATGTCAAAAATGCTTTTTTACATGGTGATTTAGAAGAAGAAGTTTATATGGATCCTCCGCCTGGATGTAACTTGAGTTCCGAATCGAAACACTATGTGTGCAAATTAAAGAAGTTTTTGT
>NC_047650.1:13398545-13485831 GCF_902201215.1 Prunus dulcis | reverse complement strand
ATGCATTTGACAATGTAATTTAATGCCTTGGATTGCTTGTTTTTATGCAATAGGTATATTATGATGAGTGGGAGACTGGATAGTATGGATAATTGTTAACTGTGCTTCTGTCGTTACCTTTTGGAGTATTAAAACACGGGTTTATCTTATTGTCATGCTCACCTTTGTTGTGGACGTAGCATAGGATGTTGTCTACGAAACAAATAAGTTCTAATTTGTTGTATTTCCTTCACCTTGCTGATGACGGCTTTATGATGATCTTCTTATGTTATTGAGTTGTGTTTGAAATGTTCTAATATTCTTTGTTGTTTGTTTTTCCTGATTTGCTTGTCTTGAATCTTTGTTTTGGGGGGGATTGCGTTTGTAGTTTTATGTCCTATTTCTGCTCCTTCTTATACGCGAAATTATATTTTCTTAAATGTACTCTTATTGAAGGTTGGTGGTGTGATCCTAAAGTACTTGCTTTGTACTTCCATACCTGTGAATTAATTCTATTACTTATAAAACAGGGTTGCTTTCTATTTGCCTCTTCCGTTACATATAAAACAAGGTTTTTCAAGTGAATAATGGTTTGATTAGAGATTTACCTTTGGGTGTAAATTCACAGAATGTTGTATTTCTTCAGAAACTATGCGTTTGATGGCTTCAAGTGTGCAAAAACTATGTGAAATGTGCAACGCGATGCTGTATTTTGTCCTTTTCTGGTTTTTGGGAATTTTTTAAAGAGGACTCCACGGATTTTCATGGGTTTGGTGTACTTTTGGAACATGGAAAGATTATTAAATTGAATTCATTGGCCAAATACTTCAGAGACATCACTAGTAGTTTAGGGTCTAATGACCGAAGGAATTCACTGAGATTTAGTTATGGTTATTTTTGTTTGCCATGTCTTGCAAGGCAGTTCTTATTGATATTAATCCATATTGATCGCCTGAAACTTGTTTTTCAGTTTTAGTTCTTGTAAATAAACTTCCAACACAATTCTCCGAGTATATATTTTTCTGTTTCTTGAGTATTTATGCATATGTTTTATTATTCTATACATTTTCATAAATTACAGGAGAAGCACAGAGAAAAGAAGCATAAGAAGGAAAAAAAAGACAAAGAGAAGAGAGAAAGTAAAGAAAAAAGTGAGAAAGACAGAAGTGATGGAAAGCATCAGGAAAAGAAAGACAAGAAGGAAAAAAACAGAGACAAGAAGAAGAATAAGGAGAAAGACAGGGACCCCGTTAAAGATAAAATTAGTCCTTCAGATGAGAAGAGAAATCCGGGGAAAACTGAGAGTTTTGGTGCAGAGAAATTCATTCCTAAAGAGTACAAAGATAACTGTGTTGACAAGAGATATACTGGGCAAGTTGGAGGTTATCAGGCCGAGAAGCTCAGTCAAAATCATCATCTGGCTGAGGAGAACCACAATTCTGTATTGTTGGAGTTGGGTAGGAGAACTAAAGATGAGGCCAGAGGAATTGGTAATCATGTGGTTGAGAAGATTTCTGAATCAGACCGAAAGAAGGATGAGGGGATGGTCAGATTGGTGGCTAAGGATGCTGACATTTTGGCTGAAGTCAAGGAAAAGAACAAGGACAAGAGAGTTGATGACAGAAAGACGGATGGGCAAGGCATCAGGGTTGCAGCACAGATTAGTGGGAACACAATGGTTCAAAACCCTGTTGGTATGGTTGAAACTAAAGTTGGAGGACTTTCCAGACCATTGGGGAGCAACGTGGATAGAAAGATTGATGGAAAAGAAAAGACCAAAGAGAAGGAAGGTGATGATAAACGAAGGGAGAAACGCAAGGAGAAAGATAGAGAGAAGAAAAAACAAGGGAAAGACAAGGACAAGGATAAAGAAAAGAAAAAGGAAGCGAAAGCAAAGGAGAAAAATGAATCTAAGAATGCAGAGCCAGGTAAAGAGAAGAAAAAGGAAGAGAAAGCAAAGGAGAAAAATGAATCTAAGAATGCAGAGCTGGATAAAGAGAAGAAAAAGGAAGAGAAAGCAAAGGAGACAAATGAATCTAAGAATGCAGAGCCAGATAAAATAAGAAAGAGCAATAAAGAGGATCATATAGACCCTCATTACGTTATAACCTCCCAACTTTCGAAAGACAGCAACAAAAGTGCTGGTGCTGATGGAAATCTTAAGAAACGGAAGGACTTGCAGACAAATGGAGTTTTGCATGGTGAGTTCTTTTTCATGATGTAAAGTATCATCATTGCAGCCCAATCATGCTTTATAGTTGTCTAACACAAGTTGGCCCTTTTTCCTACAACTGAGGGAGGAGGTTGTAGGTATAGTTTTTGGACGTAATGTCAGATCCTGATCTCAACTGTTTCCTTTTGATTCCAAATAATAATGTTTTTCACTTTGGTATCCGTCAATTGGCAGTGATGTTGAATCAATTTTGTCAAGCAGATTCAAACTCTGGTCATTTATTCTTAGCTGACTAATGATGCTTCCTTTTCTGATGTTACAGCCAATGACATTAGGCCCAGTAAACTGCCGCGACCCTCTTCGTCCTCTCATCCATTAACGGTAAATGGAAGAACAGTGGAACCTTGCCAAACTTCCACCCCGTATGTTTCAGATAGGCTGGGATCAGCAAATAATGTTAAGGTGGACAATAAGGACTGCAAGATAAATGGCATCGTTGAATCTCCGTCATTGTCTGTCTCCCCTGCAAAGCTGACTTCTACAGCTGCACAGACTGTTCCTGTTGCCGAAGCATCTGTGAGACCGCCCCATCCAGATTCCAGATATCTAAGCCAGGTTTATTTGGTTCCAAAGGTGGACGAAGTGCCTGATTATGACGATGAAGATTGGTTGTTTGGGTGCAGTGGTAACCAATCAAAGAAGCCCAAGGTGGAATCTTCAGGGGTTGAGGAGACACCTGAGGTATGGTCAGAGGCTCTGCGGATAGAGTCTGCTGATGTTCACGCTCTACCGTATGTCATTCCATATTGATTGACTCAAATGGGCATGCTTCACTGCTTCACCTCCAAACTCTTGATGCGGGCAACCCTCGATAGGACCACACTAGACCAAAGCTAGAAAGGCTTCTGGCCACCTTGGACATATATTCAGAGTTTTCTAGCTGCATTCAGCTGTGATTGCACTCTGTTGCAGTGAGTACGACTAATGGTCTGCTTCTCAAACAGTCTCAAATGCAAAGGTTGCCAGGGTCACTCACACATTATGGCTTGCCCCAGGACCGGGCGGGCTATTTGGATTCAAGGGCTGGTTTTCCCCAACAGCTAATTCATTCAAAATGGAAATTTTCATAAGTGCGACCAAGTGAAGGGTTGCGTAGAAAGGGAGATAGATATATAAAAGCTTGTGCAATTTTTGTTTTCATTTGCTTAGGAGCTGAGAAGCTCATTCTAATTGAGCATTTAAGAGAAACTAGCCACAATTTTGATTTGTAACATAGAACTCTTATTTACAAGAAATGTAAGATAGAAGGAAAGGGAAAGTAGTTGCATTCGTTCGTTGGCCTCCTTCCATAATTGTTCATCGTACTGTGTTTCCAAAATTGTTTTAATTTCCATTTTGCAGATCGGGTCTAGTGCACTTTGGCTATGACACTCAAGTTTTTTTTAAAAAAAATTTCTTTTTATCCTTGAGACAATTGTGGATTACAATTTTTTTTTCTCAAGTTTTTATTTTTGGATTATTAGTAGTTACTGAGTTTTACTTGTAAGTCTCTTCCAAGATACAAGAATTGAAATCGTTTAGATGACGTATTTTGGCCAGGCAAAAGCGACTCCCGTTGTGCTTGTGACAGCTTTCTGAATCATATGAAAAAGGAACAAATTGTTATTTTTTTTTGTGAAGAAATTTTAATATAAATTTACAGAGAGACCATTAAAGAGAAAGATGTCCCAGTTGTGAAAGATTACTTCCATTTCAGTTGGAACTTTTAAAAACAACCAATCCCTGACTGCTGGTAGTTTTGCAGTGAAGCAAACGTAAGCTCTGCTCTACCTTTTTCCTTTCTTACTTACTGCATTGTATATCTTGGTTTTTCCCAATGGGATCAATAATTATTTTGGCTTAGTTTGTAGTTTCTCAGTAGGTGAATACAATACTTATACTATAGATTTAGGACAAAGCCCTCCCAAGTTCTAAAAGATCAAGTTTCGAAAGGGCGGGATAAAGATAATATTTCGGAAGAAGAAGTTGGGGGACTGACCCCTGTATGTTCCTAATGTACATCATATCATAAGGGTTGTAAAAGATCTTCCACCATTCCATTCATGTCAATAAATTTTAAGTTATATAGTCACATTCTAACAATTTTCAATTCAAACTTTCAATGATTTTTATTGAGTTTAAAAGTCTCGAGGTATTGAATTTAGATTTTTAAAGTATTTATAAAAGTCTAGTGGTATTCAATTGTGATTTTTATAAGTATTTAAAAGTTTGATGGTATCCAATTGTGAATTTAAAAAGTCTTTAAAAATTTGATTGGATCCAAAAAGTTGGTACTTTTTGAGAGTCACAAAAAGTAAGTGATATAAACACTATCAATCGACAATAAAATGAAAAGTTTTCACAGCCTAATTTGCGCAATCGTTCAATCGACATGTCATTGATTAGAGTCGCATTATATGATGGCACAACAAAGTATAATGCACTATAACCCTTCACATTCTCATAAATGTTAAATGAGTTTACTGAATTAGAGAGTGAGAATGTGTTGGATGTCCACCTTCACATTTAATCTTTTCTTCTTCATCAAAAGCCATGAAATAATAGTAGTAATTACCTGTCTTCACAACGATCTTCATCCATTTTTTTTAATAGAGGAAAACGGTAATTATATTCATAAATTTGGCACCATGTCCATAAGCCACAAGGGCATATGGATACCATCATATGAAATTGATATGGATTGGATATACCCCCTACATGTCAACATTAAGTGGAACATTTGGACAATTTAGGGTGACTTGACTAATGAGATTGTGGACACTAAACTTCCAAAACTAACTACAAATGAAATTCAAGAAGATGCAAAGACCATATTGTTGTAAAATAAACAAATAATATATAATATAAAGCTGCACATGAAATAAATGAGACCAAAGGCGGAACTACACTATGGACTGCAGCCCTCCAGCCCAGTGATGTTTTGGGGAAATCTGCTAGACTGACTGTGAAATTGGTTTTTAGATTGAAGACCAGCTAAGCAAGTTAGGATATATTGCATCACCGCTTCACAAAATTTAATTCAAAGTGCTAGTTTATTCACGTTTCAGTTGGTCAGTTATTCAAAGTACCAGGCTATGATTATACTTGGCCATACCAACTCCCAATCTTCGGATTTTAATGGTTCATATTGTGCCACATTTATCCCATTTAAGTTTCTCCTTAATATTAATTATTTAGAAAACCCAAGGGGAAATTTTGGATTTGGACAATGGAAAAAAAAAAAAAAAAAAAAAAAGTTTATCATTTTTGGCATCTACTCAATACCTCCATATGAGTATCCATAAAAATAAAAAAATAAAAAAAATCTAATTTTTTATGAACTTGGTTGCAGGAGAACAATAAAAATACACTTTAAAATAAGTACACTTGGAATTCTATTGTTGAATATATTTTTATTTTTATAATATGTGTTTTGCGATTGCATTTTTAATATGTATTTGTTTTATATTAAAGCTTATTGAAAATTTGAGTGGTTTATAAGATTTAAAGCATACTTTTATTTCTAGAAAGACTATAGAAACCATAAGCAAAATAAAAATGATGATTAAATTTTAAGCTAATAACTATAGCTAGCTCACCCGTTAAGAAATTCCTGGTTCTACCCTTGAATGAGACACAATATTTAACGAGGTTTGGCAAGTTGTGCTTGCGTTCCCTAAGAGCAGTAGTAGTAACCTTTTCCACCAAACTTTTAAAAAGTCAGAATTGAATATCACTAAACTTTTATAAACTCGCTAATAATTTTAGGGTTAAATACCTTTATGGTCACTGAGAAATTTTTTTAGCCAAATTGATCACTGTGTTTCCAAAAGTTTACAATTTATAGACGTTTCGTTATTTTCCATTCGCTTCCATTAAGTGCAGTTTTTATTTTATATTTTCACAAAGCATGTTCAAGTCTTCTTCCTCTAACTCAAAGAGTTAGGTTATTGTGCTATAAGGCATTCTCCAACCCATGAGAGGCTAAACCCAAATTTTTACCCTCCAAAAAGTAACAATTTGGGTTTTGTCCAGACTCAAATCGTTTTTTCTCCCAACCCTCCGGACTCAAATTTTAAGTCCACAACTTTATTAAATTGTTTAAGAATGGTTTAAGTCTATTTTTTTTTAGGGATAACTTTTCTTCATTCAATCTTTTTAAATAACTTCATAATTAAATTTTTTGAACAATTTGACCTAAAAAAATTGAAATTTCACGAATATAATTTGACCTAGATTAATTTAAAATATTGTTTTGACCATAGGATTTAAATTTCAGCCGTTGGATCTTTTTTTTACCATTAAAATAGTTTAGATTTAATTTAGATCGTTGATTTAAGTTACATTTAGAATATATTAAAAAAAAAAAACCAAATTCAATTGTACAAGCAGACAAACAGAAGCTTGACAAGTGGCTGGACAAGCAACCAAACAGCAACAGTCCAGCAGGTCAGCTAGGGCCCACGTCAGATGTTGTGCACATGGGGTTGGTTTAGGTGCAGTGGGTTCCATTGAATAGTGTTGGGTCCAGGAAATACTTAGACCCATATTTGGGTCCAAATTTGGATTTTCCCAAATTTTGGATCCTTCCTTTTCTTGGGTTGGGAGAGGTTTTGGGCAATATTTTGGGTTTAGGTCCTTGGATTGGAGATGACCTAAGAGTTTTAAAAATGGAGGGAAATCTTGGGTTGAAATCGAAATGATGAGGTATATAAGGTCACAAATTGGGTGTTATATTGAAGCATGAGTCAATTGAGTGATAGCAGTATTGTGACTTAGATGAAAAGGAGATGTAGTCAAGGTGACAGAACACCAAAATATATTGGTAAGTTGTTGATTTCATTTTAATTTGGTTTTGCTTTTTTATTTTCCTTATACATCACAATTTTGATTTCAACCCAAGATTTCCCCTCAATTTGCTGAACTCTAATAGCACAATATTCCATAACTAGCTGAGTTAGAGGAAAAAGACTAAAGTTAATTCCTAAAAAAAAAAATAAATAATAAAAACATCATTTAATTAAAGATAACATGATGTCTATAAATTGTAAATTTTGAGAAACATAGTGATCAATTTGGCTAAATTTTTTTCTAAGTGACCAAATTGAATTTTTATGTAAAACTCAATAACCAAAAAAGTATTTAACTCATAATTTTAAAAAGTCACAATTAAATACTACTAAGATTTTATGAAATCATTAAAAGTTTAAATTGGATAACTCCAAACTTTTAAATTATAAAAAATCTTTAAAATTTTGAACTGGATACACCTGAGTTTAAACTATCACTAAAGTAGCTCACTATTTTGTCTATATTGAAAATTTTCTTTGGCTCTCTTTCTCTCTCTGGACTTGAAGTGTCGGTGGCCATTACAAGGGGAGGGGAAAGCCTTATTTATAGGATAAGCTTTGGATGCCATCTGTGAAGGTGCAATCATCTCTTCCAACATGTGGGGCAAGTGCTCTGTCCACACCCACTCGCTCACAACATGTATAAGAGCAAATCTAATAAGAGGATCCAATTTTTTAGGGTTAATCATTTTGTTAGTCCTTGAATTGAGACCCGATTTGCATTTGAACACCTCAATTTTCAAAATAGTTCCCATGGTTCGTTAACTTCAATTTCATTAGGACAAGTGGTCCTAATGTCAATTTTGTTAACTTTTCTGTTAAATGCAGGGGCAAAATGTTATTTTTGTATCAAAATTGATTAAAATATGAATACAAATTTGAAAAACTAAAAAATTAAAATTAAACTCTCACTCTCCCCTTCTATCCCAATTTCTACTCCCCCAAACTTTATTTATCTTTTTTTTTTTTTTGGGTTGGTTTTTTATTTGATTTTCTTTTATTGCTAATTCAAAGATATGATTTTTTATTAACTTTTTTGGTTTTAACATAAAAATACCATTTTGCCCCTGCATTTAACGGAAAAAGTTAACAAAATTGATGGCAGGACCATTTGTCCTAGCGAAAGTGAAGTTAAAGAACCACGGGAACCATTTTGAAAATTGAGGTATTTAAATGTAAATCGGGTCTAAGTTCAGAAACTAATAAAACGATTAACCTAATTTTTTATCAAACTAGTTTGCGTCTGTTGTGTTAAATTATATATATTAGTCCATTTTTATTTATGTCTCTCGAAACCATATCAGATACATGCAAATTACTCATGTTGTATAATATGTTGGTTTCCGTTCTAAAAAACAAAATTGATTGATGATGTTCAAACTTAGGTTAAAATGGTGAGGGAGAAGAGGGAATGGTGGTTAAATTGGGATAATTGGAATTACGGTGATCAAAATTATTTTCGTGCCTAACTAACTCTAGTAACCAAAAACGTTTCTTACCCTTTTTATTATTATTATTTTTTTTGCGAAATAATGTTTTTTGCCCTTTTGTTTTTACACTTTGTTTATTTTTTCTGTTGTGCCTTTTTAAAATGAACTTAATGTAACATTTTATTGTTTTCTCATGAAATTATTTGTGGCCTCATTATTCGTTCGTACAACCACCAAACAAATGCCAACAAATGCATGGTAATACAGACCGCGGTATAAAGTAGCTAGTAGCAGCTGTCTAGGTGTCGTCTCATTATTCGTCGGTACCACCACCAAACAAATGCCATGTGGTAATGCAGAACCACTGTATAAAGTAGATTGGAGATATCTACTGATCAGTAGAGCCCAGCAAGACTTTCAAGTCTCCTTCTGAGAGTTAAGGAAGCTCCTCTGCCTGTCTCTGCGTGCTATTGCTGTCTTGTTTTGCAAATCTGCATTCATCTCCTTCTCCTTCTACCTACAAGAGAAGCTCTGTGCTTGTGCGTCTTCATCCATCTTCAGTCTCTTCTTCTCGTTTCTTAATTAATTAACTAATAATAATTAACTAGCATTAATATGATCTGTTGTTTGTCTTGCGCAGGGTTACACAAGGAAACAAAGATATGGCATCTGTGCTTACTTTTGCGACCGAGGGAATATTGACGAAGCTGACTTCCCTTGCTGCTCACGAAATCAGTCTTGCCTGGGGATTCAAAGCTGAACTAAACAGGCTTCGCAAAACACTGTCCACCATTGAAGGTTACTTAGCCGACGTTGCCCAGGGACCACAAGGTCGGAGCAAAACATCGCCCGTAGAAGATTGGGTGACGAATCTTAAACGCCTAGCTAAAGATGCAGATGATGTCTTGGATGAATTCAACTATGAACTTCTCCGGCGCAAAGTAGAAATCCGAAATCATATGAAGAAAAAGGTACTCAACTTCTTTTCACTCTCCAATCCGGTTGCATTCCGCCTTAAAATTGCACATAAAATTCAGAAGATCAATGCATCCTTGAAGAAACTCAAGAGTGATGCATCTGTCATTGGACTTGTTTCCAATAAAATAGATGCAGTCCCTCAAAGAATTGGAGGACGCATACAAACCGACTCATTTCCTGAAAAAGATGGAATCATCTTTGGCAGGGAGGAGGTTGTGTCAAACATAGTTACAACCTTGACCAACTCCAACATCAATCAAGAAAATCTTGCTGTTATGGCCATTGTGGGAATGGCAGGGCTGGGAAAGACAACTTTGGCCAAGTCAGTGTACAATAATAATTCAGTAAAAAAGTATTTTGAAAAAAGGATATGGGTGTGTGTATCTGATCCTTTTAACATCAATGTGATTTTGATCTGCATGTTAGAATCTCTTGACCCATCAAAAGCCACTGTAAGAGAAAATCAAGATGCACTGGTTAAATACCTTGAAGAAGAGTTGAGAGAGAAAAGATACTTGCTGGTACTTGATGATGTTTGGAATGAAGAATCGGAGAAATGGGAAAGTTTGATGACCTATTTGTCAAAGTTGAATTCTGCTCCAGGAAGCAAAATTATTGTCACTACCCGCAGTGGCAAAGTTGCATCACTCACAGAAACACTTCCGCGGCCTGAATTGGAACTTCTATCAACGGATGAATGCTGGTCCATATTGAAACATGCAGCTTGCTCAGATGGTAGTTCTGATATACCTCTTGGTTTAGAGAGAATTGGACGGGAAATTGCTAAAAATTGTGAAGGTCTACCATTGATGGCAAAGGTACACATACTATATATTATATATATATATATATATATATATTTATACAAGCATTGCTTACAGCAGGCATTTTTATTTATTTATAATTTTATAGATTGTTGGATGAGTTCTTGGCATTTAGGGATCATATCATGAATGGGTTATTTTGAATTGCATTGATGAAGGAAGATAGAGAAGATTGTCGATTTCTCTTTTAGTTTCATGTCATCATGTCATCATGCCCATTCTCCACAATCTCTTTCTTCACAGTCACTTTATTAAATAGAAATTAACAAAGAGGTTCCAGAAGACATTCTGAATGACTCTTCTTTAAATTGCTAATTATTTTATCTACTAATTATTTGATAGAAATTCTCTAATCCATTACCAGGTTTTGGGAGGCATTTTGCGCTCTAAAAAGACTCCTGCTGAATGGTCTGAAGTCAAAGACAGTAGAATATGGGACTTACCAAAGGCAGAAGATAGAATCATGTCAGTTTTGAAGTTGAGTTTCGATAATTTGGAATCACCAGCACTAAAGCAATGTTTTTCATATTGCTCAGCGTTCATGAAAGATGCCAAGATGGAAAGAGATAACTTGATTCAACTTTGGATGGCTCAAGGATTCCTCCATCCTTCTCCTGAAAAAAATAATCTAGAGATGGAGGATATAGGTAATGAATATTTTGATATTCTATTCCAAAGCTCCTTATTTCAAAATGCTACAGTGGATGATGATGGCATTGTTACTGAATGCAAGATGCACGATCTAGTGCACGATCTTGCAGAACGTGTATCCGAAACTGAAAGCATGATGCGAGACTTCCACAATGAAGATGTTGCAACTCCCATTATAGAAAGAATTCCAGAAGGAAGTAGTGGGAAATTGAGATCACTGTTTTCGAATGCTGAAGCACTAACTCGAAACATGTTGCCAGGGTTTAAAGCTTTACGTGTCTTAAATTTATATGAGGCAGATATTATGGAGCTCCCAAGTTCAATCGAAAAGCTCAAACACTTGAGGTATCTTAACATTTCCGAAACAAGAATCGAAAGACTCCCAAATTCTATTGGCAAGCTATATAACCTACAGACATTAAGAGCAACAAACTGCGGTCTTAAAGAATTTCCAAAAGCCGTGCAAAACTTGATCAACTTGAGATATGTTTATTGTGACGAAGGAACAAAATTTCCAGCTGGGGTATTAAGGAGATTAACCAGCCTTCGAAAATTACCTTGCTCTTTGATGGGTAGTGAAATTGAGGACCTGGCTGCCTTGAATCAATTGAAGGGTAAATTGATTATTCGTAATTTGGAAGACGTAAGGAATGGAGATGAGGCAAGTAAAGCTAAATTAGAGGAGAAGAAAAAGGTACGCCACTTTTTATTTGAATGGACGCAAAACAGGTCAACAACCAATAATAATGAAGAGGATGTACTAGAAGGCCTCCAGCCGCATTCTGAGTTGGAAAGGCTAGAGATTCGATATTTCATGGGTACTGAATTTCCATCATGGATGATTAAGCTTGACAATTTAAAGCAGATTAGGCTTAAGGGTTGCGATAGATGTGAAAAAGTCCCAACACTCGGCCGTCTACCTCATCTTACAGTTGTTTGGATTCAAGGATGTTGTGGTCTACAATCTATTCCAGATTTAAACCTCTTCACATCCCTTCGTGAATTGAGCATTGAATCGTGTGATAGATTAGAAAGTTTGGTGAGCAGTGGGCCCGTCAATGTTGTGAAGTTGCTTATAACAGGTTGTAGTGGTTTACAATCTATTCCAGATTTAAACCTGTTCACATCCCTCCGTAAATTGACCATTGGATCTTGTGATAGATTAGAAAGTTTGGTGAGCAGTGGGCCCGTCTATATTGTGAAGTTGCTGAATATAATAGGTTGTGGTGGTCTACAATCTATTCCAGATTTAAACCTCTTCACATCCCTCCATAAATTGAGGATTGAATCGTGTGATAGATTAGAAAGTTTGGTGAGCAGTGGGCCCGTCAATGTTGTGGAGTTGCTGAAGATAATAGGTTGTAGTAGTCTACAATCTATTCCAGATTTAAGCCTCTTCACATCCCTCAGTAAATTGAGCATTAAAAATTGTGAGAGATTAGAAAGTTTGGTGAGCAGTGGGCCCGTCAATGTTGTAGGGATGCTGAATGTAACAGGCTGTAGTAATCTACAATCTATTCCAGATTTAAGCCTCTTCACATCCCTCAGTGAATTGAGAATTACATTTTGTGAGAGATTAGAAAGTTTGGTGAGCAGTGGGCCCGTCAATGTTGTAGAGATGCTGTATATAACACGTTGTAGTAATCTACAATCTATTCCAGATTTAAGCCTCTTCACATCCCTCAGTAAATTGAGCATTAAAAATTGTGAGAGATTAGAAAGTTTGGTGAGCAGTGGGCCCGTCAATGTTGTAGAGATGCTGAATATAACAAGTTGTAGTAATCTACAATCTATTCCAGATTTAAGCCTCTTCACATTCGTCCGTGTATTCTTCATTGAATATTGTGATAGATTAGAAAGTTTGGTGAGCAGTGGGCCCATCAATGTGGAGTTTCTGTATATAAGAGGTTGTAATGGTCTAGAATCTCTTCCAGATTTAAAACTCTTCACATCCCTCCGTTACTTGGGCATTAAATCTTGTGATGGAATAAGAAATGTGGTAGTAACAGTAGCCCGCAATGGCCAAAAAACATTGAATTTTGTGGGAGATTCCCGAACATTCGACTTTGAATTTTGTGGGAGATTCCCGAACATTCGACTTTGAATTTTGTGAGAGATTAGAAAATTTGGCAGTAGTCGCCCACAATGGCCACAATCTCTCTTGTTGAGTTGGAAATAAGCTGATGTATCTACCTAGTGTCACAGCTATGCAACGCCTCATCAAATTACAAAGCCCTAGATATTTGGCAATGTCCCCTTCTGAAGGAAAGATGCACCAAGGATAGCGGCCCAGAATGGCCCAAGATTTCTCACATTCCACATATCGACAGTAATTTCTTCTTTCCTGAAATCAAAATTCCTTTTCATTCTTCACCTTTTGGTTTAACTAGAGTTTATTCATTCTGAATAATTTCTGAAAGGAATAAGACTTGTTTATCCTTTTCCTTTTTCTTGTCAGTTTATGACTAGACAGCAGACAGATTGACTCTATGTGTACAATGAATTCGTAATAGCTCCAACTTTCACAGTGAAGAAATGTAAGCTTTTCAAACTCCCACTCCCACTTGTCTTCTCTTTTATGGGGAAAGACTTCAAAGGAAGCCGTAAGATGTTTTTTAATTGCTGATTTTATAAAGAATTGCTGATATATTCAAAATATTCTGTTAGTGGGAGAGTGAAATTACAATTCAGCTCTAGCATGATTTCTATAATATGTTTGATTAGAATTACAATTATAGGTATTTACCAAGTCTTTCTTAATGGACTGTCGAGTACCTGCAGTATCATAGGAATCAGGTGAAACAATCTTTTGAAACAACTATAGATGATAGTTGCAAGCTTTGTACCATGATATGTTGAAAGCTGGAATTTATTTTGTATATTTTTTGCTAAGTTGTTTTGGTGACCTATATGCAGAGTTGGGATTCAGGTAGAAACTCATGCCTGCATGGTGCCATACACCTTCATGTTTCTGTCTCAACAAATCTTGCTTTGAATCCTGTGTGGCCCCGAATCTAGTACTTTTCAACTGTTGAGGTATGGAATCGAGTACTTTTTGGATGAACAAACGTTATGTTCTTTTTTTATTTTTCTTGAATTGAAAGTGGTTTTTTATTTTTCTTGTATTGAAAGTGGTATTTTATTTTTATTTTTATGCTTTTTGGGGTTTTGAGGCGAGTTGATAGAATGAGAAGGGCATGGATGAGAGAGGCGGAGTTATGATATGGATTGAATATGCCTAGGTGCAGGGAAATGTGCTAACTTTTTTTTTTTTTTTTTTTTTTTTTTTTTTTTTTTTTGTGGGCAAGGGGAAATGTAATAACTTTCAAAGGCAAATTGGAAAACAAACATTTAAGGGGAAGAACCTACCTTTCGTCCTGGGCTGGAATCTTGCAACTCTGTTTTGCTATCTCGAACCCCTGGTGGAAAAATCTGTTCTATCATGAAATATGCTACAAACTGTCATGTTCCTTTCTCTATGGATTGGAGGGTTTACCAGAGAAGTTAACGGACCTACCTTTCATGTATTGAAAAACTGTGTATTTGTATTGGTAGTTATGGATATCTGAAGTATCTAGCTGCACATTGGAAACTGTAGAACACCTCAACAAGAAGAGACGCCCGAGTAGCCCAAGATTTCTCATATTCCAAGGGTCAATTGTAAGCTTTTTTCGGGAAAAAATCTGTAATTTGTGTTTGCTTTTATTTTATTGTGCAATTTTCTGTGATAAATAAGGACCAAGGAGTTAGTTTTTAGGCAAACGTTGTGAATTGATCCTGCATTGCAATGATATACTTATGATTAGCTTGTTTGGTTTGTAATAGGCTAAGACTTTCTTGGGTTTATAGAAGAACAAAATGACATTACATACAAGTGGTGCCCAAGAACGTTTTAAAAGCATAACACAATTTTAAGAATTTCATAGAAAATTTGGTTCCGTTGTGAAAGGCAAATTGATATACCTACTTACATACAGAACAGGGGAGGATAATTCAGCTCTTGCATGATGTTTATACCTGTATGTTTTATTATATATAGTTGCAAAGAAAATATAGGTGTTTATGGTGTACGTAGATAGGCAATGCTTGGTATCTGTTCGAGGTAATAAGTGGTCTACGTTGAAGCAATTCTAATTTTTTCTGTCAAACGTAGCGCTTTGCTTATCTTAAGTGGTTTCAATTTCAGTAATCTTATACGATTTTCTGGAAATTGACCATGCTGATCCATTTTTATTTTATATACTTATCAGCAAATCGAGTGCTGTCCTTAACCAGTATTTGCAATGCCATTGCAGGGTCAGCTTTCCGTCTTCTTTTTTTTCCCCAGTGCCTGAGGAGGTGGGTAGAGAGAGATTGATATGGAGCGGATTTTATTCGCATCGTAACAACTTAATTGAAACATAACAAAGAAGGAAATGAAGGAATGCCCTCTCTGTCGCACCATGTAGTTGATGCAAACATGCAGGACTTTTCAGATTTTGTTCCTACATTTTTTAGCATATTCTTTGAATGTTGTGATAACCGGTGACAAATATTAACGTCATAAGCATCAGTTTCAGTACCAATATTGTTATGACATGCCCTGTTCTCTAATGCCGGGATGTGTGTATAACTTTTGTTGGTTTGGCATGTCAACCCATTTCTTGTCTGTAATTGATATAACCTTCAAGTAATTTGAAACATACTGGATTTAATGTGGGATCATGGAGATTTTCTCGATTAGTAGTGTGGGATTTAATTTGAATCTTGAAAGTGTTGAACCCTTGTCATTTTTCTTGTTCGATGAGAGCAGAGAGGCCCCCTCCCCTGTTCCTAGACTATTTACCAAGTCTTTCTTAATGGACTGTCGAGTACCTTCAGTTTATAGATGAAACAATCAAATTGAAACTGTCTATTGGACACCATAGAGTATTTACCAAGTCTTTCTACAGAACACGAAGAAAACTTGGTGTCCAAGTCTTCCTTAATGGAATTGTGTAAAACAATCTTCTGTTACAATTTATAGATGATAGTTGCAAGCTTGTACTATGATATGTTGAAAGTTGGAATTTATTTTGTATATTTTTTACTCAGTTGTTTTGGTGTTATGTTTGACCTATAGGCAGAGTTGGGATTAAGATAGAAACTCATTTCCGTCTCAACAAATCTTGCTTTGAAACCTGTGTGGCCCGAATATAGAACTTTTCAACTGTTGGTTTATGGAATCAAGTACTTTTTGCATGAACAAATGTTATGTTTTTCTTTTCTTTTTCTAGAATTGAAAGTGGTATTTTTGTTTTTGGTTCTTGGGGTTTTGAGGCGAGCTGATAGTGTGAGAAGGGCATGGATGAGAGAGGCGAAGTTATGATATGGATTGAATATGCCTAGGTGCAGGGAAATGTGCTAACTTCTTTTTTTGTTGGCAAGGGGAAATTTACTAACTTTCAAAGGCAAATTGGAAAACATTTAAGGGGATGAACCTTCCTTTTGCCCAGGGCTGGAATCTTGCAACTCTGTTTTGCTCGGTCGAATCCCTGGTGGAAAAATCTGTTCTATCATGCATTGTGCTACAAACTGTCATGTTCCTTTCTCTTTGGATTGGAGGGTTTACTAGAGAAGTTGACGAACCTACCTTTCATGTATTGAAAAACTCTATATTTGTGTTTGTAGTTATGGATATCTAAAGTATCTAGCTGCACATTGGAAACTGTAGAACACCTGAACAAGGAGAGACGCCCGAGTAGCCCAAGATTTCTCATATCCAACGGTCAATTGTAAGCTTCTTTCTGGGAAAATCTGTAATTTGTTTTGCTTTTATTTTAAGGTGCAATTTTCCGTGATAAAAAGGACATGGAGTTAGTTTTTAGGCAAACATTGTCAATCGATCCTGCATTATTAGTCTGTTTGGTTTGTGATAGGCAAAGACTTTCATGGGTTTATAGAAGAACAAAATTACATTACATACAAGTGGTGCCCAAGAACATTTTAAAAGCATAATACAATTTTAAGATTTTCATGGAAATTAGGTTCAGTTGTGAAAGGTAAATTGATACCTACTTACACACAGAACAGGGGAGGACAATTCAGCTCTTGCATCATGTTTATACCTGTATGTTTTATTATATATAGTTGCAAAGCAAATATAGGTGTATATGGTGGCCATAGATAGGCAATGCTTCTTGGTATCTGTTTTAGGTAATATGCGGTCGATGTGGAAGCAATTCTAATTTTTTGTCAAATGTAGCGCTTTGAGGTAATAAGGGTGACATTGTGATTCCTAATACTTTATTGTCTTTCTTGACAGTTTGCTCTAATTACGTTATGAATTATTTAAAATACATATAAAATAAGGTGTTTCAAATATAGAATCGGCGAATATTTCACTTCTGATGTACCGATCCACATAATGTTTCATTTATACTCAATCTTTTATGTATGTGACTACTTGTGTGACAGTATTTGATAGTTTAAAAGTATGCAGAAACTAAAATGACCATGATGACATTTGCTCATTTGGTATACACACTTTGTTGTAGAACGCTATGGATTCAAGAATTATGACATTTGCTCATTTGCCCACTCCTCCCTGCACTGCATCCGTCCCAAAAGTAATGGAGCCTGCTAACGCCCCCCTTGCATCACGCATTTATTTCTGGCAATTAACCAAATACCCCAGCATATATAAACGCAAACAAAACCAATTCGTGTTCAGATAGCGCAGACAGGCATAGCCTAATCCTGAGAAAATGCGACAAAGAATTAGCAAAAAACACCTTATCCCGTCTAGCAAAATATCACTACACTAGTTAACATTAAAAAGAAAATATCACTACACTAATTAACATATCTATTTAATTATCTAAAAATAAAAAAACAGTGTGGTGTGGACCAATTTTGAACATTCGTCAAAGATTGCAATTTGGAACAGGCAAGGACCCTATTTTCGATAGAGGAATGTTAGCAACCTTCTCTCTAACCTTCTCTTTTGGATCTTCTCCCTTCTCTTTATGACAAGTGTCATTTTCCTTACACTTCAAATAATGTCATTAATGCATCACACAATTTAGTTTTTGTTTTCCAAGTTTACCCTTTTAAAATGTATTGGCTTTTATATTTCCTTCAATTTATTCAAATTTTATTATAACTTCTTTAGCACATTGTTAAAAAATAAATAATTAAAAAAATAAGAAAAACGTCATATTTTTAAAAAATAAAAATAAGGTTTGTTTCATGACATTGTTATCATCTTTATTTTGTTTTTAACAAAGCACGCGCCTCTTTGGAAAAATTAAAAATTAAAAAAAAACTTCAGTTTTTATTTTCTTATTTAATTTTTAACAAGGTGGTAAGAAAGTTATAAAAAAAAAAATAGTTTGTTATTAAAAAAATAATAATAATACATTTAATAAGGGTAAACTTGGAAAACAAAAACTAGTTTGTGTGATGCATTAATGACATTATTTTTAGTGTAAGGAAAGTGACACTTGTGATGAGAAGAAGAGAGAAGGTCCAAAAGAGAAGGTTAGAGAGAAGGTTACTAGCACTCCCCTTTTCGATAACAAGTTGGAAGAAAGACTTCATGATGGTAAAAACTTTTTTTAATAGAAGCGATAATCTAAACTACAAATGATAAGAATTTTCCACACAAACACTACTAGGTTGGATTGGAATTTGAGACTATTCATTTTCAAATAAGTCCATTTAACAATACTAAATGTAGCTTGTTTTGGCAACCTTGGGCAGGTGAAATTTAATGCAAGCTTAGGTGTCTAACTGTTCTTCTGAACCAACCAATTGACATTTCATGAGCAATAAAGACCCATTAACTTTCTCACCTATACCGATAAAAGCCTCACTTCTCAGTCACCCACCTTCATTTATAAACCCCATGCTGTGCCGCTCTCCCTCAAATTGCCACCTACAAACTTAAGAAAACCAACTCAAACTAATAATTTTAAGACATCCACTTCCTCTTTCTCATATCTCAGGCCATGGTCTTGGGTATCCAAGAAAACTTGGTCTATGGCATTAAGCTTTCATCAGTCGGGCCAGGCCGGATTACCGGGTCGGATGTGGTTCATGACCCGAGTGGCATGGACTTGGCTATGAAGCTCCACTACCTTAGAGGAGTGTACTTTTTTAGTAGCGAAGCAGCCCAAGGGCTAACCATAGCGCGCATGAAAGAAGCTACGTTCACTTGGCTAAATGTACACTACCGGGCATGCGGACGGTTTCGGAGATCCGAATCCGGCCGGCCCTATCTCAAGTGTAACGATTGTGGGGTGAGGTTCCTTGAAGCACAGTGTGACAAGACGATTGAGGAATGGCTAGAGATGGACTTGTCTCACCAGAAGCTGCTTGCTTCAAACCAAGTGATTGGACCTGAACTATTCTTCTCTCCACTTGTTCTCTTCCAGGTAAAGTTTTACATACATAAAAGAACCCTAAACTTAAGTTGATAACCCAAAAAAAGAGACAGCAATTTGTTAGAAGTTGTAAAAAAGTCTCTCCCTCTTTTTATATGCTTGTTTTGATTGAAGTACATGAAATGATATGATATATAGAATTATTCCTTAGACTTTAATATCTTGCTATTTATAGCAAGCAGGATATATATGATAATATTTGAAGTACTTTAATATCTTGCTAAATTAGGCTATTTATAGCAAGCAGGGTTTTATCATTGAGTTGACAACAGAATATTGAAGGTTAATTCCTTAGACTTTTTTGTTTTGGTGTATTATGCTTTCTCTGCAGGTTACTCATTTCAGATGTGGAGGCATATCATTGGGTCTTAGCTGGGCCCACGTGTTGGGAGATGCCTTTGCAGCTTCCGATTTCATCAACGGCTTGGGGCAAATTATGTCTGCTCTTGAGCCCAATAGGCTACCAAACTATACAACATCAAACACAAAGTTCCAGAAACTTGAAAACCCACCACCCCCACTCTCCATAAAACAGGTGAACCCAGTTGGTGACCATTGGATAACTCCCATTAACTGTAAAATGGAAACACTTTCATTCCCTATCACTGCCACCCAGCTAAACAACTTGCAATTCAAGATATTGGGTCAAAACCAAATTCATCAATTTCCAATTTTTGAACTCATTTCTGCCATAATTTGGCAATGTGTAGCCAAAGTTAGAGGGTCAGAGCCAAAATTGGTGACAATTTGCAAAAATGACCCAAAAGAGAGGCCAAGAGGGGAATGCAGCAACAGTCAGATTATAAGCACAGTCAAGGCAGATTTCAGCATTACAGACGCGGATCCAAAAAAGTTGGCAACCTTGCTAGTCAAGCAAGCCGGGAACGAGAGATCCCAAATAGAAGAAGCTATGGAGAATGATAATGGAGTGGCTGATTTTGTTGTGTATGGAGCCAATTTGACGTTTGTGAATTGGGAAGATGCTGATTTCTATGGGTTGGAAGTGAAAGGGCATAAGCCGGTTTACGTGCATTATAACATACAAGGTGTTGGAGATGAAGGAGCTGTTTTATTGCTGCCAGGGCCTAAAGACTTTGGTGAGGGTAGAGGTGAAGGAAGAGTGGTGAATATTATTTTGCCAGAGGAAGAAGTGTTTGGGCTGAAATCTGAGTTGAGAAAGAATGATCTGTTGCTTGAGAATGAGCTTGAATGAGCGCATATGTGCGGTAATTAGAATTTGGTGTGTGTTAAATGTGATGTGTGGACAATATTTATAGGTAGCTAGATTTCTGTGTAATTGAGAGATGATCAAAGAGTTGAGAAAATATTTATGAAAAATAACTGAGCGTTATGGTTTCTTTTTTTTTCTTTTTTTATTTTATTTTTTTGTTTAGCAACAGAATTCATTTATAGAACCAAAGACATACAAAGAGCGGTATTCCTCGTTAAAACTTTCTTAGGACAACCTCATAGGACAAACCCCAAGGAAGGAAAGAGTATCATACATGTTAAAAAGAGTATCATACATGTCATGGCCTAACAAGGGAGTCCAATTCAGGCCACTTTGGAC
Organism: Prunus dulcis; assembly: GCF_902201215.1. Taxonomy (NCBI): domain Eukaryota; kingdom Viridiplantae; phylum Streptophyta; class Magnoliopsida; order Rosales; family Rosaceae; genus Prunus; species Prunus dulcis. Next base: position 13,464,932 of record NC_047650.1, on the reverse strand, counting down.
CATTAAAATAAAAGAACAAATTAAAAATGAAAACTAACACGAGAACCGCAACTAGAGACTAACACAGTAGACCCACATGAGAGGACAGCAGAAATCCCAAATAGTAAACCCACAGGAGAGAACCGCAGCACATCCCAACTATCAAAAGACAACATCAGTCACCTAGAATACTGCAAAAACAACCAAACAAAACGAACAGACAAACAGATTTAGACTATTTGAGGAGAAGAAGGGATAAGAGGAAGGGAAAAGATGAGAGAAAAAGAAAGGGAGATGAGGAGAGGAAGGAGGAAGATGGGTGGAGGGGAGGAGGGGCAGTGGCCACTTCCCCCCTTTAGCTTATTTGCGGTTGGTTGTCATCAAGAAAAAAGAGGACCAGATGCGGCTAGGGTTTTTTACCAATTGAGAAGTAATCGTGAAATTACATTTGTTTGCGTTATGGCTTCTTTGTTTCAATGAATCAACAGAGAGGATTGTGATCAATTAGAATTTAATGTTAGTGGTTGATGTTGTTGGAAGCAAACATGTTATTTTTAGAATTTAAATTTTAGCATATATATATATCAACCCAGGGATTACTTCAAGACAGCCACCTGCAGGTTCACTTCAAGACCGCCCACGACTACACACATAATAAGTACTGATCTTCTTCAGTTCGGAGCACTTAATCATATTGATGACCTAGCTACTTGTTGGGCTAGTTGCCTATGTGTGTCTCTGCATATCTGACTTCAAAATTTTAATATTTTGCCATCTAACGTCGCTTATTGTCGAGCTAGATGTAAACTCCGTCGCTATTTACATTCTCAGTTTATCATATTACTATGTTCTAATATTTTGTCAATGCTAAAGGACTCGCGAGAAGTGCGTAAAAGGTGACACAAGGATGAGAGTACGTAGCATTGCACTTTTATTTTCATTATATAAGAATTTGAATGGAAGAGAGAAAATCCTTTTAATTATTTGAGTTATAAGTTTCTTCATAGTATTGCGTATTATTATTGATATGATATGCCAAATTTACTTTCTTTCTTTTTTTTTAAATTCTTTTTTTGATCTTTTACAATAAAATTTGAGTGTTGTTAAACGAACTTTAAAATTAACTGAGTACACCCTATGATCTAAGTACACCCTAATATTTTAATTAAAATATAAAATTAACTAAGTACACCCTATAAAACTATCAAAAATACCCCTGATACACCCTAATACTTGTAGCATTATTTTATAGTTAATTTTCAGCTTGATTTTTTTAGTAGTATTTATAAATCTTTGACTTTTCATATGGATTTATGCTTCTACTAAAACTGTTGACACTTTTTTTGCAATTCCAAGTTCTTGCAATTACCACATCTTTCGTTAAAAACACAATAAGACAAGCAATCTTTTGATTAGGGTTGAATATAATTAGTACGGTGTACTTATTAAAATTATATTTGTTTCAAAATTCCATATATCTTTTTTGGTCATTTTATATTAGAATAAATTAGTAATTCAATATATACTTTTATAGTATGGTATACTCAATTAATTTTAAAATTAGTTTAGCAACACTTTAAAATTTTCCTCCAAAATTAAGTGCTATTGGCTGTCATGGTATAATAAATGAGGAGTCAATTTGCGGATGAATGTTTTGCACCACCGCTCATGACTTAATGAGGGCATGTGATCACCGTCGATTTACGGGCTCTCCTAATTGTGGTCCAAGACAATTAGGACCACTATGAATATTTGATTTGAGTCATGATTTGGGACAACTCATGATTGAGGTCATTTTCCTCTTTTTAATTTTGAAGTGAATAATTGGCTAAGGGTTTTTTTTTTTTTTTTTTTCTTTTACAATACTTTGGGCCTAATAAAAATATTTATATACTGTTTTTAAAATTTTTAAAAAAAACATAAATATATGTATATATAGGAGTTTCTACAAATTGGGGCCCTCTCAATTCTGGGGTCTTAGGTGGCCTCCATACCTGCTTGTATTTAGGACCTCCTCAATGTTACAATCAATAATCCAAGATGATAGATATCTAAATTAGAAACCGTTTGGGACTACTTTTATAACAAGCATTTCTGTTCAAGTGCTTTTACTACAATAACGTAAAATTTTTTGTTAAAATGCTTCCTGTTGAAAGCACCTATGATTCTATGAACAATTTTAAATTATTCTACAAATGAAGTCAAAAAGCGTTTTTTATTATATTTTGGAAGCACTTTCGAACAAGCTTTTAATTATTCAATAACGATTTCGACACATCATAAATAAATAAATAAAATTACAATAGTCTCCTTTCAAATTCAATCCACTAAGCCACTTCCCTACTTCAAACAGTAAACCAAAAACGAATTAAGAAGTACGTAGCGAGAATAATTGCCACCTGGGAACAGACTTTAATTTCTCCTATTTTCTGATAGGTGAGAGAGCAACTTGTGGTGGGAACCTAAGGGTCCAGATTAATCAAGGTGATAGGGATCAAGATGAAAGCAACGGCTTCCTCAATTATTTACCATTTGTATTTATTAAAATAAACACATTAATTAAGCCCTTATTTCATGCACGCAAATGATCTTTTCTAGCCTCGTGGTTTGTTCGTCATTTGGCTTTGGGATTCAGGTAGTTTGCACCCCAGTTCAACTCCCAACAGTTGCAACACCTAGTGGCTAGCGGCAAATTCAGTTCTATGAGTGAGAATTAATCGAGGTACGCACAAGCTGACCCGAACACTTCATTGTACTTACTAAAATAAAATAAAATAAAAAAAGATCTTTTATGGCCCTGGCCCATGGAATTAACATTTAATGTGAAATTAATGGACTAGCATTATGGTTTTGCAAGGAATGCTCGTGAGATCCAATCCAAATGAAGGAGGCCGCATTAGCAGACTAGCTTTTGGTTTTGAGGTTTTCTTTGCATGGGTTGTTTTATGAAACAAATACATGCATTTGCTTCCTAATATACTTCCTGAATACAAGCGAGTTTAAAAGAAAAAGAAATGGAGGGAGAGGAGAGCTTGGAGGAGAGAAAAATGGTGTTTATTGTCGGTGTCTGATCTGATTAGAGATGCATTAATGCATTAATCGGATCAACTAGGAGGGGGCAATTGATCCGATTCTCATTCTTTAGGGTATTTGATGAAGAATTTTATGTGAGACCCACTTATTAAACATGTCTGTTTTTTTAGGTGTTTTAATCATTTCCAGTTTATTATTAATTGATTTGAGAGATACGTCCTATATATTTATGATATATAGATGGAGTTTCAAGTGATGATAGCTTGGTAGATGAATGTGTTATTACGTGATTATGAGAGCTTCCAGTACTGAAGTTGAAGTCCCCAAGGTCATAATTCATTGTGGTTGATCATCATCAAAATTGAAATGTATAGCTAGGTGGCATATGTGGTAATATGGTTATATGGTACATCTTGTATACGTGTTATAATATGAGTGAACGACATGATTTATTTTTCTCCTTGTAGAGAATCATATTAATTATCCATTTATATTATAACATGTGTACGAAATATATCACATAACTGTACTATCGTAATATTCTATAATCTCTTTTTTCTTTCTTTTTTTTTTTTTTTTTTTTTTTTTTTTTTTTTTTTTTTTTTTTTTTTTTTTTTTTTTTTTTTAAGGAAGGCAGTAGAAGATTGGAGTTACACATAAAACCCAAAATTTAAAATTAAAAGAAAAAATATATTTTTATTATTGATAAGTCAGTGGTGAGATGACTAGATAACAATAACAGAGAACATGGTTGGAAAATCAACTTGAAGACAAAAGACCATCTCACAATCAATATAATGAACTTGTCACTAGTCTTATCCAGTATCCACTTGTTCTTTTGAGGTGAGATTGAGAAGGCATTCCAATTTCCAACTAGGATAAAATTTGCTGGCTTTCATTTTCACTTCATTGTTTGGATTTGGGGCTGGCTGTATAAGAATTCATTGCTGATCAAAAGCCCAGCGTCTAACAATCACATACACAAACAAACAATGAAAAACCCAAACTTCAGACTTTATAGGGCCATGGGACTTTAATTCATGGACTTGCACTATGTTGGCCTTTTTTTTCTTTCCTTTTTTTGTTGTTGTTATTGTCAGAATGGTAATGCTACTTCATTCATCATTAATTTTGGTTATTGTGATTTTAGTTTTCTCAATTTCGTCACTGTTTTCTCAATTTTTCTCTAACTGGCTTCAAATCACAACCAAAAATTTGCTTAAACTCATGAATATTACTCAAGGATTGTTCAAAATCATGTATATAGCCTTGAATTTGATTTTCAAACAAGAATAATCTTTGAAACTCAATTTCTCTATCAAATAAACACGAAATTTAAAATTGGAATTAGTTTTAGAAAGCTTATAAGGCGACCTTTCAATCTTCCAACATCATTTCTCTCCAAAACAAATGGATAATTTTTCCTAAATTGCAAATTTGAAATTTTCTAATTAATTACCACTATGACCAAAATTGCTTTACATAATCAAACACGGTGATCAAATTGAGACTATGAACTAATGTACCAAACCCACAAAAATTAGATGTACCAAAGTTGTGCCCTAAAACCCATGAACTTGTGCCGATTCACATTTTGGTCATTTAATTCGAAAAATTGTTGGAATCCCTCAACTCCACTTTCGTTAGAATTGTTGGTGCTGCCTTCGTAATATGTTATATTTTCCGTCAAACTATGGGCAAAATAGTCATTTTAGGAAGTTTTTACTTCTTGGGCATTTTAGGATCAATGATCCATAACTCATGTCTGATTTACATTTTGGTTCTCCAACTCGAATATTGGCTCTACTAGTACATCACTTTCCCTTGTACCATGGGACCAACGAACAAAATGATGTTCCAAATCCCTAAAGCCCCAGCCACTCCTTCCTCCTCCCCTTCTCCCTCGTTCTCAAACTTCACCCCCAAATCCCCAATTTCTTCTGAAAAACCGGCTTGGCTTGCTATAAAGAGAAGAGGGTGGCTTAGACCCACCTGAGCTTTAATGTCACTCGTCTTAACTCTCAAGTTGCCAAGTTGAAGGTTTAATAAATAAAGTTACTCAAGTTGCCAAGTTGCCATTTTTGAAGTTAACTACATAAATATCCGGATTTTCCAATGAAAAGTAGTTGCCTACTTTCTCTCTCTCTGCAAGTAGAAACATTTTTCCAGCTAATGTAGCAAACACAGTCAAATTGTTCAAGAGTCAGGCAGCCTATAGTTTAATTTTTAACAGACATTTTTATAGAAATTGTTTTATAAGTGACAGCAATATTATATCCTATTCAAACTCAAGACCAACATCTGGAACTTCCTTGCATCAAAACGTTAGCACAAAAACAATCTCCTGCATTTCAGAAGCAATTATTAGACAGATGTTTTATTCCAAGAACAAAAACAAAACTTTATGTACAATATATCTCGCCTATAATTATGTGTTTTCATGGACAGGGATGCAACTTTGCAAGTTTCTAATTTAACCATCCGTCTGATTAGCATATCGAAATACTTTCCTTGCTTAGCAGGGTACATATGGAAGTAACTAAACGGTAGGCTTCAGTTTCCTCTGTCAATGCCAACCGTGACTAAGAAGGTAAGGTAGAGAAGATATACTGGTATATATGTACACAAGAACATCAGAGAACCTATTTATTGTTTTTCGGATGATCCTTCCCTTTGGCGGCGCATTCGAGCTCCCCATGACATATGTTCTCTAGCATTCTTGTTCATGCTTCTTCTCTTCAACCCAGATAGCTGACTTTGCCATCGATTCTTCCAGTCGCCTTTTTCCTCCATTCCCTGAAATTGTAAATTCCAAGTTAAAATTTAATGCAAATGTCATGAATTAGAGAGTCTATATTAGGAATATCATCACCCCAGCTGCCTATAAAGGATAAAAACAGAGGAGAAGCTAAAAGAAACTAATCTTGACCATTTTATTTTAAGGTTAAAACTATAAAGGTCACAAATACATGCAAAACTAAACGTGCCCCTAACTCAAAGAAGGATTGACATAACCAAGTACACTAATCCATAAGCTACAAATGAGAAAACCATACTAGCAGAACTCAGAAGTTTCACATATATGGAAGGTTTAGACATTTGAGAATGAGAGATAACTCTTAAAGAAGTGATTATGAGATACCATGAATGATTGACAATGTACAATGATGAAGGAAACAAGAGGCTGCTAAAGCACAAGCCGAACGGAAACTAGGCACCGGAGCTTCAACAAAGGGTTGAGAACTGTACCAAAGATATAACAAAACATCCAAGAAGATACAACTATTTCTTTATTTTTAAAATTTTGAAGCACCTTCCTTCATCATGTATGTCACAAAAGTAAACCAATAATTCAGCAGAGAAAAAGTTGGAGGGAAAAAATACATTTACACAATACCAATTTCAATAAGAATAGAATAAGCCAAAGAAGGAGAACGAAAAAGAAATCATCACATACCCAAAACAAACCAGTAAACACAAAGAGAGCACCGAAAGAAAAAGAAGAACAAAAATGAAAATCAACACAGAAAAAGAAATAAAATACTGAAATCCCCAATACCAAAACTCAACAACCAGATAATGAAGCCCATATCGATTCTCTAGAGAAGAGAAGTAACAATTCCAATAACAAAACTGAAAACCCAGAGAAGTCCTCCGAAAATTAACACAAAAGTCATCAGAAAATCTAAATACAACCCAAAATACCTCATCATATTGGCATCTCCTTGCAGAGAAAGCAAGGTGAAGACCTCTGGCCATGTCTCGATCATACATAGCTCTCCTTCTCGAATCAGACAAGGTCTCATAAGCCTCCTGAACCCGAATAAACTTCTCCGTATTCTCCTCGACCCGGTCCGGAGGCGATACGTCCGGGTGGTACTTCCGGGCCAGCAGCTTGTACGCCTGCTTGATTTGGGTCACGGATCCGGATTCGGGTATGCCCAGAAGCTCGTAGAAAGTGAGTTCCTTGTGCTCGGCCACCATGACCCCATCGTTGATTGCGGCCTTGGCTTCGAGTCTGAGCGACCCAAATCCGCTCCGGAACAAAAAATCGGGTTTTGGGAAGAGGAAGTTGGGTTTCCGGTCGGGTATGGGTCTTCTGGTGGAGATGGCTGTGTGGGTTGTGGGGATGTAGAAGCAGGAATCGCTTCCTGAGATTGCTAATCCATAGCTTCGCATCTTTCTCTGTTTTTCACTGTTTCTGGTTCAATGGGTTTGCTTGCTCTTCTGCAAATGCTAGCTTTCTCTGTCTTTTTATCTGTCTTTGCTCTACTGCAAATGTTCAGAAAAAATAAAAATAGTGAAAATGAAAGGGTGAAAGCATGAAGACATTTATATTTGTGGAGCTCATTGAATAGTGGGGCTACAGCACAAGGTATATCATATATGTATATAGCTGCTGGCTTTTGATCCAATGGGCAGTTTGGTAGTTTTGTTCTTTGATGTGGGAGGGACAATTTGGTTTTGTAACCTACCAAAAGAAATAGAGAGAGATCAATATTTTTTTACTAAAATAAGGAAGTTTCTACTAACCCTTGAGATTTATAATGGCATTCCTTTTACTTCATTCCTTATTATGTAAGTAAAATCTCTTACATTCCTATCAATAGCAGTGTGACATATGTGTATAAGTTTTTCTTTTTGTATTTTTTATGAATTATTTTTGCATATACGTTAAATTGTGATTCACAAAAATGAGCAGTATCTCCTTATAAGTAAGATAAGGAGGCAAGTAGTATCTTTACCAAAAATACTCTTGCTCACTAATTTACTACTTTTTAGCAAAAATACTCTTGCACATTGGTTTATCACTTTTTATCAGAAATACTATAGCTCACTGGTTTACTACTTTTTACCAAAAATACTATTGCTCACTGATTTACCACTTTTTACTAAAAATACTCTTGCTCACTGATTTACCCACTTTTTACCAAAAATACTCATGCTCACTAGTTTGAGAAATTATAGAATGATATGGTAATATCACGTCAGCGTATAATATTCCTACTCAAATACAGTCACGTGTAAATTTTATATAAAAAAATTAATTATTATTTTACAGCTGGATTTTTTACTTTATAAATTCTTAATTTTGAAATAAAATTAGAAAATTTTAGTTCCACCACCAACTTCAACCCACATACACCTTGGAATATTTTCAGACCGGGATCTAGACCCTCAAGAACGAACCCATTTTTAATTATCAAGACACTACTCCATTTCATCATCATCAATACCAGTTTAATCCTTCTCCCTCTAAACCCGCTGTCTACAATTAGTATAAGGGGTGAAGATATTGGAAGGGAGAGGGGTGGCTGTCATAGAAGGTAGTTGGGATTAGGGTTGTTGGGTTGGGAGAGAGGTGATTGTTAGGAAATTTTACTTTTTTATTTTTCTAATTTTATTTCAAAAGTGAAGAATTAAACTAAAAAATCCAGCTTTGAAAAGATAATTAATTTCTTTTCTAAAATAGACACGTGGTTATATTTGAATGGGAGTATTATACGCTGACGTGGTATTACCGTACTATTCTATAATTTCTCCACTAATTTACCCACTTACCAAATAATAATCTTGATTTATTTTTGCTACAAACCAAAATTTTAGCTACTTCATACACAATATTTTTAAAATAAAATAAAAAGGAAAAAAAATGCATGTTTTTAACATTTTCAAGGTAGTTTTTTTTTTTTTCAAAGTAAAATTAAATGTTTGGAGAGCTAAAGTCAACTTACTAGTCCTCAAGAGAGAGATGAGGTTGCAGTTTTGATGAGGTTAAAGAGGTTGTTGGAGAGAGTTTTTTTATGTGGCTCACCCTTTTTTTGTTATTTTTTTTAATAGAAAAAGCGATAATATTTATTGAATATGGAAAGTAATAAGTACAAAAACCAAGCTATGTCTTCGAGGATTAGGCAAGTGTCTCTACATCAATGGGCTCATACGTCAGGCTAACAAAGTAGCCGTACCCACTCAATTGCAAGCAGGAGCAGGAGCCTTGCCTGAAAAAACTCCTAGATGCAATCCTACAGATAAAATCTTGTGGTTCCTCAAACCAAGAGATGACTGTGCCAATATTTAGGCGAAAGCATGCAAACCGATTAGCCACTATGTTTGCAGTACGACAAATATGAGTAAAAACTTCTCTAGTGATATGTGGCAACATAATCTTGGTGTCTTCCACTATAGCACAGATAAAATACTGATCCGTAGTAGTAGTCCTCAAACCAAAGACGATCTGGAGAGAATTGCTCTAAAAAAACAAAATTAGTGAAACCCCTTTCCACCACTAACACTGCACCATCTCTGGCAACTATTGCTCAAACTTGTGTTGCGGAATAGATGTTATCTACATGTAATACCCTTCCTGTAACAAAGTCACCTTCAAAGTCACGTACAACAATGCCCACTCCACCCTTGGTGCTGCCTGTTGCCCAAGAGAAACATTGATCTTTGAACACCCCGACTTCGGTTTAGTCCACTTATGGGCCTCCATGAGTGTGTGAGCAGGACCACCCTGTTTGGCATGGACTCGTGCAAAGTTAGACAGTCGAACAACAGCACCATGGTTAATTTTGTCCGAGGACGGGTTCTTGTTGTTCCAAAGCTTGTCATTTCTTACCTCCCAAATTGCCCAACTAGTAGATAGAAAGAGTTCGAAGACAACATGAGGATGATTCTCCGCACATCATAAAAACCAGTCATGTACTCCTTGATCCCGAGATTACGCTCCAGAACCACCCAAAATGGAGCTAGTCCAAACACCACGAGCAAAAAGGAATTCCCGCATAATATGGATAGTAGATTCTATTTCATGTGTGCCACAAAAAAAAAAAAAAAAAAAAAAGCAAGAGATCTCTAGTGCCACCCGTCGTTTTGAGAGTAGTTATTTTAGAATTTCAAAACTGTTAAAAAAACTATTGAAGATGTTCTAAGAGTTTCCATAATCTTATTTTCAGACTTAATTTCTTAAATTCCAAAAGTGCTCTCATGATTAATCAATTTAGCGTATGTGGCGAAAAGTTGTCTTGAATATGATATTAAGGTCTTGATTTACAGCTTGAATCATACCAAAAACAAAATAAAAAAGCATGAATCATGAATGTCCAGAAAAGATGGAAACAAAATTGAAATAAATGGTGTGAGCATGAATAAAATAATATATATGTGGAGTACATTGGTTTGGACATTATATACCAACGGAGCATCTTAATCCAAGGGTGATTTTTTGGTCAAATCTTAATCCCATGGTGATTTGGTGTTTTCATTTTGAGGATTTTGATCAAAGGACAATTTGGTACTTTTGCTTCTTGACGTGACTTTTAAAATCTACCAAAATAAGATGAGAGGGGTTTTATTGAAATAACTCTTTAAGTTCTTACTAAGCTGCCAATAAAGTTTAATTCAGTAGAAAAAAAGTATTGATTTGCAAATTAGCGGTTTGAAGTTCGACCTATATGGCACCTTGGTAGAGAATATGTGTGAAAAAATACGTCTTTTCTGTTATAATTTAGACTATCACTTGTACTTAAAAAAAATTCCTACTAAAAATAATCATGCCTGCTTGCTGACTCACTTACCAAAAACTAAGAGAGCTTCTAGTTTCTTACTCACTTACCAAACTAAAAAAATAATAATCACTTGCTAGCAAGAAGACAAAATCTTTACAACTTCACACACAATAACAATTTTTAAAATCTTATTTTTACTTATAAGTCTAAATACCGAAAATATCCTCATGATTATCTAATGCCCAGAGTTATAAAGTATGTGTGGTGTGGAAACTTGCTTTAGAGGATGATCATCATCCAAATGGATGTCGTCATATATTCTCTTTTGTGTCTTGTGCTTACCCATATTTGGTTTGGTTGCCTCTTCTGCCTCTAGAATGTAATAATTTGTGAATAATTTGTCAACCAAAATGCATAAAATATTAATTATGGCCCTTTTATGATTAATAATAGAAGCAAAAGTGTCGGCTAATAATAAGCAGAGAGATTCAAACACAAAATTTTAGGTGCAAAAGTAACTGTTCTTAACTGCTTGAGCTACAAACTCTTCGAAAATAACTTTAGTCGCATACATAATATATGTGATCCTTCTAGTATATTTTAAAGCAATAGTGTTGAATCCATCATTTTTTTGAATTTACAGATGCAAGGCAATATAGTAGAGTGAGTCATCAATGTATATGTTACGGCTCTAGTTCTAAATTGAGAATCTTGTGACATCCAAATGGACGACCACGTGCAGTAACGAAACGCATCGACATCAAGAGTCATGACACGAGTGCACGTAAGGCAGGGCACTTTAAAATGGAGATAATAGAAAAATATAGAAGATATTAGAGATATTTAGTGATATACCCATTTCTAGCACTAATATTATAAATAAACCCTACACAATTGAATTCCTATAAACAAACCCAAAAAAAACCCAAAAAATGATAGCTAGCCTTATTGAATTTAATATTGATTATTAAATTACTTTGATGCCCTATTGAGTGCTTTGGGTATTTTTATGAGATTTTGGGGTTGGGCTTGTTTTAAGAAATTGATGGCAGTTTTGTAATTTATAAGAAGTTAAAAGCTTTTTTGTTATGTTGTAAATGGGCTTTGGGTGTGTTTCTAAAGTCCATTTTATATAGGGTATTTTTATAATTTGGGCCCCCATATTGGGTATAATAGTGAATCTCCCAAGATATTATGAGATATTTTGGTTGTAATGTGAAAAATATTTATAAAAAAAAATGAAGCAAAAGGAAAAGGCAGGTCATCAGCTGACAGGATCAAAACATAACACACAAACCTTAATTATAGAATGTTTTTGGGCTAATAAATAAAGCTATTACTTACAAGAATAATAGATGGGAATGGATTTTTTCTTTAAAATGTGATATAATTTACCACTACGTATTGCAATTTTGACAATTATTGCGCTATATAATAAATTGGATGGAATAACTTGCAAGGCATGGCTTGTGCATTAAACATGTTTTATGCAAGCAATTGTCTAAATCTCGACTGCAAGGGAAGGAGAATTAATTCAGATTGAAGTGGACAGTCACACTGTCTTATCTAATTAGCCGAAAATATTAATTTTATAATGTCGTTTTGAATTACTTTTAGTTAAATACTAGCTGGATCCTTTGATTTATTCACAAAAAACAAAGATAAGAAGATAAAGCACATAATAAAATCATCAATCATCAATACTGAATCATTTTATTGATAGTTTTTTTACTTATAAACCTCAGACAATTTGTCAAAATACTCAATGCGTAGGTACTGTACTAGTTTGAAAATTTGAAGGACGCAAAAGTCAGCAGCAGCTTGTAATTTTAAGAACACATGCATTGATCACATACACCAATCCAGGGACTGAAAAATTGATAATGTTACTGCGAGAATTACTTATTCCATATTCTCAAGATCATTTTCTTTTCTTCCCATTTAATCAGTTTTAATGTTATTTATTATTATTCATTTTAGTTGATTACATCACTCAATTCTGTAATGTTTACAAATGAGTTATTATTTTATATTGTTGCTTTTTTGGGAATGGTGGTGCTTTTTTGGGAATGGTGGTGGTGGTGGTGGTGGTTGGTGGGAATGGTGGGTTATGGTAGAAAGTGGTGGAGCTGGTAGGAGAGATGAGGTTGGACATGAAATGAACATTTTACCTTTAAATTCAACAGAAAACATAACATAGGGTCAACAGTGCTAATGAAAATGAAGTTGAGAGACTACATCAACTATTTTTCAAGTTCAAGGACTAAAATACAATTCATGTACAAGTTCAGGCACTATTGTTAAACCTATCATTATAAGTGCATCATAGTGTGTGGATCCATCGTCATTACTTATCGACATATTCTTTTAAAAACAGAAAGAATATGTGTACATTTTTCAAAAAATAATAATTAGTTAGGGCCTATCCTTAAAAGTCCATTTTATTTGTTATTTATAGTCTTCGTTTATTGAATGTTGAGATTGAGTGTACGTAATCATCCTTCCAAGAGGTTAGGCACTCCAAATTTTTTAGAGTCAGAAAAAATATACAATAAATTGAGACTTAGTTGGGGGAAAAAATGGAATTTATATGAAAATGAGACATAAGAAAGTATTTAAACACAGTTCTAGTTGTATATAATTACGCATCTATCTCATTTATTCAATAATAAAAGATTATTTAACTGAATAGTTTATTATGTGGCGTACATGCTATCAAAATAAGCTTTACATTCTTTATATAAAAAAGTCAATAAAGCAGTATAAATTCAATTACAACTGTTTTTGGCTAGATCTTAAGAATTAGAAGAACATAATTGCAAAAAGAAAATTACGAAGTGCAATTCTTAATCCAACATCTATTTACAGCTTTGGATTACCTCAAAATTTTGGAGGAAACTATTAACTTGATACAGAAGCAAGACATTTCCTGTCAAAATGTCTATTAAAAAAAGAGTGAGCATGAATATTAAAATAAATAATTTAGAATGTCATACATCACCCACGAGTGTCATGACAGCTGCTTAAATTCATATAAAAAAATTCCTAATTAAACTAAAATATCTTGTTTAGCACCCATGTTTATCAGAGCAAATGCTATTGAAAAGGATGGTTATTATTTTTCTTTTCCTGAGCTTGAAAATGATGTTCACGGTGTGCCAAGTGAAGGATCATCCTAAATGAAACTTGTTTATGTTAAACAATTCGTGTTAACCCTTAAGTTTGCCAAAGGGCAAGGACCTTATTAGTCTAAGTTTTATAAAATTCAGAAGCTGGACCAAGAAGGCTTTTTGTATAAGTCGAATTCGGATTCCAACAGATCCAGAATCCGAATTCCAAATTACTCAAAGATTGTGTCCTTTACGACGTCTTATATAAAATATTCTCAAGAGTCGAGATTTCTTGGTTTTAAATGTTTTGGGACCTTCGGATCTCCACCAACATCAATATGATATGATTTCTGGAGTAATAATAGTACTTTGATATACCTACATTTCCTTCTCACCTTCATGGCAACCCTAATATTTAATTTGCATCAAAGATCCCAAACAAAGGCAATCAACATCTCAAATTAGCAGCTATATAACAATTTCATTAGGTTTTCAGCACATGCGTGGACAAGTGTCAATAGCTCTTCTACTATCTGATTGTATATTATTATTATTATTATTATTATTTATACAAGCAAAGCGATATTGGGAAAAAGGGAATGGAACCTTGGACCTTAAATACAAGGGTAAATACTCTTAACAACTTGAGCTACAAGCACTGGCAGACCCAGAATTTTTTTAGCGGAGGTGCAATATTGACTAAGTATGAAAAATCGGAATAATCATTTTCTCAAGATAATTTTTGGCGGCTTTTATTCCTTATACATCAAATAAGAAAACTTGATTTTATGAGATTTTAGTATGAAGTATATATTGACTTAATGAGCCATCATTTTTAGCCTAAATCGTATTTTGCACTAAAACCGAATTTTCATATTTTGATTTGGTGGGAATTTGATTTTCTAGTATTTTTATTTGAATCCAAATAGGGGGTACTTCCTTATTTACATTGTAAACTTAAGTAAATTGTACTTAAATGTTGAAAATAGAAAAAAGGTAATATGTACACCAGTTGAGCAAATGGGCAACTTGAAGCACCTGCAATGGTTTTTCCGACACGAAAAAGTGCAGCTGCACCTCCTTGCGCCTTAATAGGTTACAAGCCCCTTCCGTATTTTATCGTTCTTAAGCATGAATATCTTGAGAAGGGTCTTTAAAAAAACACATGGGTTAAAAAAATTAAAGTTTGGTTGGTGCTTATAGCTCCAGTGTTAGATTGGAATGAAAGGGACTTCAACCATATCCAAGGGCATAATTCAAACCTTCCTCTTGGTTTCTTTTGTATCAAAAATTAGAAGTTGGGTTTAAAAATTAATGGGGATGTGAAGCCCAACGTGTTGGCTAAAACTCAAAAGCAAAAGACAAGGAACAGATATTTCTTAAAACCCTAGTTATTTGCTTAGTTAGTAGATACGAAGTTCCTCAACTTCAAGACAAGGATGCTCTCCTAGGTGATGAAACCTCAAAACATTATGGAACAAATATTTAGCTGTCCTTGGCCATGAGAAACCATATATAGATGGAGACCATTTCAAAATTGACACAGCTGAATAACATATATTTAGGAATTGCAAGTGTAATTTAGTAAGTTTCAAACACTGAATTACAGCTGGTAAAATTTATGATTTGTTACTGGCAACTTGCAGTTTGACACGTGTATTTAAACTGTTTTTTTGAGTCTGTTTTTACTCACTGACTTTTGCATATACGTCCAACTATGATTTGGAGACAACGCCTCAAGGGATCGAGGCTCTGAAACTTACCAACTCTTATTTTACAAAGAATTAACATCTCAAACCTATCCCTATATATTTTCTTTTTATTTGGCGCTAAATTGTTATTATTATCTAATACGATCGGCCAATTTTCAAACAGCTCAACCAAAGGTAATCAATGAGGTTGTGTTCTCAAGCAACCTACAGAAGCTTTTGTCACAAGAACCCCAAAGGAATGAATAGTTCAGACTTCCCTGCTCGCCCTTTGGTTCTTATGTCCACTTATTCATGATAAACTACAGCGAGAAGAGTAAAAGAAACCTTCATAGATGGCAATGGCAACAATGTTTTATAGAGGCCAAACTACTCTCCATTTGTGTTATGATGCTAAACCCAGCATCAAGTGTGAAATGCATTTCCAGTTCAAGGCCAACCACAACTGCTCACCCCAGTACCTATTCTCTTCATTATAGCAGGCCCTCTCTTACATCAGGCGAGGGAGGTCTCTATCAATATCCATGACTGCATACCAGTGGAATTTTGTACTTGTAGAAATCTAGAAAATTAAAAAATTAAAAAGGAAGACCAAAGGAAAAAATGCGGGGAAAATATGGGGGGAGAGAGCACAATGTATACAACTCAGATACTCGTCAAGCATAACCGATTCCAAGTTGAGACCCAAAAGGCAGCAGCGCTAACCATCCACAGCTCACCCTAAAGAAAATAAAAGAAATTGGGGGAAAGGACCAGAGAAAATAAGGGCAACCAACAAAAAAAAAAAAGAGGGGGTTCAGACGTAACAACATTAGGAACCACTTATAGACAACCTATAACAACAATTTAATATGTTTATGTTTTCTTGCTACAGCATGTGTTGATTTAGCAATTATATATGCAAAGAAAAAGGTAGTAGCCAGCCCTCCATTAACTAAGCAACTACCAAAAACAATAAGTGACAGATCAAAGAGAAAACTTCTACTGGTCAACCGAACTATCAAATGGAACAGTGGCAACATTTGCCTAATTATTTCAGCAGGAACAATCCCAATACCAATTATACAACGCTATCTAAATGTAAACAACCAGTATCAACAAATGAAACTCAACCAAGAAGACTTGTGCTTTACCTGTTAAAAATAAGCATTTTGCAAGTCACCATGAATTAAAGATTGTATAAATCAGCTGGTCTGCTCATATCCAGATATGGTGGAATTTTGATGCAATTCATCCCAGCAACATTTGATTTCACACGACCTTAGAAGTAGCTTTCCCTAACCAAGACAAGTTCTAGGGAGGAGGAAAAAGAGGAAAAGAAAAATAAAGGGGGAAAAAAGAAAGAAAGATGGAGGGGGAGTAAGACACCAATTTATAACAGCTGGGTAAGTTACTAGGTTCATAACTCCCAAAACTTGCAAGACTTGGACAGATGCTTAACAGCATAAGCTCTCCATGAAGAACTACCAATATCCATGACTGCATACCTTCATATACATCAGAGAAAATCAACCCTGCCAAACTGAACCTCAGAAAGCTCCAATCAAAATCACCATGAGTAACCTGCATGTGTTTGAGACATAACAGGCCCACCATACCATCAAACATGAATAAAATATGGACCCATGACCAACTAGATCAAAGAAACGCCAAGAACAAATACTTCAAATATTTACATAAACAGTGCCAACAGGAAAAAAAAATGTTGCCACAAAATCTGTAGACATTAGACACAAGCTGACCCTGAGGAACTGATTTTTCTAACAGACCTACAGAAAAGATAAGCTTATTATAAAGACCAAATATTCATATCTTCCCAAAAAAATATGCACCAAATTAGCTAAAGCTAAATAGCATGAAAGTAGCAATATTTCTTAAAATAAATAGTTGGAGTAATTCATAATGTAATGTTAGAGGTAATGGTCCAACATACATCAATCAGTAAAAGAAGCTCACTACAAACACTGGATGGTTGAATGCAGATGATATCAGAACACTTCTTGAAATATTTAAACCATATCCAGATCAGCTCAGAGACCCACAAGGACCTGCAAAAAGATAAAAAGAAAAAAGAAAAAAGAAAAAAGAGTATACTTATGAAGTGCCACACAAACAAAAGAAACACTAAGCAAATCTTCCAAGAAAAATCGTCCTTCTTATGAGAAGCAACAGATCATTCCCCAGAATGATCAAGTATCTCAGTTAGTCCCTCAAATTAGACTGAGTTTTTATCAGTTCAGCCACACTTGTCAGCATCCCTAGCAACATATGTTCTTGAACCCTTAATCAGCGCCAGGGTTTGAATTCATATTTTCACAAGTTCTCTTCTGCACTGGGGTCATCAGAAAACATGTCCGCGTTTGGTGTCAGGGAACTTCTCTTCTGAGCCTTCAGCATGATGTAATCCTTCCCAGAGCCAGTTCTGCTCACATCATCCGCATCAGCTGACTTTTCAAGAACATTTTGATTATCCAGTCCTGCAAGCCACACAAATAGATTACTCAGCTAATGCTAGTAATCAAAAGTGAAGAAACAGTATTTATCACCTTGCTAATTACCAGAGGTGCCAAGCTCTAGATTCTGGGTGATAGACACTTCCTGTTTGCTCAATTCCTCTACATTCAATGAGACTCTAGAAGTTCGTGGTGCTGGGCCTCCTTCATTGTCAAGATCTTGCACAAAACTACGTTTTTCCATACCTAGACTATCTTCAGTTTCCATATTTCCCATTGATTCCTTCGAGCCAAAGTCCTCTTGCGCTGAAATAACCACTCGACCATCAATTTTCTTCATCAAATCATTCACCACAGAACCTGGTTCCTGATTGCCATCTTCGAGATGCTTTGATTCATTATCACCATTCTCATCCCTTCCACAATTAATTTGATGCTTGCCTTCAGAAGATTCTGACCTAGAGCGCCGCCTTCTGTGTTTTAATTCCTTTTCATCCGAACTTCTCGGGGATAACCTTCTTCCTCTGCGACGCTTAGGTTCTAGTGATGCTGACCTGGACCGTCTTCTCCTATGACTCTTTTCTTTCTCATCTCTACTTTTATATGCTCTATCATTGGAGCGATGCTTCCTCTCAGCAGACTTTGACCTTGACCGCCTTCTGTGTTTCAATTTATTGTCATCCAAGCTTCTTGGGGATGACCCATGTCCTCTGTCATGCTTACCCTCTGGAGAGATTGACCTGGACCGCCTTCTATCACGATGCTTTGATTTTTTATCTCTACCTTCACCCACATCATCCAAGTTTCTTGGGGATGACCCATGTCTTATGTCATGCTTAGCCTCTGGAGAGATTGACCTGGACAGCCTTCTATCACGATGCTTTGATTTTTTATCTCTACCTTCACCCACCTGCTTCAAGTGATGCTTCCCTTCAACAGATTTTGATCTTGAACGTCTTCTATCACGATGTTTTGTTTTTTCATCTCTCATTTCATTAGTTTTGTTATCAGGGTGATGCTTATCTTCCACAGATTTTGACCTAGACCGCCTTCTATGTTTCATTTTATTTTCATCCAGACTTCTTGGTGATAACCGTCTTCTATGATGCTTATCATCTGTAGATGCTGATCTGGATCGCCGTCTTTCTCGGTGCTTTGCTTTTTCATAGTGGGTTGAATGATGATCGTGTGATCTATCTAAATCCCGCCTTCTAGTTCTTTCACCGTCATTCTTAATGTCTCTGAAGGACCTGCGGTCATTATCATAGCTTGAATAATGGCGTGACCTCAACGGGGATCTGGACCTACGATCTCTTGGGTAGCGAGAAGGAGGAGAGTAAGAAGGAGATTTCCGCCTTCGGCGATAATTGATAGGTGATCTGGATCTGGATTTTGATTTTGATTTTGATTTTGCACAATGCGGTGATGGAGACCTGTAAAAGGAGTAATTGATTAGCAAAAGAATACTTTGATTAAAATAAAACATAAACCCTACACACGACTGATTATGTTCATAAAGTATTAAGTTTTCAAAGAACTTATGTTCAATAAAACTTATTCAAGCAAACTGGTAATTCGCTAACACTATTTTATGTATAAAATTTGCAACATCAATCTCAAGCCTCGGATATCCAAAAGGTAGGATATTTACAAGCTTAAGAATATTTAAGCATCACATGATTCTTCATAATCTAAATACCAAAACTCTCGGCAATATATAAAATATGCTTTGTTGGCAGTGATAAGATCCTCTCAATGTAACATACCTAGATTTCTCTATTGTTTCCTTTTCTTCAATGTCAACTCCATCAGCTTTTAGTTTCTTACTTATTTCTGCTGCTCTAGCTGCAGCTAACTCTGTTGCTGTCTTCATGGTTGCAGCTCTGTTGGCTGCCTGTTGGGCAGTCATAGTTTGCTGCATAAGCAAAGCCTGTTGGAATTGCATTTGTTGCATGGCAACAGCTTGCTGCATCACCATGGGCAAGGATGAAGAAGCCATTGAGGAATTCATTATAGCTTGTTTCTGAGGGAGTGATTTTGCCATCTCAACATTCAAAGGACGGCCCCCAACATCCATATTATTCAATTGCAAAGCAGCACTTGCTTCCTCAGGTTTTGAGTATTCTATATATGCAAAATGCTTTGAATCAGTGATGGTACATTCAACAACTGTGCCACAAAAGCTAAAAAGTTGTTTCAGCTGTTCCACAGTGAGAAGTGGGCTAAGATTGCTAACTTGAAGAGTTTTCTTCAACACATCAGCCTTCCCAGCTTTGTCAGGTGAACCTAATTAAGAGATGGTAAGACATTATTAATAAACAAATATAAATGCATGCATATATATAGTAACTGTTTAAACGGAACAAGTTGCAAACAACAGAAAACACATTTTAAATAAGACTACAAGAAAAAACCAAAATAGATGTAAGAAACTAGTAACTTGTGAAATACATTGGATTCACTCCAAAGGCATGGAATGCCTAATTTTTCAGAAAATTAGAGAGCTATACCAGAAGAGTCTTTGTTTGACTGGGCATGTGCTTGCACCTGAGCAGCATGAGCTTGAAGAGCTTGGGCAGCAACAATTGCCTGAGCAGCAGCCATTGCAGCTGCAGAAGGTGCCATAGGCACTTGACTAACATTACTCATAGAGGTTGTTGCAGCTAACGCAGTCATTAGCAGATTGTGAGGTGGGTGGTTCAACTTACAATCAGTTTTGGCACACCGACCACTAAGGTATTCTCTACAAACTTCCCCAAGAGATGCTCCAATTCCTGGCAAAATGGCCCCCCCTGAAGCACCAGGAACAATGCCTGGAATCATTCCCAACAACCCAGGGAATGCACCTGAAACAGAAGCTGAATAATTTGGCATGTTGGGCATGGTTTGGTTTACTAGATTAGGAAATGTGGATGCCGGAGCCAATCCCAGCAGTCCGCCAGTACTAGTACCTGCACGAGGAAAACAAGTCTTTAAACTATCTGTCATAGAGATAATCAGTAACTTGTTAATAAGATGTACTGAATAGAGCTAGGAATATCCAGTCAGCAATATTTCTTGATAAGGAGTAAAATCAAGGCACTATGTTCCTTAAAACCCCTATCCCTTTTCAGTCTTTTCTACAAAATAATCTTTCTGTTTCTTCTTATCTCTTTGTGGTTTCAAGTATTATTGCCTCAAATACTTTTGGTTTTCCCTAGAAAAGTGCACCTTAGGGGCACCTTATGAGCATAGGATTTCACATACAGACCACAAACTACATGCAGCATTCTATAACCTATGCATGCTTCAATAAACTTCCAAAAATAAGATTGGCTAGGAACACCAACTAACTCACAAACTAACAATGAACCTGCAATAAATTTATGTAATGCTGGACTAAATGCATTGACAGCAACATATAAAAGCACATCAATTTTAAGTACCTGTACCAGCACTGAAGAACACTGGGAAAGGGCTACCCATGATGGCTTTCCCATTGCAATCCACATTCACCATATAATTCCCACGTTTTGGCACCACATACGTAACGGTGTACGTCCCATCGCCCATATCCTTCACCATCCCTTCTTGCTCCGATCCCCCAACTCCTACTCCTGGAATGACCTTCACCTTAATCTGCACACCACCATGTGGAACCTTCCTCCCATCAGAGTCCTTAGTCACTACCATAAAGGAAGACGGCGCACATGCCGTGCCACCTGCAATTCCAGCTCCGGCTGCAGTGCACTTTGCCGGGTCCACTGGCCCAATCGGCTTGTTTGCCAAGTCCTCAGCTTCTTCAGATTCACTATCCGATCCAGCCACCACCTCTTTCTCTCGATTCTTATCCACATCTTTGAATGTGGCCTCAAAAGCAGCTTTTGCCGCAGCAGCTTTCTCAGCCTCACTCTTGACCCTCGCCTCCTCAGCTTGCTTCATCCATATTGGCTTGGCAAGCGCAGTGCTTCGATCAGCCATCAATACCCTACTACCCACCAATTACCAAACCTCACACAAACCCTAAAAGTTTATACCTTCGTTCAATTCAACAGAATTCAAAACCCAAATAAGATCAATCAGCCAAAATCTCCATTCGCACTGTCTTCAAACCCTAGAATTAAACAAAAATACCACGGAAGAAGAGGCAAAACAACGATAATTCACAGCAACCACGGAAAACCTAAGCTTGTAATGTTTTGTCTGATTGCCGAGATATTAAATACTTATATAAACAGGTTGATTCTTTTTTCTTTTCAATTTTCTCAGGAATTTCTATATTGGACTTTCTCAGCAACCAAACGTCTAGAATCTCTTCAATGAAATTCAGGAATGGGCGTAGAAAGAGAGCGCACCTATTTTCTGTTCCGGACGGCGTAAGATTTGGGTTCGCGATAAGGTGCGATATTTTGAACAGAAGGCGAAACAAAAAGGTCAAAACAGACAGATACGCCCTACGAATTTTTAATTCTTTTTTATTTCTTTTTTGGGGGGTATTAAATAACTTTGTGTTTGCACGAAATTTCGATTTGGTCATTAATAAACAAATTTAGCAAAATTAGTCATTGTATTATCAAAAGATTGTAATTTGTTGATGTTCTATTTTGAAGGGTCAACTTAGTTGGAGTGGTGAATCTTTAGTAGGGCAAGAGGGTTATGAACCTTCGATACGGAGGGGTCCTGCAGAAGAAAGGTTTAGTAAAGGTGAAAAGTAGTTACCATTTTTTACTTGGGCACTGTTTTCTATTTATAGAAAAGTGAAAATGAAAGTTTTGCACAAAGTTTCGATGTGAGACTTTGTGCAAACTGTTGTGGAGGCAACATGTGTCCATGAAAACTAGGTTCTATAGTTGAGAGTATCGGCAGGTGGTTATTGCTTCGGAATGAGGTCTTTCTTCGGTAGGTTAAGAAGGTGGTGATGTCACTTGTATTCTAAAGGTTTGTCCAGGTATCTTTCAGAGTGTCTCTTTCCCCTTGGCAGCCGGAGTGCCTGCTTAGGTACCAGTCGTCTAATGCCAAATGCGCTCAGTTGATTATGGTGTAAACATAATTTATAGACTTGCAGTTAGTTTCAGTTATTGTATAGTTAAATACCTTTTTCGTCACTGAATTTTACAAGAAATTTCAATTTAATTACAAACAAAAAAAATAGCAAAAAGCCATGCAAATGCGAAACTATATTTTGAACTCTTTTTATTTATTTTATCAAATCTATGTATTTGATTTTTATTTTATCTTTAAATATGGGAGAATGATAATGGTTGGGATTATGATTTGAGCTTTTTGAAAGATCGATTTGCATTTTTGTGAAGCTATTATTCATATATAAACAGATTTTCTCATGGTATGATTCCTTTTTTAAGCCTTAATTGATGCTACACCAACCATAAATTTTTAGCAGTGTGTGAGCATAGCATTTGCATGGATTTTGGCTTTAAAAAATTCTTAGTGATCAAATTGAAATTTGGTGTAAAACCCAGTGATCAAAAGGTATTTAAATAATAAAACTTAACGGCAGGTCTATAAATTATAAACTTTGGTTAATATAGTGATCAATTTGGCTACATTTTTTTTTCTCAGTGACCAAATTGAAATTTCATGTAAAACCCAGTGATAAAAAAGATATTTAACCTTTATTTTTTAATATAAAAAATCGTATTTATTTAGTTTTGTGTTTTTACGGCAAATGGATCGGTCTAGTCCTCAAACTTTCAATTAAATCAATGTCATTTTTAGTTTTTATCCATACATCAATTTAGGTCTTGTCATTGTATTTCATCAAAACTTTCATTAAAACTATTAAGTGATTATTATTAACATAGACAAAATAAAACTCACATATTTTCCTCAACAATGTCATATGCTTTCTATTTACAATTTCACATTGGGGTTCGATCAACGATATATTGTTGAGTAAAGGACGTGAACTTTATTTTGTTTCATGCGTGGACAGGTTATACTTTGAAAAAACTTACCCCATAAAGTTGGTTACATGACTAATTTTCACTAAAGATTTTATTGGAATGTCGTGACATGAACCAAACTGATGTGTGCACCAAAATATTAAGTACCACATTGATTTTACAATTTTATAATAAAAACGTTTAACAAATTTAGAAACCATTCATGATAAGAACCCTTTAGGTTTCTTTTCAGTCAAAGTTTGTATAGATCTACTCAATTGCGATTTTAACGAGTTCCAATATGAAATCTTGTGAAGTTTATTAAATTTAATTGACTGAATTCTATACTTATTTTAAGGTTATTTTTGCTATATTCCTACCTCATTTTTAATTTCCCTTTAAACATTTTTTGGTTGTTGTAATAATGGGGACTCAAACTATTAAATACAGTCAAGTTCTCTTTTCTCCCATTTCATCCAATTTTTCATTAAAAAAATCACCCGTGTTTTAATCATGAGAAAATTACATGGGCAAGATTTTGTATAATAATGTAAACATAACATGAAACATTTAGGAAAAAAAACTATAAACCACATCAACCATTCCCTTCAGTCCACTCATAGTCATTGTTAACCCATTTAGGGGTGCCCAATTGAACTGAACCATACCTGAAAGGTCAAAACAGCACGTTGAACTGACCTCATCTGTGTGCACTTTTGGAAGACTGGCACCGAACCAACGAGCTTTTCCACTGATAATGCGGTCAATTTAGAAGTAAGAATACGAAGAAATGAAAGAGTTGAGAAAGAAAGGAGAAAATATTAACTTAAGTGATGTATACCTTCCGTTTGGTTAACCAAAGGTTTGAGAAATTATGAAATAAGGTCTGGACCTACTCTTCTTACGGGGTCTGTACCTAGTGAAATAGGTCATTGACTTGCAAACTAGAGGTCTCAAGTTCGAATTCCCAAAACATCATAGTTTTGTGTGTGTGAGAAATTCTCCTCACTGTGTAGTTTAGACTATCTATTATACTATATATATCTATATATATATATATATATATATAAAAGTCTAGACCTACTCTAGTCGCAAACCCAGCCACCCCAAAATTTATTGTAAAAAATTACATAGAAAAGAAAGAAATTTCAAAAAGGTATTGCCAATGCATTGAACTTGGATTAGGCCTTCCACCGAAAAACATATTTTTCTTTATCTTGAACTATTTTCTCTATTATCTCTCTTTTCTTACTTTCATAACAATAACAACATCACAAGACAATGATATAATAGCATCACAAGAATCTATGTACCGACTGTATCATACCGACAGTTTCATTTAGTTAAATTAAATTTTTTAGTTATTAATTTAACTGATCTAATCTATACCGAAAATATTGGGTAAATGAATGGGTGGGGACATCTCTTACCGGTACCAAACCTATCTTTAATATTAATTTCGTATTTAATTATAAAAATATGTGTCAACATGTTAATGGTTGGAAAAAAAAGGCATTGTGGGCTGCATAATACTATATCAGCCTACTAACTCTACCAAGCTAGCCCATTCTATAACTAACCATGACTGTCCTACCTAGCTAACCAAGCCCATAACTGTCCGCCAAGCACATCCCCATATCAAGCCCACTAACTTCTTTCTTCTTCTTCTTCCTTTTTTTTCTTCTTCCTTTATTCTTTATTTTTATTCTTTCCTCTTCTCCCTAAACCCGAAAACTTCGATACTATTAACAGAAAAGTCCTCTACTATCTCAAATCAACTCACGCCCAGACCTAGAAACAATAACATCACACGACTAAATAAATAAAATAATAATATCACAAGGGCAAATATATATATATATATAGCAGAAGGAAGAGAATGATGAAACACCAATGGGTTCCTGCCACAATGATGTTGGATTCCCTCTACTCCGATGGCACCTAAGACCGAATTCTAGTTTAGTGGTGGGCGCGGTCCAGTTGGTCTGATTTTCACCTCAAACCAAAATCGATACTAATTAACCGGTCTGGTTCGATCCTATTTTAATGAAAAAAAATATAAAATTGACTGATTTGGTTTGAACTGATTTTGATTCGATTTCCAGTTTGGTCCTATTTTAGACCGAATTATTATTATTATTTTTACATAAATTTCAACATAAATTTTATTTTTTAGGCTTGAAAAACAAATAAAAGGCTTGGAGTTGGGCTTGATGGCTTGGAAGAGTATTTGAGCTTTAAGAAAGATTAGGTGGCGAAAAAATTGGGTTTGGGCTAATATTATATAAATAAATAATATATATTTAAGCCGGTTCGGTTAAGCTAGATTTGGTTTTTTTACTACAAGAATTGAAACTGAAATTAGACCAAATTGGTCTGGTTTGTTTTTGATCAACTCGATTTTTTTCCTTTTTTTTTTTTGGGCCAATTCAGCTCGGTTTTCTAGTTTTCAAATTTGAGTGCCCACCCCTAGTTTCTTTCCTCCAATGTAAAAAAGAGAGAGAGAAAATGGTGAACAATTCAAAATACCAAAAAATATCCTTACTTAATACAAATATTAAAAATTAAAAATATTAGTGAAATGAGAATAATATGATAAATTCACACTTTTTAATATAACAAAAAAAAATTCAAATAATGAATCTTATTTTTATGGACCACAACTACCATTATCTTTTTTAATTTTAAAATAAAAAAATAAAAAAGAAAACCAAAATAACAGCACAAAGCATTTAAAGAAGAACGCGGGATGCGGGGGCATTCGTTTCTGAGACGCCAATGTAACGGACATACAGTTCGCCTCACAATCCACCAAAGACTCTCTCTCTCTCTCTCTCTCTCTCTCTCTCTCTCTCTCTCTCTCTCTCTCTCAACACATCCCAGAAACCCATTTACCATTTTCACCAATTCAATCACATCATCTTGTCGCATGTAAAAAAATAAAATAAAATTGACATCATAGTGGTGGTGGGTTTTTAACTCCCATTGCCTATTTTGCAGTGTGCCAAGAAAGGTATGACTTTGTATTTATCACCTTTAATATATGAATGTGTTTATATTTATGTATATGCACGTGTTTATTAATTGGGATTGTGTTTTGTGATCTGTTTTGCGTGATTCTATGGATGTAGGAAGTAATTTGGATTTGCAAATAGTATTTCTTGGCCCTGCAAGCTTTGCACTTTTCTTATTTTTCTTTATCCCTTGTGTGATCAATGGGGTTATCGCCTGACAATTTCCATGGACTCACTCTGGCGGTTTCTTCAAGCATTTTTATTGGGGCTAGTTTTATTATGAAGAAGAAAGGTCTTATAAAAGCCGGCACTAAAGGAATCCGAGCAGGTTTGATCCCATTTCTATTTTGGGTCTTAATCACCATATAGTTTTGAATTCCCAGATACCTTGTAAATTGGCAAATAATTTTGTGTTCATGTAATTTTATTCAATTATATTGTTATGGAGGTCTTGGAACATTGGTTTCATCGATATCTTGTTAACTGTGTTTGTGGCTCTATGGCAATCAGGATCTGGAGGGTATACGTACTTGTATGAACCCTTGTGGTGGGTTGGGATGATATCAAGTAAGTTTAATCACCTCTTCAAATGCTTTGTTAGCATGGTTGCATTCCTTTTTTTTTTTTTTTTAATTTTTTTTATAATCGGATTATTGTTGAATGTATTTCTAAATGCAGCCCTTCTTTTTGTCTCTCTCCGCCAATCAAATAATAAAAAAAATTATTATAAATTTCTCTTAACTACATTTTCTTATGCTGCCAGCCCTTTTTTTTTTTTTTTGGTTAGACAATTTTTCTTTTGCTTACAATGCCAGGCCACATCTGCCATAGCACAACCATGACAGATTGCCAAGGCATCATGATGATGGCACAGATGGCACCTGTGATGTCTGCCATTGTCTAACACGAATGACCATGGTTTTTTGTTCAAGGATTATAGTGAGTGTGGAGAGAGGAAAAAAAGATTTTTTGTATGCAGACCCAAAAAATTAACAGTTATGGATCACTGGACCGCAATGGGCGGTTGGATTACATATGATCGTTTTCTTTTCTTATATAGAGGGATTCAATCTTAGAAACTTCTTTATATAGCTTTTATCTCACTTATTATCCTTATGTATGAATTTTCATAAGCATTTTAAAATGCAACTTCAGTCTAAGAGTCATCATCTAACGTATTGTGCCTGTGTATGAACTGCAAGTCTAGGGTTTTTTCTAGCATAGTTACTCAAATTAGGTGCCTAGAGCTATGTTTGGAATTTCTATTTCTCTTTTGCTCTTAGTTTTGTGCTGATCTTATTTTCTTTTGTAGTGATTGTTGGGGAGATAGCTAATTTTGCTGCTTATGCATTTGCTCCAGCAATTCTTGTAACTCCCTTGGGAGCTTTAAGTATTATTGTCAGGTATTAAACACCTTATTATTGCCCTTGTTGATTCAAGAGAAGCTTTCTTGGTATATCATTCTTGTACAGGTTCATGCATGAGCACACATTCTCTTGCACAGTAAATGCAATACATGTTTTTATGCAACACACGTGGGAATGTGTGTGTGTACATGCATGTAGTTGTGATAGCAGTTTTTGCGGTAGAGTGTTTTTATCAAGATGACATTTTTATTCAGTGCAGTGCTTGCTCATTTTGTTTTGGAGGAAAAATTGCATGTCTTTGGTGTGCTTGGTTGTGCTCTTTGCGTGGTGGGTTCAATAAATATTGTTTTGCATGCTCCACAAGAGAAACCAATACATTCTGTTAAGCAAGTGTGGCAGCATGCTACGCAGCCAGGTATTTGCAGATTTACTGTAGTCTCTTAATTCAAATTTATTTTGGAACTTAACATTTGCTCTTGATTTGTCATTCACACTGAAACTACATGGGTTTTTTTTTCTTCTTTTTTGTGGCACGGTAATATATGTAAACTTGTTAGCATTAGATTTCTTTTGCCATGTTAGACTTTGCTTTAACATTATACATTGATTGTCTATAAGGGGTGGTTGAGCTTCTTTATCTGCTACTCCTATATTATAGAACAGCTAGATAGGAGATGAGTGTGATCCGGCAACCCGAATGTGAAGATACCACAGAAAAGCATTTGTTTAGAAATTCTAATATTTGTGTTGTATGGAGAAATATGAAATGCTGGGAATGTTGGTGTTGCAGTAGACTCAATGAGGCATGTTGGCTTCTTTTGAAACTACGAATTTTAAAATAAAATACCATTTTTTTACTGAAATGGTGTGCATGAGGAAAAATGAGGAGCACTATAAGAGCAAGTCAAAGGACACTGCTTGAATGTAGTATGCATAGTTCCTTGGACACACTCTATGCAAACATCCTAGACATGGTTAGTACCAAGCTAATTTTTTTATTCACAGGTTTCATCGTCTACACCTTTTTAGTATTGATTGTGGTTGCTGTCCTCATTTTCCGATATGTGCCACGTTACGGGCATACCCACATGGTCGTATATGTTGGAATTTGTTCACTCATGGGGTCTCTTACGGTCTGTTTCAAAATTTTGAGCTTGTTGATGTTATTACTTAAGGTTTATGCATAACTAAAGAAATTCTTCGATTATCCTTGATTCATCTGTAGGTTATGAGTGTGAAAGCAGTGGGAATCGCTCTGAAGCTGACATTTTCAGAAATGAATCAGTTTAAATACTTCGAGACTTGGGTTTTTGTATTGGTAGTGACAGTATGTTGTGTTTTCCAGCTAAACTATTTAAACAAGGTAAATACGTACTGAGCAATAATATTTATTCTGTCCTATTCCTGGTAGGGAAAACCTTTTTTATTTTTTGATCACCATTATATTCAAAGTCCATACCGATTCAGTATGTTGTGGGATATATGATATTGCTTTAATATTTAATTTCCAAATCACACCAATATTTACAAGTACTTCATTCTAGGGAACTTTCTGCTTAGGATTTATAAGTCAGACTGGTATATAATCCTGGAGGCAACTTGGTGCTAGATTTGAAAAAGTCTTGTAACTAATATGGAAGAGTTTATCTTACATACAAAGCTAATTAGAGCTGTTGGTTTAGTGTTTGGACAATTTGAAATTACAAAATAATCAAACTTTGAACCTGGTCAAAATGCGGCGCTGCTAAATTGAGAACCACAGGCCAAAGTTTCTGAAGAAAATTTAGATGCTGGTTGGACTTGGAGAAAATGTTCAACTGTGGTTGACCTTTCAGAATATTAATTCTTGGTTCAGGCAGCTCTAAGAACCATTGATGGAGAAGCATATATAAAATGAAAACCTTTTCAAGTAGACTCTAAGATTTTCTGGCAAGTTGTGTAACAAATTTATGAAACTTCATTTAGGGTGTTTACTAAGATGTGATATTTAAGGAATACTCTGATCTTTTAACCTTAATTTTCATTCAATGGATTTTGCTATAATTATCTTATGGCAGATTGCACATAACTTAAAACTATGTTTACAGTTGTGGTTCTGAAAAACCAGTTATTTAGTGTTCAATATCGTGCATGTAATTGACTCTTAATTGTCTCTCTCAATATAGTTTTTAGGCGAATGCTTAATTTATATTGTTGATGCATTTTTGCAGGCTCTTGACACCTTTAACACTGCTATTATAGCTCCAGTCTACTATGTTATGTTTACAATATTCACCATTCTTGCCAGCGTGATCTTGTTTAAGGTGATTTACTACATGTACGTTTAAATGTTTGCATGCTTTGGTTTTTTTTTTTTTTTTTTTTCCCCAAGTATGGATGAGAATCATTTTCTATCAATGCTACATAAAGATCAGGTTTCTTTTCTTAGTGTTATGGTAAATGAATGGCTTTGCCTTGATTAACAATGCAATTTAAGGTCCAAAAATGACATCATTCAGAATGGAGTTTGTTATAAGATGACATTGGTGACCAAAACGTCTATGATCACTTCAAGGGTTTATATGCCTTAAATGTTTGAAATCTATTGTTTGATCAAATATTGTTACCAAAACCTCAGTCATGGCTAGTGAAAATTTCATGGTAAAACTTGATTTCATTCTTTGTGAAGAACACAAGTGTTTGCACTTCCAAATACCAATTAATGCAAGCCTACTGGAACTGATAGATAACAAATACCAAAAAATAAAAGCATTAGGTTAATGGAAGTTGAAATGTTGAAATTTTGGAAAAGATAATATGTAATTTGCTGTTCTCATTACTGTTTGTGCAGGCAGTTCCTTACAGTTTCATTGTGATCATTATATCTTTTGAAACATTAGTATTATTTTAGGCTTCACAAATTTGGTTCTTTTTGTTGCTCCTTTTTACTGCAGGACTGGGAGTCACAAAGTGGAGCACAGATTGTGACTGAATTGTGTGGTTTCATCACAATTCTATCTGGTACCTTCCTCCTTCACAAAACCAAGGATATGGGAAATGATGCATCTAAGGATAAGGATCCCCCTCTCGTCGAAAGTCCTAACCATGTTGATACACCCTCAAATACTGATAGCCACAGATAGTGAAGTTTATGCAGCGGTACAGCATCGTTGTTCAGTTATTGGCACCCTCTGCAAGTAATGCTCGTTCATGCAAAGTGGAAAACTGGGGGAATAGTATTTAGCTAAAAGAAACTTCATTTTTATGAGGACACATGAGATGGCAAAGTCTAAAGGGGAAAAGGAAGAAAAGGAGTGAAGCTGACCTCTTTAAGGCAAATATAATCAGGAATCAGGATGCAGTTTGTTATTTGTAGGGATTCCCCAATACTTGGTTTTTTTATATTTCTTTTCTTTAACAGTTTTTCTTGTATGAGAGAGAACTTATTGGGGGAATCTATTATAAATTATTAATGCAGAACAGTGCTTCATACTCACCCTTCATCCAAGTTCACTAATCAAGGTAGGAAGACCCCAACTAATTTGTTGAGAGTGAAAGCCAGAGAGGCAATTAAGGAACCTTGCCTTTATGTGGAAATGATGTGGAAACTAAAAAAATTACAAATCCATGCAAAGATCCAAAACAACCAAAAGCAAATAAGAAGAAAGAAGTGGTCAAGTGACCACTTACTGAAAGATAATTGGATCAAAGTAGGAAATGGACTAGAGGGGTGTAAACCATCTTCTTTGATCAACATAACGTTCAAGAAATTGCTATGTGTTCCATCAAGTTTTGCAACCGTCGTGGTTATATGTCCTCTAGCTTATGCAAGTTGGGCACGGCAGTGAGTCTGTAAGTTTGAAGAAAGTTAGAGCATTTCTAGCAGCTAAAGTTGGACTCGGGCTGGGGGGAGGGGAGGGGGGTTGGGGTTTGTTTGGGCCAAAAAGTGGTTTCCAGCGACAAAAACAAGCCCGGGCAGATGGTGGGACCCAGCAGACTGGGCTGGCTCGAGGGCAAGATTGACGTCAGCCCTGCGTCTAAATTTTTTTAAATTGTCCACGTGGCGCGCGCTGGGCTCTCCAATCAGATTTTTTCCAGCTATCCAACGGTAGCCAATTTTTGTGCAATAAAAAAATGAAAAAAAAGGAAAAAAATTACTGATTTTTTTTTTCTTTCTCTATACCTTATTTCCATTTTCAACATTTAAGTAAATGTCTTTGTCCTTTCACTTTCATTTATTTTTATATTACTCCATTTACTTAAGTTTACAATGTAAATAAGGAAGTACCCCCCCATTTGGATTCAAATAAAAATACTAGAAAATCAAATTCCCACCAAATCAAAATATGAAAAATCGATTTTAGTGCAAAATATGATTTAGGCGAAAAATGATGGCTCATTAAGTCAATATATACTTCATATCATAAAATCAAGTTTTCTTATTTGATGTGTAAGGAATAAAAGCCGCAAAAAATTATCTTGAGAAAATGATTATTCCGAAAAACTATTTTTCATACTTAGTCAATATTTCACTTCCGCTACAAAAATTCTGGGTTCGCCAGTGTCTATAAATACCAACCAATACTCTTCACTTTTAATACCAAATCCTCATACATTTTTTTTTCTATAAATACCAACCAATACAACTAATAAAATAAAATCTTATCCGAAAATATTATTCGATATGAATAGTATTGACACGTAGGAACCCAAAAATCTTATCCGAAAATATTATCCAAATTAATTGTTTAAGTAAAAAAAGTTGTGAAAAAAACAAAAAAAATGAATAGTATTTGCCATATCAAAGGGAAACTGCTGGAAACACACTTTACTTTGGGGGGGGGGGCCTATGGCAGCCACTATTTACGTGAGTAGTAGCTTCCCTTGCCATGGTAAGGGGCAAACTGCTGGAAATGCTCTTAAAGGACCAACTTGAGACAAAAGAAATTTAAGAACCAAATTGGAAAACGTCCAAAAGTTTGGGGTGGAAATGTGTAATTAACCATTTCTTTTATTATTAAAAACAGAAAAAAAGAAAAAAGAAAAGAAAAGAAAAGAAAAACGATTTCGGACAACCAAATCTGCTGTCCCTGTATCTACTCTGGTGGATTGCAAATAAAATTCTCAACTCCGCAGTTGGAACTATTGGTCCTTTTAACTATCTCAAACAAAGGATACAACTACACTAACCCATCAACTTTCCCACAACTTCCCCGCATTTTCTCTGCCAATTTTCCAAGAAAATGCCCACCAGAGATTTGCAATCTCCTTCTCAAGGTCAGTAAAGTACTCAACTTATTCTCTCCTTTGATGAACAATTCTGATGCTTTCTCGATCTGGGTATGTCCAATTTTAGCTGTTAGCTATTAGCCTGTAGGATTTGGACTTCTAGGCCTTTGTTCCATGCCACACAACTTGGTCTGAAATAAGGTTGGGATTGTTTGGATAGTAAAGATTGGTGCTTTAGCTCAATGATGCCCTCAAGAAGAAAGAAGTGGACAGAGGCCGAGGAGAGAACTCTGATTGACAAATACGGTGAGATGGTATCTGATGGGACGCTTGCTAAGATGAAAACCAGAGAGAAAAAGTTTAAACCCATTGCTTGTTATGTGAATTCCGTGCACCATGTTCAAGACCCAATTGCCTACCGTTGGCAATGGTCTTGGAAGGATGTTTCCACCAAGGTCCAGAACATGAGGCACCAATATCTGCTTGTCAAGCAGAAGATCAAGAAACAACAACCCGACGGTGGTGCTAGCAGTGGTGGTGGTAGTGGGGAGTGTAGTGGGGAGGAGTTTGACTGGATGGAGGGCCTTACCCATTGGTCGAATTTCTTGAGATATAAGGAGGTTTTTGGGGATGTGGGGATCGTGAATAGCAATGGTAATGAACTGATGGCATCTGTGAATGGGGATGGTGAGAATGGTGGGGTGTTTGTGGGGAGTGGAAGGGGAATGGGGCTTGTGGATTTTGGGCACATGGGCCATTCTGATGGGGATTTTGGGGCAGGGATTGATGGGGTTGAGAATGGAGTGATGGGTTTAGGATTTGAGTATGATGGGGAGGAGGGAGAGGAGAATTTTAATGGCAATGATCGGGTTAGGGAGGATGGAGATGACAGGTTTGTGTGCGAAGAAGTGGAGCAAAATGGTCGTAGTTTAAAGAAGAAGAAGAAGAAGAGGGAGGCGTCGATGGGGTTGGGAAAGAAGGCATGGGGATATCTAGGTAACCAACTAAGCAAGTTGAAGGAAATGGAGGCTCGGTTTGAGCAACGTGAGGCAGAGAGAGAACGGGACAGACAGAGGAGTGAGAGTTTTAGAATGGAGTGTGAGCATGAACGGGAATGGAAATGGGAGGAATGGGTAAATAAAAAGGAGGAGAAAGAAAAGACAAGGGAGAAGTTGAAGAAGCAGAGGATTCTAGAATGGGAAGCATTGGAGAAGGAGAGTGAAGAGAGAGAAAGAAGAAGAAAAGAGGAAGAGTTGATTCATGAGAGGGAATGGGAGGAGAGGATGGATAGGAGGAGATCAGAATGGAAGAAGAGGATTGACGAAATGTTGGGTCACCACCGTGCAGAGATGGGCCAGATGCAGACTCGTATTCTTCATGAGCAACAAAACCTTACAAGCCAGTTATTAGGGATTGTCTCTCAGTGGACTGCTCATCCAGCTGGACTGTCTGATCATACGAGTGCTAGTAACCATTATTTATCACAAATGATGCAGAATTTGCACCATGTGAATAGTTTGGTTCATGAGGATGCTAGGGTTGAGGGAGAAAATCAAGATGATCAATTCATTGTTGATGGGTAACGTCTTTGCTTGAAGAAACTGCTCTCTACTTAGAAAGCAAGAATGTTTGCAGTGTTGGTGAGAACTGTAAAGGTTAGCAAATTGTTGAATGCATATGATGTGTACTTTGTTCAGTTAGGTATGGTTATAGACTGATCTGTCGAGCTTGAAATCAAGTCAATAAGGACTAGAGATTTCCCAATTCCAATTTTTTATGTAACTATCTTGTTTAAAATTAATAAAGTTTCTTTATCCCTCAATAATGTTTTGGCAATATGAGTGTGAGATCAGATCTTCATCGAGTGTGTATCAAAGTTTATGCATTTTGATATGGAGCTCTTTTGGCTGGCATATTTGACCTAATTCGGTGTCAGTAGAAATTAGCTTTGTTCTCTATGTGATATTCATGTTTCTTCAAGTATTTGAGTCCAAAGGAATAAGTACTCCAACAGAGACTATTCTACCAATGCTAACTTTAATATGGACTTTATGTAGTTGCTGCAACACAACTTGCCTTTAGTATGATTCTCTGTGTGAATTTGCTTGTGAAGGAGCATGCATGCATGTGCAGGTGTGCCTTTGCACATGTGTGAAAAGAGGAGGATTAGAATCATTATGGTTTTCAGTACGTGATACAAAAATTTACTTAATTACATACTTGCATGCTTTAAGTGTAATTATCTGTCGAGCAGATAGAATCTGTCTATGCAGTTCCATGTAAAAGAAAAATTGGATGGATTTAATTTTTGTTGGTTTCCTGAAATTGACATAAATCTTTCATTCCTCCAAATGGGGTGGCACCTTTAGCCCAAAAAATGGGTTGGCTATACGACTACTTCGCTTCTCCTAGATGAATGTAACTAGTCTTTCCGAAAGTTTTTGATAATTGTATATTTTGTTGCTACTGATATCCATGTAATTTGGTTCTATTCTTGCTCGGGGGGGTGAAATTATACTTTGCAGTTAAGGTAATCAACAATAAAGCTAAGCAACTTAAAGATGAGGGAGTTCAGTCCCTTCAAGTTGTTCTGAGGAATTGTGCTTTTGGAAATCGCTCTTGTTTCTTAACAGCAGATAATCATTTGCCTGCTCTTATTACAAAATTGATTGCCTATTGACCTGGAAGTGCTGTAGTGGAATCTCAGATGCTTGTGAGATTTGATTCATGTATACTCATGCATTATGCATCTAGCTTTTATCTGCAGATCAGGTTGTGTTTACCAGGCTGTTGCTTATTTAGGGGTAGGATATTTGGGTGTGCTTTTTTCCTGGTCTGTGCATAGCAGAGTAGGTTTTAAGAACTGACACTTTAAAGAAACCTGGACTGCTAAGAACTGACCCATATGAAGATAAAAGCAAAACTAATTACTGTTGTGGTAAATGTTACATGATTTGTTGACGTAAATTGAAATTCTACTGTGTATGTATGGTATGGGAAAAAAGTCCATATTGTTTACAGTGTGGAATATATAACTCAGTATAAATTTAGAATCAAATTTTCATTTTCAGTGGCATCAGAAATTTTGGGTCTAATGCAGAGCTTTTCTATAACTTATTTTGGCATTCATCAACTACAATAGGCCCCCTGGCCCTCCAAATACATCCACCATCACAGTCACAGATACAAAATATATGGGGTATACGTTAGAAAAATGTTTAACAAACTTATAGAAATTATATTGTCTAAGAATGTATATAATTTTCAAGGCTTTGTAATTCAAGTGGTTAAGAGCAGTTACCCTATACTCGGGATCATGTATCCCAAACCATCCTTCTCAAAATCGAGTTGCAAAATTTTATAAATATTTATACAGTATAAAAACGTATATAATCATGTCCTCATTAGACCCCCATTATTTCTCAATTGTATTTTTCTGATTTTCTAATGAAAAATTAGAAATGTAAGAAATAGAACCCAACAACAGTCCACAGCTAAAAGCCCGACAAGCCTTTCCTCTCTCTCTCTCTCTCTCTCTCTCTCTCTCTCTCCTGGGGTGCTCTTAAGCCCAACCCAAAATCAGAATAAAACTAAAATAAAATAATTTCACCGCAATTCACAGTCGCTTCCCGTTTCCGGTCCTCCCCTCCCCTCTCTTCTTCTTCTTCCTCAGGCTCTTGTTCAGTTTCGTTTTCTTCATTTGATTGGTTCTTGCTCTTCATTTTCATTTTTCTCCAGTTCTTCTTGTGTATCCAGTCACCCAGCCCTCCCCCTTCTTCGGCCCTTCTTCTTCCTTTTCAGTTCGTCTTCTTCGAAAGTTGATGCTTGAGGTGTTAAATATCAGCATTTGGTCATTTTGAAGAGGTAAGCGCATTGTATCTTGAGTCCTTTCGATGCTCTTTCAATTTTTTGCTTTGAGTGCATTTTCTAGTAAGTTTGTAAAATTTTTCTAACATTTGCTTTGAGTGTATAAATTTGAGAAAATGTTATAAATACAGATTAGATGCCGTTGAAATTTTGACAGATGTTTTCACTGAATGAACAAAAATTTAGCCAAAGCTTTTGCCCGAAAAATTGTGATCCTGGCGGGCCCTGGTTCGAGCTCTCTTTTCCCTCTGAATGCTAATCTCAGTCGCTGTATTTGGTTTGAAGAAACACAAAGCTACTCCCTCTTACCCACTTCTTTGCCTTAGAGCTAATTTCTTTTATCTTTCTGGACTTTCCTCTCTGTTTGTAATTAGCTTTGCCATTATCAATTCCCATTAGAGTGCTAGGGAGAGCTTCATTAAGGTGTGAAAAGGATCTGACTCAATTTCTTTTGTTGTTTTATAGCATAGAGAAACCTTTCTTAAGAAAACAGACAACACAACAGGGGAACAAGGTGTTCACCGCGAAAAAGGACAACGAAAATTAATACAACTATTGCGCACCTTACAAAACTAGCTAACAGCAACCTAATTCCCAGCTTCTTTGCTGTCTAATAAAATCATGGACAAAGATATATGTCTAAACTCAATGGAAATCGAAGCTGATATTGAGGAAAAAAACCTGTCTCATGACTCCTACAACCCAAGTTCCTAGTAATCTTCAAATATGCTCCTGTTTCTGTCCATCCAAATCATCCAAGTAACTGCCAGCACACTACCACTCCATAGAATTTTTACCTCCTTCCCACCACCAATTTCTATTAAAAGGCGCTCTGTCAGAAAATGCTTAGCAAATCTTTTTGTTTAGATGATGCATTCAGTAATATCAGGTGTAATATCAGAGGTATTTCAATTGAATTGAACTATATTTTCAGTTTAGAAAGATGGAATTAATTGATCCTGATAGCCCAAAGCACTGTTAATAAATCTACTTTAGTTCTGATTTCTATTTCAAATTGTGTAATTGTGCAGAATCTCCACACAGTATGCAGAGAAGAATAATATGGAAAACTTGCAATTTTACAAGATTTTATTGTCAACTTGATCAAAAGGCGTGTTTTGAATCGGAGAGAACCCTTACCTTAGTAGGTGATTCAGATGATCCTTTGTATGCGGATGTACCGAGACCTCCAAGAAAAATGTCAGAGAGGAAGCCTTATCCTACACCCATGAAGGTTTTGATTCAAAGAGCGAAGGAGGAGAAAGAAGCCCGAAAGGCCCAGCCTTGTAGGATGCTTGAAGAACCTCCTGATAATGGATTGTTGGTCCCTGAATTGGTTGAGGTGGCTCATCAAGTTTACCGAGCTCGACAATCGGTCCTGTTTGGCTTGTCAAAGCTTCTTCAAGTTGTTCCTGTCCAACGGTGCAGGTAGCCAGAGGTTGCCTCTTTTATTTATCTTTGCTTGTGCTCATTCCTTCGGTTTGTTTACAAGTTCACATGTCAACTCTAATTTTCAGTTTCACCTTAGTAAACTAAACTTACTCGTCCTTATACATTGTAGTTCCTTTCTTGTCCAAATATCTTGTAAGAGTGAAGTTTGTGTACATTGTGGGCATCTCTTTTGTCAATTATTTGGCTTAAGGATTGATATCCTTTTAGGGTTTTAACAGTTAGTTACTGGCAGTGACTTATGTTGATTATGTAGGCAGGATATCTTTTGTAGATGTCCATATTCTCTTCCTGGCTTGTAATCTCAACGTTGTATGTGTACTGCTTTGATGCATTCAACTCGCCAAAG
This sequence comes from Prunus dulcis, assembly GCF_902201215.1. Classification (NCBI taxonomy): domain Eukaryota; kingdom Viridiplantae; phylum Streptophyta; class Magnoliopsida; order Rosales; family Rosaceae; genus Prunus; species Prunus dulcis. Next base: position 13,426,004 of record NC_047650.1, on the reverse strand, counting down.
CAATTTCCAATATGGACGGTTCGATATACAGCTAATTTGGGAAGATAATCAGAGCCTACGGAAAGAAATAGGGCACATTTTACTGAAAATATATGAATTGCTAACATAATGATGATTCTTAATCTGCCTTTTGTAGTAATTGGTTGATTTACTGAGTTTCATTCTGATCAGAATATCTAACCCTTAAGCTTGTTAATTGATTGTCTTATTGAAACAAGGCTTTTAATCTCAGGTTTTGCTCCGAAGTTCACATTGGCCATGCGGGTCATGAAATCCGAACTTGCACTGGCCCAAATAGTGGTTTTCGGAGTGCTTCACATGTTTGGAAGAAGGGAGGAGTTCAAGATGTGGTTTCCTTTCCTAAATGCTTCCATCTTTATGATCGTGTTGGAAAACCAAGAGTTGGGCATGACGAGAGGTATCGAATCCCACGGATCCCTGCCATTTTGGAGCTCTGTATACAGGCTGGTCTAGAGATTGACGAGTACCCAACAAAGAGAAGAACGAGACCTGTATATTGTATTGAAGGAAGAATTGTGGACTTTGAGATGGTTAACAAAATGGATGAAATGGATAGAAACTCATATCCTGGGATTGTTGATACCCTAGTAGATCCTGATGTAGGAACTAATATGGAAGAATTGAGAAATTCAGCTTCACCGAGTCATACTAACTGTGTAGATAAATCAAGTGATAAAGTGGGGAAATCTTTGACCGAGTTGAGTAGTACTACAATGGGCTCATGGTTTGAGATGATATCCGGAGCAAAGAATATCATGGAGAAATACAGTGTGAAGACTTGTGGATATTGTTTAGAGGTCCAGGTGGGTCCCAAGGGGCACAAAGTGAGGATGTGCAAGGCATCAAAGCATCAATCTCGTAATGGTTTGCATGCATGGCAAGAAGCAACAATAGAAGATTTTATAGGTCTGAACTATGTTTGGCATGTCCGAGACGTAAATTGTCCTGCTCTGGATAACAACCTAAAGAGGTATTATGGCAAGGCTCCAGCTGTGGTGGAGCTATGTGTGCAGGCAGGTGCACCTGTTCCGGATGAATATAGGAGTATGATGAGATTAGATGTGGCTTCCCCTGAACGTGATGAGGTTGATCTTGTTGCTTGATATAAAGTTCCTGTATGCAGATGGATGTGATATACTAAAGAGATGTTAAAAGGGGTTCTGCTGCTCTTCCATATTGTGTCTGAAAGCTGCGAGTAATTAGAGGGGAGGAAAGCTTATTCGAAGACATTTCTACTTCCATATTGTCTTAGAAATGTGTGTGTTCTCTCTGCAGGTTTAGGTAGTCCATAGGTTAATTTGATTGCACTGCCCTTACTTCTGTAGTTTCTGTTTCTCGAATTTGTCGAGCAAAAGAGAGAACTAGGATGAATTAGTAAAGAAAAATGTATCTGTGCTTCAGAAGAAGCCATAAGATTGATTTAGATGCAGTCTCAGAGGTATGAGCATACATGTATGCATAATAAATCATTTTTTAGGTCATCATAGTAACATTACGAGGTAATTTTAGACATAAGAAGGATACAACCTTTATGCATAAGTACAAGAAGTAGCATTTAACAGATGATAGTTTTTTTGTGGAGTTGGGCGTAGAAGGTGGGAGATCAATCAACGGTCATTGTTTAAGTTCCACCAGCGTCGGCATTTGGAGGCTACACTTAGCAAGTCCGTGGCTGAGAGAGCAAAGCCTTCTACTTTTGTATGACATTTCACAATTTCGGTGGAGGTAGGAAGCTTGTCAACCCTAGGTTTGTTGGGCGATGCCCACATCAGAAGCTCTTCTCCAAAAGTCTTTCCTCTCCCAAGTTGCTTGGTGGGAATTGATGTGGAGGCCCCTGTACGACCAGAATCACAAGTTGTGCTGTAGGTGAAGATGGTGCCTTCCATAATGAAGAGCATGCGATCAAGTAGGTCCCCTCTTCGAAATATGGTTTTATCTTCGGGGAACATCACTGGCTTCGCATAGTCGCAAATCATTTTCAGCACTTTGTCATCCATAACCTTAAGGAATTGTACCTGCATTTATACGTAGTTTAGCTTACATTAATCCATCGATGCTTTTGGCACTCCAAATCTCATCTCCAATGAGGAGTGTATAAGACGGTTTAAGGGTGATTTTAGAGTGCCTCGATCAGGATACAAAAGAATTCTCCTACATCCGAAAAGTTAAAGAATAAAGAGTTGGATCACTCTCCTAATTGTCAATTGATTTTGGGGTTGGAAGCTCAACTTTCTTCAGTGATCAATATTTAAACACAAAACAAGATTCATTCATCTATACAAGTTCAATGTTGATAATTTATGTGTGTCTGAGAGAGAGAGAGAGAGAGAGAGAGAGAGAGAGAGAGAGAGAGAGAGAGAGAGAGAGAGACTTACTTGTGACAGAATATCCCAGCAAAGATGACGCTTCAGAATTTTTTTCGTATACCAGTGAAGAACATCAAATATATTCTCCAGATCGGCATCTTTGTCTTTTTCCAATTTTTTATGTATGTTTTTCTTGATTTCTTTCTTCAATTCTTCAGGAACACGATTTTTGTCCATCCATGTTTCCCACACTAGCTCTTTTTTTTTAATCTTTTGCCTTATTTCCTCCGATTTTGTGGTTGTCAATTGAATGAATGTCTGTACTTACATTTCACCACAAACAGTAAATTAGAAGCTCAATGATGATCAGCCCTGAAGCTGAAGGAAAATAAACGTGAACTAAATAGATATGTAGCAGAGAGATTCATTACCAACCTGCACATTTCCAATGAGATATACAAATAGTAGCACACCAGTGATAGAAATAAGGATTGCAAATAAGTTTTCCCACACATAATTACTTGTTGTGAGATTCGTGCCAAAGTTGCTGCAAAAATTAAGCAAAGGATCAAGCAAAATGTGATTCGTGGAGGAAAGTAGTTATAAAGCAACACTTATTTGGTTATCTAACTTTCCTTCTTCAGCTGTTTGTTAAGCTTTTGTATGATGAGAGGAATTTGGGAATAAAAAAGGATTCATTCTCTTTAATTTGTAAGTTTAGTTATCACATCAAAAAGGAAAAGTAGTTACTAATAAATTAATGCGTGTTCGAACTTATGTTTAGTTTGAATATATATACAAAAGAAAATGCTGAAATTGTCAAATAATTAAATATGTACGTGCAAGCAAACCTTAGATTTCTCAAGCCCCACCAAAAAGAGAAGCATAACTTGCTTGGAAAATTTATATCCCCCGTGTTACCATCATTCTTAAGGGAATCAAGAAATATTCCATAATTAAATGGCGGCTTAGAGTCCCCTGGAAATTCTACACCACAGTGTTCATTGAAAAATGTAATATTTCTTGAAGTAGTATTGCGATCATGACAATAAAAGGTACTCATGCATCCTGTATAATCTGTAGCATTTCTTTTACAAGCTTGGTGACAACATGATGTTTCTCGTTGAACGGAAAAGAAATACCAAAAAGCTCCAAGTACCTAAAAGTTAAACCAGTACATAAGCATTATAACAAACACTATGATACATTAAGGAAAACTCTCTGGGAGGAAGATGTTCATAATGGGAAGAGATGTATTTGAAAAAAAAAATTATATTATATTAAAATAACAGTACTCTTGTGGCGAGATGTGAATTTTCAGCTTAATTGCATTCAGAAAATTAAAACAATTATCTAATTATATGTGGTAACAGTTGTTGATAAAGATGGAACTAGCTAGTGTTCAATAATTGAATTTTGGAAGTGTATTGACTACACTCACTTCACATCAATTAAGCCAGCACCATATGGTCACTTTTATTGTAAATGAAGTTCAAATTCATCAATCATTTTAATACCAAAATAAATATTAAAATGAGAAAAGAAAAACTCACATATGGCTCGCAAGAATGTACAGAAAAAAATTAAATACGGCTTTGACCCGTATTCCAGCTGTCTTTGTAAGTTTCTTGGATGATAAGATAATTAGAAAAATCCTCGGCAAATACTGACTGAGAAGAAAAAGGTTCAAAACCTTTCTGTGTTCCAAATGTTCTGGCCCTTTCATTTTGAAGAAAAGCACTACTACTAAAATCTGACATAATAAACAGTAATGGGTTAGAAATCTATTTAAAGCTGGAAAACCCTAGCTCATAATCTCCACAAAAAAAAAAAAAAAAAAAAAAAAAAAAAATCTCTTACTTGTGGCATGGGAAGAACAGCGAGAAGGTCAGTTAAGAAAGAGAGCCATGACAAATACCCAGCAAACTTCTTAGCAAATGGAATTATCTCATTATTTTTCAAAGTTGGTTGCCAATCCTTTTGCCCCTGTGTGTTTCCTCTTGTGATTGCCTTATAGGCCTTATTGCCAGCTTCCCAAATTTGATATCCAATATGCACTAAGAAAGTGATGTCTGTGAGAGATCGCAAAATAAGAGCAACATTCCTCAACTTTTTGTCCATTCCAAGACATTTCTTTTCCTTATCGATGAATGGAATGTAAAAGAACAAGGGATCTAGGGAAACTGCAATAACACATGAAATTACAATTATCTTATTCCACAGTGAAGCGGAAAGAAGTTTTGTTTCCCATTTTTTCTTTGGTCCAAGTTCTCCTCTTTTAGCATTTTCCGGATTGAAAGCTATACCTGGTGTAATGCTGATTAAAAGAAAAAATGAAAATTAAGAGAAGTAAAAGGACCTAACGTAGAAATTAGAGTATCTAACCCAAAATCAAAATGAACAGTAATATATATATATATATATATATACTTGTAAAATGTTATAAAGATAAAGAGATAATCATTTTAATACATGTGACAATTACAAATAAACATAATACTGTGATTTAAAATATACAGTTAAATCCTCTTAAAATGATATCGGTATAAAAGAAACAAACCTTACTTCAAAGGTCGAATCAACATTTTGAGGATGCTGTCCACCCATAACTAGCCTTTTTATATGTTGGATAGGAGTGAATAGATAGATTAGAAGAGAAGAAGAACCTTCAAGAAATAAGGATGATCTGTGAGGCAGAAACTGAATGGAAAGGGTTCTTTTGCTGGTGAAAAAAAAGCTGTGGGGGGTTACTAGGCAAGTTCGTGAAATTTCTAAGTAGGGGCAATGAGTTCTGTTTCCCTCCGTTGACTGACCAAGACTTTGTTTTTTGGACTGATTACGAACCCCAAGTGTCCCTGTACCGACCGGTCCATATCTTCTTCTGATGAATTCTTTCCATGTTTTACAAGGAAATCGAAAGCCTATTTCTTATAGTTTTTTTCTTCCTTACTTCCAGAAAATAAAACTAGATGTTTAATATCAATTAACTCCAACTCAGCCAAGGGTTGCTTCCAGTTCATTTTACATGATATGTTAGTATTTAGATGTTACTCTTGTGGAACAACTCGTCTTTGGTCATTATGGGCTTATTTGGGAGAGTTTATGGAAGAGATAAAAGTGCTTTCTAACAATTAAAAGCATTTATGACTGTGCTTGACAGAAAAAAAAATGTAAACCGCTTATGGATGCTTTCTGAAGAAGCACTCGTCAAAGTGTTTTTCTATGAAGCACTTGCATTTTTAACAAAAATTTCAACGTTCTTCTAATAAATGTGCTTCCAACAAAAACAGTTAAGAGCATAAGTACTTCTTATAGAAGCAATCCCAAATGGTATGTCATATTTAGTTTAGCATAAAGTTTAGTAATCCAAACTTGAAACACCAATATATTTTGGAGTCCTGAATATTTAGAATTTTGAGATACATTTTCATTCCAATCCAATTCTTTTCAGAATTTTCGGACATCGAATTTAATTTTGACGTGCCAAAGTTGAAAATCTTTGGATCCAAATTGGCGGCAATGTGAATTTCCAATCCAACTTGCAACCTACTCATATCCATCCAAATTGCTGCAATAGGAATTTTCAATACAACTTGCACCCTACTCATATCAAGGACAAAGCTCAATAAATAACCAAAAAGATAATCCCACGCATTAGGTAGGACATATATCACACTCAAGCACACAATAAAACCTTCTCTGAATTTTCTTATCCATGAATCCAAGAAATCTCTCACTTCTATCAATTTCATTTCATTATACTCAAACATTCCAATTTCAATAAGAGACAAAGACACTGACTCTCAAGTGCATGAAAAACTCCAAAGTCTTTCTTCCCCAAACCGTCTGGCAATCAAGAAAAGAAAAGTGATATGAAAGAAGATACTGGAAAGACTTTTCAAAGTCTGAAATTTAGTGATGAAGACTTGTGAATTTATTGTGAAGACTTCTTCTTCTTCTTTTGGCTCTTACTTTGTCAACTTATATTCTTATCTTTTCAAGAATCTACCTTACAATTGTGCGCTAAAATAGCTTCTTGGTTTTTGAGTGACCATACTAGGAAGCTTCAAGTGAGGGATTTATTAAAATATCTTATTTGAGAGGCACTCTTATAAAGCTCATTCCGTATTGTATTTCTATGATCCGAACTATTTAATTTTCATGTATTCCCTCAAAGATTATCTATGCAAAATGCCACTTAAATATGAAGCTATTTCACCATTCAATTATGTGGGCATCATTTTTGTATTTTCTTGAAACACCATGTCAAAAAGTTAAAAAATAAACGACTCTTGTCACTTTGTAGTATACCACACAAGGTCTCTCAAATAATTCATCAATAAATGCCTTTATGCCTTATCAAGTCTTTGTTATTTAAGTCGTCAAGGAATCATGGAGTCACAATATATAATTAAGCCCAAAAGGCTTGTAGCTCAAGTGGTATGTTTGAAAATTCACTCATGTATAGCTTGTAACAAAAAAGGGAAGGAGAAAAAAATAACCAATGTATCAACACTACTACATTTTACACTTTGCGCGACGAAGAGAATTTCGTCGCGCAAAATACATTGTAGTCGCACAAATTTTAACGCGACAAAAACTTCGTCGCGCAGAATCCGTCGCGCAAAGATCGTGAAGAAAGACTTTGCGCGATGAAAAAATATTGGTCACGCAAAGTAACTTTGCGTGACGAAAAAATATTGATCCCTCAAAACTTTGCGCGACGAAACACATTGGTCGCCCAAAGGTTTGCGCGACGAAAAATATTCGTCGCGCAAAGTTTTGCGCGACAAAAAATATTGGTCGTGCAAAGTCTCAAAAAAATTTAAAAAATAAAAAATTCCCGCGTTCCATTTTTGGTACCCGCCCACATTTTTAGAGTTTTGCGCGACGAACACTAACGTCGTGCAAATATTTGCACGACGAAATATTTTTTTGTGTTTTAAATTTTTTTAATTAAATAAACTAATTTTTACTTTTTATTATTATTTCTTTAATATTAATTTATTCAAATTTTTACTTTTTAAATATAATTTAATTGTATGATATTTTTTAAATCACTTTAATTTAAATTGATATTAATTTAATTATAGTAATTTTTTCAAATTTTTACTTTTTAAATTTAATTTAATTGTAAGATTTTTCTTAATTACTTTAATTTAAATTGACATATTCAAAATAAAATTACATATGAAAAATAGTGATCAAATTATCCAATAAATATTTATATATATAATATTCAAAATGTACACATGAATTAACAAAGTACAATAATAAAATCCTAATACAAGCATATTGTGGTGGTAGTGGTGGATAATATGTTTTGATAGCTTCCTAATCCTCAACTTTAGCCATCAAAGTCTCGATGATTACCTACAAAAAAACAAATATGGTCAAATAACAACAACAACAAAAAAAAAGAATGCATAATCTCCCCTAAAATTGTTATACCACAAATCCAACCCAAACTCCAATCTCTCCCCTTTACTCAACCCCAAACCCCACACAAACTCAAAACTAACTCCAAAAACACATATTAATGAAAAAAATTTAAAATTTGGAGAGAATATACCTTTTGGCAAGATTGAGAGTGAGTGAGAATGAGAGGGAGAAGTGAGAGAATTAGATAAGATAGTGATAGAGAGATGAGAGAGTGAGAGATAGTGAAAAGATAGATGAGAGAGTGAGTGAGAGTGAGTGAGAGTGAGAGATAGTGAAGAGAGAGATGAGAGATTAAGTGAGAGGAGTGAGTGTGAGAGAAAGGGTGGGATTTGGGGAGAGGGAAAGAGAGAGGAGAGGTAAGAGTAGAGAAAGAAATTGAGAAAATGGTGGAGGAGTTATTTCGGTTTTTAAAAACCGTATCACTTTGCGCGACGAAAATACGGTTGGTCGCGCAAAGTTTTGCGCGACGAAACATATTGGTCTCGCAAAGTTTTGCGCGACGAATAAAAATATTGGTCGCGCAAAGTCTAAAAATTATTTTTTGAAAAAAAAAATTCCCGCATCCCATTTTTGGTACCCGCCAAAATTTTTAAATTTTTGTGCGACGAAAAATACATATTGGTCGCGCAAAGTCTAAAACAATTATATAAAAAAATTCCCGCGTCCCATTTTTGGTACCCGCCCAAATTTTTGCGCGACGAAAAATATATATTGGTCGCGCAAAGTTTTGCGCGACAAAACATATTGGTCTCGCAAAGTTTTGCGCGACGAATATAGGAATATTGGTCGCGCAAAGTCTAAAAAAATTTTTTTTAAAAAAAATTCCCGCATCCCATTTTTGGTACCCACCAAAATCTTTAAATTTTTGCCCGAGGAAAAATACATATTGGTAGCGCAAAGTCTAAAACAATTATATAAAAAAATTCCCGTGTCCCATTTTTGGTACCCGCCCAAATTTTTGCGCGACAAAAAATATTGGTCGCGCAAAGTCTAAAGTTTTTTTTTTAATTTTAAAAACCCGCGTCCCATTTTTGGTACTCGCCCAAATTTTTTGAGTTTTGCACGATGAACTGTTGGTCGCGCAAACTTTTGAGAGACGAAAAATTGGTTCGTAGCACAATATTTATAAAAATAATTGTTATGAATAATAAAAAATAAAAATATTTTATTTTATGATTTAAAATATAATTAAGGTGAAAGCTACTTAATAAATGTATATACTATTCAATTTCTTAAGTGTTATATGTACAAAATAAATAAATTTAAAGCTACTTAATAAATAAATATATATACACACACACACACACACACTTCAACGATCTAACCATAAGACTTGTTTGTATATACTTCAAGATCGTATACCCCAAAAATCACAAAAAAACAAACATTCAGAGATCTAGTAACGGGACAAAACTTTTCGATAGTTATAAATGAAAAATCACGATTTAACGGTTATTTTAACTCCGATTTTGATGATTTTTTTTTACAGCTACACTCCTTGACCCTATATGAATACAATGACTGAATTTGATCTTCAATTTAAAACATTTACACTAGTGGATACCACAAAATGTTATGTTATATTTAACGAAAGTATAAATAAACTCTTAATTGTTAGTGAATATATTGTTTTGATGGCATATGCATTCTACGAAACTAGTTTCAACGATCCAACCGTCAAACTTGTTTTTTTATACTTCGAGATCATATACGCCAAAAATCGGAAAAAATAAACATTCATAGATCAAGTAACGGGACAAAACTCTTCGACGGTTATAAATGAAAAATCATGATTTAACGGTTATTTTAACTCCGATTTTGATGATTTTTTTACAGCTACACTCCTTGACCCTATATGAATACAATGACTGAATTTGATCTTCAATTTAAAATATTTACACTAGTGGATACCACAAAATCTTATGTTATATTTAACGAAAATATAAATAAACTCTTAATTGTTAGTGAATATATTGTTTTGATGGCATACACATTCTACGAAAACTAGTTTCAACGATCCAACCGTCAAACTTGTTTGTTTATACTTCGAGATCATATACGCCAAAAATCGGAAAAAATAAACATTCATTGATCAAGTAACGGGACAAAACTTTTCGATGGTTATAAATGAAAAATCAAGATTTAATGGTTATTTTAACTCCGATTTTGATGATTTTTTACAACTACACTCCTTGACCCTATATGAATACAATGACTGAATTTGATCTTCAATTTAAAATATTTACACTAGTGGATACCACAAAATCTTATGTTATATTTAACGAAAGTATAAATAAACTCTTAATTGTTAGTGAATATATTGTTTTGATGGCATATGCATTCAAAAAAACTAGTTTCAACGATCCAACCATCAAACTTGTTTGTTTATACTTCGAGATCATATAGCCAGAAATCGGAAAAAATAAACATTCAGAGATCAAGTAAGGGGATAAAACTTTTCGACGGTTATAATGAAAAATCAAGATTTAACGGTTATTTTAACTCCGATTTTGATGATTTTTTACTGCTACACTCCTTGACCCGATATGAATACAATGAAATAATTCGATCGTCAATTTAAAATATATATTTTCTAACAAAAACCCAATCCGAACAACAAGAATATATTTTTCTAATAAAAATCCGATCCGATCTAAAATAATAAATTTAAAGTTACTTAATAAATATATATACCGTTTAATTTCTTAAGTGTTATGCATACAAAATAAAAAACAAAAATAAATTGGTTTAGGTGACAAAATGTTTGGATTACGTCATGGAAAAATTTTAAAAAAATATTTTTTTTATTTTATTTATTTTTATAAGGACTTTGCGCGACGAAGTTTACTTTTCGTCGCGCAAAGTCACTTTGAGCGACGAATTATTTTTCGTCGCGCAAGACTTTGAGTGACGATGTATTGTCGTCGCGCAAAAGTTTGTCGCGCGAAGTGACTTTGGGCGACTAATTATTTTTCGTCGCGCAAAATTTGGTCGCGCAAGACTTTGCGCGACGATGTATTGTCGTCGCGCAAAAGTTTGTCGCGCGAAGTGACTTTGGGCGATGAATTATTTTTCGTCGCGCAAAATTTGGTCACGCAAGACTTTGAGCGACGAAGTTTCAAGTTTCGTCGCGCAAAGTGACTTTGCGCGACGAATAGTTTTTGGTCGCGCAATGGGTTTTTTTTACTAGTGCAACACACATTTACACTCTTGCATGGATGGGGGAGATAAAAGAGATAAACATTGGCACTATTGTCTCGGGTTTGTGTCGGTGCTTCCAGATTTTGGGTCCAAAGTGAAATAGATGAAGTAGTGAGATTATGTATTCCACCTTTTCGGTAGGATAAATTATCCTACAAAAATACACATAATGGAAATTATGGCGAGATTATTCATTATCCTATCCACATTCATTATTCATGAGCACCAAACATGGTATTAGATTAAGCTAATACAATCCTACTACTTATATCCTAATTACAAATAAACTTTTTTCTGGTGACACACACATGCACTGACTCAAGTGGCAAGTCAATTAACTGTTTTTGGCCTTTCTCAAGTTCTTATCGGCAGATGGAAAAAGACATACGAGGTAGGTATATATACTCATGTCATGGTTAGCTAGGGGAAATAAAAGGTTTTCCTCTTTACTGATTTGTCTCTTCAATTTTCCAGTCTACGCTGAGTCGTCTATTCTTTTGTACGTCACATTGACACACGCATGCACGAGTCAATATCCTACATTAAAAAATAATTAGTGGTTAATTTTGAGTTTTTATCTCCAAATACATTCTATATGAATTTCTTAATAATACGTCTGGCTAAAATGGACTTAATTATTTATAAATAAATAAAAACCTAAATATTTTGTCCCTTTGTAAAGTCAAATTGTTTCTTCCTCTTTACTAATTTGCTTGTTCCAATGTTATCCAGTCTACGACGGCCGGGTCGTCTCTGAACCAGCGCCAAATACATATATACATATCAGCGTCAGCGTTTCTTACACGTTCATGTCGTCATTTAGCTTCTATACATAATCCTTGTACACGGAGTCCACCCTCTGATAATGGTAGTCAGCGTTCAGCTTTGCTCCAGCACGTACTTATGAAAATTCCAACTGGACAGTAACTATGGCCAACATTAATTCACAGTTGGAGATAAACAACCAAGCAAACTAACATATATTTTGCAAGTTGCAACAGGAACAACTTCCCTTGGACATATAATTGGCGCCATGGAGAAGGGTGCATGTGGTTTAGTATTCTATATCTCAAATAAATATTTGGGGAATACCTTGTAAGGCTCGTTCCGGGTTCTATTTTAATAATTCGGCAAAAGTGGTGCCAATCCAGTTGCCACTGTGACTTTCCTTTTCTAATATCTTCTTCTGATGCATTCTTTCCATATTTTACAAGGAAATCGAAAGCCTATTTCTTATATTTTTTTCTTCCTTACTTCCAGAAAATAAAACTAGATGTTTCATATCAATTAACTCCAACTCGGCCAAGGGTTACTTCCAGTTCGTTTTATTGATATGTTAGTATTTATAGATGTTATTCTGGTGGAACAACTTGTCTTTGGTCATTATGGGCTTATTTGGGAGTGTTTATATGGAAGAGATAAAAGTGATTTCTAACAATTAAAAGCGTTTATGACTGCGCTTGACTAGGGGTGTAATTCTGCGCTTGACTAGGGGTGTAATTCGGCCAGATCGGATTGGAAATAGAGATTCCAATTCCAATCCAAAAATTTTCGGAGTTCCATATAGACTTCCGATTCTGATTCCGAACCTTTCAATTCCGAAATGTTGTATTCTTCCTTGACAAAAAGACATATTACGAGATTTAAATGCCTAATTTAACATTAGTAAAAATCCCAACTAGACTTTTATTAAGAATGCCCAACTTAGGAGTTTCATAACCAGCTCCATTGAACTATAACTTGACAAGCCCAAAGATGTTGACCTTTGGGTCTGTACGTAAAATGGTTGAGGGTGAAGATATTTATAAAGGTTGAAACACTTCAAGTTTATTCTTGCAGTCGATGTGGGACTCCAAGCAGAAATAGAACTGCAACTTCTCTCTCTACTCTTTTCTTGATTTCTACTTGGTTACTCCCCATCACTTCTCCTCTATCTTCTGTTCATGTCTAATCCATGAATGCCAACCTTCATTTTCTTTCTTACTTAACCTCTTCAGATATGGAACAATATGTACTGATCCCGTTAGTAAAACAAAATAAACACTTCTCGAACCAAAAAAGAAATCATTCTTCAATTCTTTATCTCTACTGTTTCTTCTCTTGCTTTTTTATTTTTCTGGGTTTGCACTCCATCCCCACAGTCTATCTCCATCAAAACTCAATACAACACCAGCGTTGAAACTTGAAAGTCCCATCTCCTCAGACCCAACTTATCAAGAATGCCATCTTCTTCCTCTTGTCAGCATTGACCTAATTGTTACAGTAATCATGTGCCCTCGAACTTGTATTAGTGAATTCAATTGATGTTTCAATTTCTTCCAAATTGTAAAATTATAGTACAAAAAATTGTTCCCAATTAACAATCCACAGTGAAGAATTTTGATACCAATTAAAAGGCTTTTCTGGAGAAAAAAGAAGAGGCGAAGGGGGGAAGAAATAGAACTGGGGAAACAAGAGAGTAGAGGTGCAGATGGGTGCATTTGAGAGAGAGAGAGAGAGAGAGAGAGAGAGAGAGAGAGAGTTAAAGAGAATGGCATGGGGAGGTGGGTTGTGCCAGATGGTTTTTTTTTGTTTTTGTTTCTGACCCTATGGGTTTTTCGTTTAAGATAATTTTAGATGTTTTTTTAAAGATTTAGAATATTATTATATTTTTAAACTATATTTTATTTACAGGATAAATTTTTTATTCTTTTTTTTTTAAATTACATTCCTTTTTTCGAGATGAGACATGAACACAAATGTCTTTAAAAAGTAGTTAATATAAATTTGGATGAAAAAAAAAGTAGTTCATATATATTGATACATGATGCAGCATTTCTATTTCCCTTATTCTCAAATTATACTATCACATTTTCATTGTTTTTGTTTTATGAAATTGTTTTCCAATTAACCTATCAGACGCATTCTCGAATCCTAAAATTCTCTGTATGTATATACAACAATCTATACTATTTGTTCATTTTTAATCAAAATAGTTACATCTTATGTGTGTAAAGAGTGATAAACTTACATTCAATATGTTAGTCTTGCTCTAGACAATTGGAACACTATAATTGTCAAGCTCCAATATGTTTATCTTATATGTGGTGTTTTGTATAAAATAATTTTATAATTAAAAGTTTAAATGAAGATAGTTTAAAATTTTAAAATACGTCCATAGATGGAATAGTATACTATGTATGTAGTAGGTTTGGATATAACAATCACACATATGCATTTTTGTTATATTCAAACAAGCACATTTGTCAAAAATATATAATCTTAAAGTTATAAATTATTATGTTTAATTTTTATTTTTTTGGGAGAGCCCCTATGTTAGTATATATGAATATTTGTATGTGGTGGGTACAAAAAGATAACAAATAAGAGAAATGAAAAATATATAAGACCTATACACTAAAAATAATGCAATTACAATTAGAAACTCAAAATTTTCCAGAAAAAATTGGAAAAATCGGATTGGAATGTGTTCGAAGAACTTCAGAATATTTTCGGATCGGAATTGCAGAATTTTTGGCATTTATAGGAAATATTAGATTCGGAATTTTCGGATATCGGATTTATCAGAGTCGGATTTTTTGGGAAAACTTCGGACAGGAATCGGTCGGAATCAGATTTTCCAATCTAACTTACACCCTTACGCTTGAAAAAAAAAAATGTAAACTGCTTATGGGCCCTTTCTGGAGAAGCACCCGTCAAAGTGTTTTTCTAAGAAGCACTTGCATTTTTAACAAAAATTTCAACATTCTTCTAATAAAGGTGCTTCGAACAAAAATGGTTATGAGCATAAGATAAGGAAAATGATAATTAATTAAAGACCATGTCTAGTTATCACCCAAATCATCAAAGTTGCAAGTCAAGTAATTGTGTAGTAAAGACTGGTATAGGGTGGTTCATGAGACATGGACTAGTGGAATCAATTATGTTCGCACGTCTACATTATCGGTTCCAATGGTCTAGTCTCCGATTGTCACACCCCGGACCGGCTCCGCCGTAGCACGATATTGTCCGCTTTGGGCCTGGCTACATTCTCACCAGCCCGCACGGTTTTGTTTCTGGGAGCTCACGAAGCAACTTCCCAGGGTGGTCACCCATCCCGGGATTGCTCCAGCCTCCAACTCGCTTAACTTCGGAGTTCCTACGAACCCGAAGCCAGTGAGCTCCCAAAAGGCCTCCACTATGAGGATGCGAGGTGTGCCATATAAGGCACATCACCCCCTCTCCGTTTGGTCGATGTGGGATCTCACAATCCACCCCCCTTAAGGGATCCGACGTCCTCGTCGGCACACTCGCACCCCACGGCAGAGTGGCTCTGATACCAAATTGTCACACCCCGGACCGGCTCCGCCGTAGCACGATATTGTCCGCTTTGGGCCTGGCTACATTCTCACTAGCCCACACGGTTTTGTTTCTGGGAGCTCACGAAGCAACATCCCAGGATGGTCAAACTGTCACACCCCGGACCGGCTCCGCCGTAGCACGATATTGTCCGCTTTGGGCCTGGCTACATTCTCACCAGCCCGCACGGTTTTGTTTCTGGGAGCTCACGAAACAACTTCCCAGGGTGGTCACCCATCCTGGGATTGCTCCAGCCTCCAACTCGCTTAACTTTGGAGTTCTTACAACTCCGAAGCCAGTGAGCTCCCAAAAGGCCTCGTGCTATGAGGATGCGAGGTGTGCCATATAAAGCACATCACCCCCTCTCCGTTTGATCGATGTGGGATCTCACACCGATTGAGTGATTGACCCGTAAGCTTTAATAATAGAGGATAATATTTGGGAGTTTTTTTTTTTTTTTTTTTGGGGCTCAAGTTAGAAAGGGTTGAAGGGAAAAGTCAGAAACAGGGGTACCACAAGGCTTGAACTGAGGACCATTTAGAAGCACACTAAAGATCCGAGCTAGTCCAACTAACACCCCTTAGCCTGTATATCAATGAAGTTAATTACGACAAATTTTGTATAACTAACATTTATGAGACCATGATAGAAGTAGATTTTTATGTTTAGCGGGTGCTACCAACTTAAAATTATAGGAATTTCTTTTAAAATCTATAGTTATGATCTATGCATGTTTCAAGGAGTTGTACAGGAGTAGAGAGAGCTAAGGCCTAGTTTGGGATTACTGTCACTTTTAAAAAAAGTTACTTTTGCTGTGCTTTGAAAATAATTAGCTGTAAAGTAAAGCAACTCCATGTTTGGTAAACAATATTTTTAAAGTGTTGTTAGTACAAAAAGCAGTGTTAAAATCGTTTGGTAAATTTTAATATAAAATTATTGTAACTATGGATAATGACTGAAATAGACATGATGTTAAAAGTGTTATGTATAGTACAGGTAGTGATTGAGTGGAGGTGATGGTGTGATGAAGGTGGAGTTGGTGGTTATGGTAGTGGTGGTGGTGGGGATGGCAGTTGTGGAGGTAGTGACAGTAGCAACATGGAGGTGGTGGTGGATGTGGAGATTTTGGAGGAGGAGGTGGTGGTAGTGGTAGAGTAGATGGCTGTTGTGGTGGTGGTGGTGGTAGTGGTGGTGGTAGTGGCAGTGGCGGTGGCGGTGTTTGTGGAGGTAGTGAATGTAGTGGCGCAAGTGGTGGAGTTGGAGTTGGATGTGGAAGTGGAGGTGGTGTCATTTTTAAAAATGAATGATGGTATTTTGGGAATTAAAAAAATTTATTAAAGGTTCATCTCTGCTTCTTTTGAAAGCAGCTTTGAAAAGCAACCCAGAGCTTGCTTTTAAAAGCTGCTGTCAAAAGGCCACTGCTTTTAAAATAATCAGGATATTTTATTTTTACCAAACACCTTAAACTGCTTAACTTTAAAGTGAAGTAGGTTTTAAAAAAAAAAAGCAATCCCAAACGAGGCCTAAGCCTGTGGTAAATCATTAGTTGGCATGTCATGCATGTTCACCTGGCCATATTATTAGGCCAAATAAAAATGTTAGGAACACCTAATATCCTTTTGCCAATGCGCTGCACCACCATGCAAGTCCGACTCTGACACAATCATAAGTGATATATTGTTTTATTACTATTTCTTTTAATGCCTTAGCTTCTTGTTGAGGCGACTAACTATATATTTACATTCTCTTTAGTAGGAAATAATATATGAGGTTATTTCCTTTCATATAAACCTTGAAGGAAACATTCGAGTTGTTCATCCGACCCAAGTATTGCGAGTGTACGTACGCTTATGAGGGTCATAGGTTGTTGTATCCTGGAGGGTATAGGGCACCATACAACCTTGCTACACCTGGACATTGTCTCTAAGGGGAGAAATCTACCCTTAAGCACAATGAATGACACGCCTCAAACTAAAACTATTATTCTACTCAAGTATCGATGGAGACCAACTTCTACATCCCAAAAGATAAGTATTTTGCTGTAATTTCATTGATTTTATTTAATCGACTGTATCAATGTAAATTACAATTTTATAATATATATTTTCCGTGATGTTTTGCAGGAAAAGTAGCATCCTTCAACCAAATTCTACACCGAGAAGTCAAAAAGCTTGATGTCAAATATTATTTTAATATTTTTTAGTCATGGACTCCACTATCATTTACTCTCTTTTAAAACTTAACGCATCGTAGGCCCTATTTGCTTTTAAAAATACAATAAAATAATATGATATTTGACATTTCGGGTGGAGTTAAATTTTTTCCGAAGTGTCCAATTACAGCCATCAAATACAAATTTAACATTTTGCATTTTACATCTCCCTTGGAGATGCTCTAATTGAAGGAAATGGGTTTAGGCCAGCACATTTGTTGCAAAAACCTGTGCTATAGAAAGAATGAAAATTGAAGACTAGAAAACACCAACTAGCTTTTAGTTTAGTGGTACTTTTCGATCCTAATTTTTAAGAAGTCTCAAATTCGAAACCCCGCAACCCTCTTTGATTTAAAAATAAAACACAGAAGCCAGGAAACGTGGGTTATAGAAAGATATGGAAAATTAAATCTTCTGGTAAAACAGAATTTGAACACACCAAGTCTTTTGTCTAATAGAGATATTACTACTTACTATAGATGATGTAAATTCTGTGAGACCTACTAGTTCCTTATCTAGTTGACCAACTTCTTTTAGTGCCTTGATATATTTATTATTAATTTTAGAATATGTCATTAAACTAAGAGTCTATTTATTTTACTATGTAACTTTTCTACTTGTTCAGCTAACTGTATTTTTTGCACTTCTAATTTTAATTGCTCAATAATTTCTAATGACTGGAGTTCTATTTGATTTGGCTTACTATCTATAAGATCTATGAGTTCTTTTATTTCTTTCTTACTAGGAAATCTTTGGATATTCCTATTATTATCTTCTAATTGAGATGTTATATAGTCTAAGTTTTGTCTAATTGTTTTTAAGGAATTTTTCTGAATATATTCTAGTAACTATTTTGAATTATCCTATTATTTTTGTTATATTCAAAATTTTCACTTTCTGCTTGACTAATAAGGGACTGCTACTGCTATGTAATAGATGTTTATGTTCTTTTTGTGAAAAATAACAAACTAATGTATTATTATCTAGAGTTAATTTTTTCTTTTGTTGTTCACTGATTTCTAAATTGAGGTTTTCTATCATAAAATTTATCTCTGTCTACCTTTTTCTTTTAAGATGCCTAAATACTCCTGGAAAGCTTCTATGGATTCTTTACAGACTTCTAAATGATACTAATTTCTTGCTATACTAATTTGTACTTCTAATTTTCTTCTAGGATAATTATTTACTTATGGTGATTTTATAAATTCTTCTAAATTCCTAATTTCTTTTTGGTATTCTGCTTTCTGTTTCTTTAATTCTTGCAACCTTTCTTTTATTCTAATAGGTGTCCACCAAGGGCCAAACATGCAAAGGGTTTACGGTTCTTAACTAATGATTCTGGTAATTAACAAAATTTTAACAGGTTATAAAATGTTGGTTTTTATCAGTTGTGTTGACTGACTTCTGTCCTCAAGGTACTTTATTGGTATAACTATATTATTAAGGTGCTAAACTAAAGCTCTGATACTATTTTTGAACAAGGGTCTTGGTCAAGGTTTTCTAAAGGCCAAAATAATAACCAGACACTATGCCTAGAACATGGAACTAGAACATGGAACAGCAAAGACGCCAACATAAAGGGCTATGGAGCATAACTCAGAGGTCCTCCGAACTCAGAGGTTCCTTGACAGACATCCAATTATTGTTATGACAAATATCAAACATGACCAAGTGCTCAAACAAAGTATTAATCGTCAGTTTAGCAAGATAATAACATAATTATAATAGTGTTTCCTTGTTTTAGACAAGAAGTCTACTAAGAAAACCAAAAATAAAAGAGAAAAAGACTTACTTAACTGCTTATGTTGCTGGAACTACTGTTATCATCAGGTATTAACAGTGGTAAGAGATATTAATAGTGATCGACGGTATTGATGGTATTAACAGTGATCGGAGTAAGTAAGTATAATAAGTGGATAAGAGAAAGTATATGAACAAAGGGAGTTTTATTGATTGAAAACTTGAAGGAGGAAGTACTGAGATTTATTCTTCTCTTGTGTTTCTGTACTTCTTTCTTCGGACAAACTATATACATAATTTACACGGACTTCAACCATGGCTAAGGATGAGAAGAACTCTTTCTGATACTCTCTATCTGTCTCTCTATCTGATACTATCTTTCTGAAGTTTCATATGAACTTCACATGCACACTGATGGCAAATGATTCTTATGTATACTAAGACAACATGCACTCTAAAATATGTATAAACAAACAAAAACATTGTATCTGGCACTATCGTTGCGCATTTTGAAAAGTTATTTGATTGTTGTTGGTAAAGATAATGGGCTCTTTTGCCATTTTGAAAAGTTTTTGGGTGTTTTTTAGAGATGGCTGCTTTTTTTGGGTTTTTTCCTAAATTTCGCAAAATGTAAACTGCTCATGGGCCCTTTCTGGAGAAGCACCCGTCAAAGTGTTTTTCTAAGAAGCACTTGCATTTTTAACAAAATTTTCAACATTCTTCTAATAAAGGTGCTTTGAAAAAAAATTGTTATGAGCATAAGTACTTCTTATAGAAGTAATCCCAAGCGGTATGTCATATTAAGTTTAACATAAAGTTTAGTAATCCAAACTTGAAACACCAATATATTTTGGAGTTTGGAATATTCAGAATTTTGAGATACATTTTCATTCCAATCCAATTCTTTTCGGAATTTTTGGATATCGGATTTAATTTGAACATGCCAAAGTTGAAAATCTTG
Organism: Prunus dulcis; assembly: GCF_902201215.1. Classification (NCBI taxonomy): domain Eukaryota; kingdom Viridiplantae; phylum Streptophyta; class Magnoliopsida; order Rosales; family Rosaceae; genus Prunus; species Prunus dulcis. The sequence continues at coordinate 13,405,783 of NC_047650.1, read as the reverse complement.
GATCCAAATTGACGGCAATTGGAATTTCCAATCCAAATTGCACCCTACTCATATCAATCCAAATTGGCGGCAATACGAATTTTCAATCCAACTTGCACCCTACTCATATCAAGAACGAAGCGCAATAAACAACCAAAAAGATAACCACACGCATTAGGTAGGACATATATCACACTCAAGCACACAATAAAACGTTATCTGAATTTTCTTATCCATTAATCCAAGAAATCTCTCACTTCTATCAATTTCATTTCATTATACTCAAACATTCCAATTTCAATACGAGACAAAGACCTTGACTCAAGTGCATGAAAATCTCCAAAGTCTTTCTTCCCCAAACTGTCTTGCAATCAAGAAAAGAAAAGTGATATGAAAGAAAATACTGGAAAGACTTTTCAAATTCTGAAACTTATTGATGAAGACTTGTGAATTTATTGTGAAGACTTCTTCTTTCTTTTGGCTCTTACTTTGTCAACTTTTATGTTCTTATCTTTTCAAGAATCTTCCATACAATTGTGCGTTAAAATAGCTTCTTTGTTTTGAAGACTTCTTTCTTTTGGCTCTTACTTTGTCAACTTATATGTTCTTATCTTTTCAAGAATCTTCCATACAATTGTGCGTTAAAATAGCTTCTTTGTTTTTGGTGTGAGTTTTATTTGTATTGTTATGGCTTGGTTTGTTCAAGCTTTATTTCTCTTTTATTATTCTAAGTTTGCAATTTTAGGTGGGATGCCTATACCAGAGTTTCTTCGATCTTGCTTGATCGTTAGTGGAGACATACCTGATTTTCTTAATTTTGATATTAGACCGCTCCGTTATTGTAATGGCCCTTTTGTGGCTAGTTTATATTGGCCCTTTGTGGCTAGTGGCTTTTTTGACTGAATTATGAATGCAATCATAGAATTTCTCAACCAAAGAAAAAAAAAGTTACCACCCAAATCATCAAAGCTGCAAGTCAATTAATTGTGTAGTAAAGAATGGTATAGAGTGGTTCATGGGACATGGACTAGTGGAATCAATTATGTTCGTGCATCTACATTCCAATGGTCTAGTCTCCGATGGAGTGATTGACCCGTATGCTTTAATAAAAGAGGATAATATTTGGGATTTTTTTTTTTTTTTTTTTTTTTTGGTGGGTGCTAAAGTTAGAAAGGGTAGAAAGGGAAAACTCACAAACAGGGGTACCACCGCAAGGCTTGAACTGAGGACCACTTGGAAGCACACTAAAAACCCAAGCTAGTCCAACTAACAACCCTTGGCTCGTATATCAATGAAGTTAATTACGACAAATTTTGTATAACTAACATTTATGAGACCATGGTAGAAGTAAATTTTTATGTTTAGCGGGTGCTACCAACTTAAAATTATAGGAATTTCTTTTAAAATCTATAGTTATGATCTATGCATGTTTCAAGGAGTTGTACATGAGTAGAGAGGGCTAAGCCTGAGGTAAATCATTAGTTGGCATGTCATGCATGTTACCCACCTTGCCATATTATTATGCCAAATAAAAATGTTAGGAACACCTAAACATCCTTTTGCCGATGCGCTGCACCACCATGCAAGTCCGACTCCGACACAATCATAAGTGATATGTTGTTTATTACTATTTCTTTTAATGCCTTAGCTTCTTGTTGAGGCGACTAACTACATATTCACATTCTCTTTAGTAGGAAATAATATATGAGGTTATTTTCTTTTATATAAACCTTAAGGGAAAGATTCGAGTTGTTTCCGACTCACTACTACAAAAAAGCAAAAAGACGACGGTAAATCACCGTCGTGTATTCGGTTTTTCAATGGTCGTGGAATCCACCGTCATCTTTTCCCTCATACACCACGACGCTAAATCACCGTCGTTGTTACAATATACAACGTCATAAAAAAATAAAAAACGACGTCTTTGTACCGCAAAAAGATCTAAAAAAGCAGTCGGGGATAAGAATAGACGACCAACACTCTAAACAAACCGTCGTAAAAAAGGAAAAATATGACACATAATAACAGAACAAGGCCGCAAGATAGACATACAACGACGAAAATTAAAATAAGACGCCGTTAAATATCATTTTCACTACAATAAAAAATATGACGTCTTTAAATACATCAGAAGACGACGTTATTTATTTCTACTACGTCGCCTATATAAAAACAGCCGTCGTAAAATAAATTTTCCACTTCGATTTTTCTATAAAAGATGACGTGGAAATAGTTGTTAGTGTCATTATTTACGACGTATGTATTTATAGAGTAGACGTTGAAAAATGAAACAACGTCGGTTACAAATATATGGGAGTCGTATTACAAAATTTATACGTCCTATTTTCAGAAACAAACAACGATGATAAATATTAGACGTTGTTAAATAAAACAACGTCGAAAACAAATAAAAACAGACGTGTTTAGTCTGCTAAAGTTTTAAAAAATTGTCGAGGATGAGAATAGACGACCAACTCAAACAAATCACCGTCGTTAAAAAGGAAAAATATGACACATATTGAAAGAACAAGGCCGCAAGATAGACATACAACGACGAAAACTAAAACACTACGCCGTTAAATATAATTTTCACGACAAGAAAAAATATGACGCCTTTAAATACATGAGAAGACGACGTTATTGAAATCTACTACGTCTCTTATTTACAAACAACCGTCGTGAAATAAATTTTCCACTTCGATTTTTCTAAAAAAGATGACGTGGAAATAGTTGTCAGTGTCATTATTTACGACGTATGTATTTATATAGTTGACGCTGAAATGCGAAACAACGTCGGTGGCATTTATATAGTCGACGTTGTATTTATATGTATTCATTACTCACGACGCACTTATTAATGTAGACGCCGTTGAACTTCTAAACAACGTCATTATTTACGACGCACGTATTAAACAACGTCGGTTCCAAATTAATGTTCAGATAATTTATCTCGTTTTTTAGACGTCGGAATTATGGGATTGGAGTCGTGTTATTTTGAATTACATGGCGGTTCTTAATCCTTCCCCGACGTGATATCCTGGATAATTGCTTCACAATAGCGTCGTGGTTCTTCATTGTTACGCTGCTTTAAGACGTCGGTAAATATGCTGAATAAATGGTTAACCATAACGTCGTGTTTTATTTGAACAGACGTCGTTTTTTATGCAGAATATAATTATGTAATCTAGATCCAGTATTTTTTGCACTGATTGTTTTGTGGCCAAAACCTGTATAATGAAAGTGAAGAAATCACATTACAATATATTACAAAATTAATGTCATACACCGCCAATTACATAAGCATCATTCAATCCATATATCTTCACACCCACCTCGAATATTTTGACCACCTAACTCACCCACCAGTTCATCAAATGTGTCAAAATTTGGCATCCCTCTAGTAAATGGCTCACACTCAATTATCACATCACCTAAGACTTCATCACCAATAACATCATTATATTCTCTATTAGGCATTGATAACACTACCAACCAAACACGATGCATCGGGTCGTCAATAAAAAATATTTGTTTGACTTGAGAAGCCAAAACAAATTGGTCATTCCTATGTCCAATTTTACTCAAATCTACAAGGGTAAATCCAAGTTCGTGGACTACAAGACCAGAACTATCTATCCAATCACACCTAAAGACTGGGATTGTAAACTTTTGGTAGTCAAGGTCCCAAATTTCTTGAATGACCCCATAGAAACCCATATTTGAGAGAATTGGGTTTTTATCATTGGCACTAGCAACTTGCATGGTATGTGCAAGTAAATAAACTCCACTATTTTGAGTTGTCCGCACATCATCTTGTGCCTTGATATTGAATTTAATACCTTTAATAAGATAGTTCCTATATAATGGCACTGCCATGTTTGGACCAGCTGCTAGCCACCTTAAATTTTCTGATACGCCATGATGGTCTTCCTCAAGTTCACTTTGAACCTGCAAATTAATCAAATCTTAATTCAATCTAACATAGAAATAAGAAGAAAATTAAAAGAGAAATATGTTATTCAACAACATATACCTTGAAACGTAGCCATTGAATGAAAGTGCTATTGTGCTTATCCTGCAGCCACTTTGTTCTCTTTCTAAATTTTGGATAAGTAGTCTTGATGTGGATCATATGTTGCCTACATGACACGAAAAATTCAAGCATTACGGTCCCAAATATATAAGATAAACATAAGAAATAATTTTAAATGGAAACTTGAAGAATAAAACTCATACGTACTCGATATAAGGTAGGACTTCCTCCGTATTCTCCAAGACATATAGATGTGCTTGATTCAACAGGTCCCGATCAACTACGCTCACTGTGAAACCTGATAATGGCTTTGAAACTCCCATCTTTTGGCTTGAAGGCACTCCAACTGTACTAACATCAGATAAATGCTGAGTACAAAACTCTACCACTTCTTCAGCTATATACCGCTCAGCAATGCAACCTTCGGGACGAGTACGATTCTGAACATACCCCTTCAGGACTTTCATATATCTTTCAAACGGATACATCCACCTAAAATATACTGGCCCACATAGACGAACTTCTCTGATAAGATGTACTACTAGATGAACCATGATATCAAAGAATGAAGGGGAAAAGTACTTCTCAAGCAAACACAGAGTATTGCATACCTTGCAGGCTTCTCCAAAACAGAACGAATTGCCACAGGGAGCAATTGTTGCATTAAGGTATGACAATCATGTGATTTAAGGCCAAGAAGTCTTGAATCTTGCCAAGAATTGCCACAGGGAGCAATTGTTACACAATAGAGACGACGGGTTTTAAACAAAAGCAGACGTATTTGGCATATATAGACGACGGATTTTCAACAGACGTCGTCTATTATAAGTAATACAAACGACGGTTTGTGTAATCGTCGTCGTATGCCTAAAAATTCGTCGTGTCTCAGTTTATTTTCAAGAACACAAAACCCATTAAGAACACAACATATATATGAAACCAAGCAAGAAACCAACATATACATGAAACTAAGCATGAAAACAATAAATCCATTCCCAATTCAACATAACATAGGGTGATTAAAAGAGCCGAAAAATTAAATCCATTCCCAATTCAACATAACAGATAATGTAATCCTTATACAATTTAAACAGAAAATCCATGAACCCATACCTATAAGCACATTATTAACAGATCGCAAAGCATACACCTAAAACCCTTTAACAAAACAACCTAATATCATTCAATGAATTTACAAGGGGAAGATAGGGTTTGTACTTACAGGTTGGACGAGCTCACGGATTCGACGGAGCCTGGAGAGTGCAACTTTTAATTAGAGCAGAAGTGAGAGAGCAAAATGTTATGTTGAGCGAAATCTGAAAATTTTAGGTCTCAGGGTTCGAAGTATAAGAATAAGAGCCAAATCTAAAAAATTTAGGTTGCGCGAAAATTTTTAGAGAGCGCGCGCTTTAAAACGTCGAAAGAAAAACCAAGGCGAAAGTTCTACAAGGACCGACGTAAATTTAATATTCCACGACGGAAACTTCATTTTCGGAAAAAGAACGTAAGGCCGTTTATTTTGAAGCTTCATTTTTCGGATTAATTTTAAATTTATTTTGAATATTTTTATATAACGACGACTGAAAAACCACGGCGGGGTTAAGAAATTAAAGACGTTGTAAATTATATAAAACGACTTACATATTAAAATGACGTCGTTTAAATATGAAACCATGTCGTATATTTTACTGCACGACGTAAAATATGTATTCCACGACCCAACCACCGTCGTTAAAAATTAATACACTAAATCCTTAAAACAAAATTATATAATTTAAAAAATTAAGTTTATAAAAGGGTTTATGGTTTTACAGCCTAATATATACCCTAGACTACCCAAAAATTATATTTTAAAAATAAACCCCAATAAATAAAAACCCTAATCTCTAAACCCTATACTCTAAACCCTAAACCATAAAACTCGAAGTGATTTTATGACTCATCAAAAGAATTTTGTTTTGGAAGGACTCTTTTAAACTTTTGTTATTCAAAATGAATTTTTTCAAGGTTTAGGGCGAATAAAATATATCAATGATGTCATAGGAGTTGACTTTGCATTTTTCTGATTTATTTTAAATTTATTTTGAATATTTTGATATAAAAATAATAAAATATTCTTATCACAACAACAAACCACGTCGGGGTTAAGAAATTGAAGGCGTTGTAAATTATAATAGACGACTTACATATTAAAATGACGTCGTTTAAAGAAGAAACCATGTCGGATATTTTATTGCACGACGTAACATATGTATTCCACGACTCAACCACCGTCGTTAAAAATTAATAACCTAAACCCTTAAAACTAAATTATATAATTTAAAATTTTAAGTTTATAAAAGGGTTTATGGTTTTACAGCCTAATATATACCCTATACTACCCAAAAATTATACTTTAAAAATAAACCCCAATAAATAACAACCCTAATCTCTAAACCCTAGACTCTAAACCCTAAACCATAAAACTAGAAGTGATTTTATGGCTCATCAAAACAATTTTGTTTTGGATTGTCATTTTAAATTTTTGTTATTCAAAATGAATTTTTTCAAGGTTTATGGGGAAGAAAATATATCAATGACTTCATAGGAGTTGACTTTTCATTTTTCTGATTTATTTTGAAATTTATTTTGAATATTTTGATATAAAAATAATAAAATATTCTTATCACAACAACAAACCACGCCGGTGTTAATAAATTGTGGACGTTGTAAATTGTAATAGACGACTAAGTTGTTAAAACGACGTCGTTTAAATGAGAAACCATGGCGGCTATTTAACTACCGACGTAAAATATATATTCCACGACTTAACCGCTGTCGTTACAAATTACTACCCTGAACCCTTAAGAAATTGAAGATGTTGTAAACCATAAACGACTCAATTGTTCAAAGAACGTCGTCTAACTATCTTTTTACGTCGTATTTTTTTAAAACGAAACAACAAAATACGACGGTTTTTGACTTTATTAGGTCGTTGGAAAAGTATTACACGCCGGTTAACCAATTTGTATGTTTGTTTTTTTCTTTTAATTTAAGAAAACCTCAACAAATTTTTACATTATATATTATAGACAAAATTTGTACATTATACATAAATATCAAGTGTTCAATTATTCCCATGTTTAATAATTTGGCAAACAAACTCTGCCCATTCATTTCGGACTTCATCAATAGCTTCTTGGGGGTATGAAGCTTCCCGGTTTCCCTTGGCATACTGCATAAACAA
>NC_047650.1:13377663-13397400 GCF_902201215.1 Prunus dulcis | reverse complement strand
AAGGTATCGCGATCACCACCAAACACCTCCTTATCAATTGTAAATTGCAGGAGCTTATCCTCAGGAAGGAGTGTCGTTTCCACATAATGACAAAGGCTTTTTAAAGAAGATGGCGCCTCCATATTTGAATAATCACCAACTTCAATAACCTGTTTAAAGAAATAAAAAAAATGGCGTGGTAATTCAATAAAGACGACGGTTTAAGGAAAAACACGTCGTCTGAAAAGAATTTAAACGACGGTGAAAAAACCGTCGTAATGAATATTTTATTACGTCTTAAAAAAATTCCGCCGTCTAAGTTGTAAACAAACGACGGTTTAAAGAAAAATATCGACGTCTGAAATTTTGAAAAACAAATAAAAAAGGCAAATTTATGTGAACATACCTTGTCGTCATGCTTTTCTTCATCTTCTTTCTCCTTTTCTTCTTCCTTCTCTTCATCTCTTTTTTCTTCTTCCTTCTTTTTCTTCTTGCTGATGTTCCCCATTTTTGGCATTATCATCCTCAAAATGGAGGGATTTCACCTCACCTCCAGAGCAGCTAGCTTTGTCAGACATAGGATTTTTGGGGCTTTGGCTAATTCTTTGTTTAAGCATGTCTGGATCAAAATTAGGAATTAATTGGGAAAGCTGACTAAGGAAATGCTCCCTCTCAGCCTCTACCAATTGTTTTGTTCTAGCCTCCATCCTTAAGGCCTCTTCCCTTGCCTTAGCCTCCATCTTTTTAGTCTCTTCTTGAAGGAGAACTCTTAAACTCTCCTTCAAGCGGTCGTCAAAGCTAACCCTCTGTGGTTTGGGTAAATTGAAATACTGCCTTGGGGAAATCCCAGCACCTACTCCTCTCAATTTGCCAGGATGCTCGGGGCCCAAAGCCATGGTCAGCACATCATTGCTGCCATATACACTGACTTTGCCTTCCGAGACTTGTTTTTGCAATTCATCCTAAAACAAAGACATATAAAAAAGTAAGAACAAAAAACACACGACGGTTATTTATATACAAACGACGTATTATATAATTTCACACGACGCAAAAACATATAAACCGACGTTATTATAACTTATCACGACGGTAGTTATACCGACGTGGTTAGTTATTTAAAACGACGAAATCAATAAACCACCGATGTCTTATGCTATAATTACAGAAAACATAGTGATTCCTAATTAGACCTTTAACGACGTGTTTTAAAAATTTTCGACTTGGTAATATCATTCACACGACGCGAAATGAACCACCGACGTCTTATGCTATAATTAAAGAAAACAGAGTAGTTTTTCCTATTTAGACCTTTAACGACGTTTTTTAAAAAGTTTCGACGTGGTAATATCATTCACACGACGAAAAAATATAACATAAGGCGTAATAAGAATTTTTCACAGTTTAATAAAAATTTAAAACAGAGTGAGTAGGCTTACAATTAATTTTGCTTTCTCTGCCACCTTTGGATCGGGGATGTTACCATGTTTGTCTTGTCTAGCTCTCTTCCATAAGGTAGATCGATCAATTTCTACCCCAGGCATGGTTTCCTCCAATTGATCCTCCAATCCAGCATATCCTTTTTGAGACAATCGATGATTGTACTCGAGTTTCTCCCTAATCTGTGCATGTTGAGAATGCACAGACTCAAAATCTTTGGAAAGCCTTGAAGCTACAAAGGCATCCCATTGTGCTTTCTCTATGAATTTATATGTTTTCGGGGGTTGGCTTAATTTCTCCTTGTCATTGGTGTATGGAAGGATATAATGCCTCGTTAGTGTAGACTTGAAATCCTTCCATTTCTTGGCAGCTGAAGCTAAAACAGATTTCTTGCCCCCTTGACCTACGACAAAAGCCATGTCAACTGCTTCCCATATCTGCTCCTTAATATCCTTGGGGATTTGGGACCATTTCTTGTCCACAAGTGGATCTCTGGAGCGTGCCAAGACACCAATGTACGACTGCATTTCACTATGTGCTTGGCCAATACCTTTCCCCCTTTTATTGTATTCAACAATTGGCCTCAGTTTCTGAAGCTTTCTCTTCACAACACGAGGCATTGTGCTCATACCTCGACCAGTCTTTGAATCATCAGAGATTGTTGTCTGGCTTTCTGTCTCAGCAGATGATGAAGCAAACTTCATCTTCTTCGAAGACTTCATCTCCTTCGAAGACTTCATCTCCTTCGAAGACTTGTCTTGAGGAGCTACCATTCCAAGCTTCTTGGAGCCAGAATCCTTAGTTTGTTGTTGAGAAACCATTTTAACGGACAAAACTGCAAGTGAAAATATTTCAGGAAAAGATTAAGAACACAAACGACGGTTATTAATAAAATACGACGTATGATATGATTTTTAACGACGCAATGAAATAATCTCAGACGTAATAAATGTTTAAAACCATTATTTATATAACGTCGTGGTATTTATGTTCACACGACGTCAATAGTAATACACCGTCGTGGTAAAACCATTATTTATATAACGTCGTGGTATTTATGTTCATACGACGTCAATAGTAATAAACCGTCGTGGTATTAACATTCACACGACGTAAAACAATAAGATATCCTGTCGTCTATATTAGATAACAACCCTAGTTTCTTTTTCTTTATATTTTATCAAATAAGGGAAAAACAAAAACCATTGTTCAGAGAAATCAAACCTGCAATTAAACAAGCAAATAAAAAAAAAGACTATTATTTTAAAAACAACTTTGTCAATTTTCAGACGACGCTAGAACGACTGACGCACCGTCGTGGTCTACATATTTAACCACGTAAATAAGAACTACCGTCGTCTTATTTAGTTGAGGTAGTTGTCTTCAAAGTATGAAACTTTCCCTCTTTGTCTGTATATTTTATCAAACTTGGAAAGAAGTAAAATGATTTTGGCCAGAAAAAAGGTAAAAAGATTTTTCAAACAAAAAACGCATGAGCATGCAAAACAGTAACCAAAATAGTGAAAATGAAAGCTTACCTTTGCGTGCAATGAAAGCAAGAGGAAGACGGTGTTTAAGTTTAGGGACGACGAAGAAGACGAGAGGAAGACGATGAGATACTCTTACAGTGCTCTGACAAGGAAAAAAGACGAAAAGTTTTCTCTGGGAGATTGAAATTTTTAATCGGGTTTGGAAACAGTGCATGTGTAAGTCGAAAAGTTGATACATATAAAACCATTTCAAAAAAATAATACTGCGGTTACATATAAATACGTCGTTTTTAACTAACACGACGAAATATTTGTTCTACGACGTGGAATCCTTTCAATTAACGTCGTTACGTTTAATATAACCGACGTGGATTTGAATTTTTAAATTATGAATAGAATTTTTTTTCCCGTGACCTTTCAGTTTATTTTTCAATTACAGTGCGTTATAAATAGAGTTTTTTTTTCGGAGGAAATTTAAAATGAAGGAAATTAATATTCTGGAATATGTAAAGTTTCTTTTTTGGATGACAGATTTAAATAAAATAAGAATATAAAAACAACGACTGTTTTTTTTACTGTCGTCGTTTCTCGTCGTCTTAAGTAAGACTAAGACGACGTAATATATTTGTTGAGGGACGTTGATTTTTTTCAACGTCGTTAGGTATAATATAACCGTCGTTGAAAATTGTCTCTCTGATTGCAAATTTGCAAAGACGTTAGGTATAATATTTGTAGATACACAAACGCACACACATCATCAACTTCCAAAAAATTGTCTCTCTGATTGCAAATCTGTGTCATCTATTAAGATTATGATGTGGAACAGAGTTCCATCTCTTAAGATTTCGTAACCCTTGGGTTCTCAGAAAAATCTGATTATGTCAGCGGTTTTCTATATAAACCGTCGTGGTTATTTCAATTCTTGTCATTAAGTAGATCTACCGACGTAGGATAAGAAAATCAAAGAAAAAAAATTGTTAACAAAAATTCTAATTAAGACGACGGTTTAAATTAAATGTATGACGTATAAAATTAATAAATACGACGTTAAATTTTATAGAACAATTTAAAGATAACGTCGTAGAACTATATGATAATGACGTCGATATATTTATATTTTCCGTAGTTGTAAATTATTTTAATACGGCGATATTTTTTATTTTTAAGCCGTGGATTTGTTTGTAATTATATGGCGTCTTATACAAAAACTTCGTCGTTTTATTTTATGAGTAAAAACGGCGGTTTTTATTGAAATCGTCGTCTTTAATTTCTACGTCGGTCGATTCATAACTTCCGCCGTTCTTTGTTGGCTTTGATTTTACACTGCGGAAATCTGTTTCAAATAGGCGTCGGTTGTTTAATTAGGTACGTCGTTGTTTTTGAACAGCCATTTGAATCTCCATTTTTTAGTTGTCTAAGGTGGTATTACACGACGGTGTTTTTAGAACCGTCGTCTTTTTAGAAACCACGGCGGTTTTCACTTAGACCGTCGTTGTTTTCTGGTCGTGTTTTTCACTTTTTGTAGTAGTGACTCAAGTATTGCGAGTGTACGCTTATGAGGGTCATAGGTTGTTGTATCTTGGAGGGTAGGGCGCCATACAGTCTTGCTACAACGAGACATTGTCCCTAAGGGACGAAATCTACCCTTAAGCACAGTGAATGACACGTCTCAACGTAAAACTATTATTCTACTCAAGTATCGATGGAGACCAACTTCTACATCCCCAAAGATAAGTATTTTGTTGTAATTTCATTGATTTTATTTAATCGACTGTATCAATGTAAATTACAGTTTTATAATATATATTTTCCGCGATGTTTTGCAGGAAAAGTAGCATCCTTCGACCAAATTCTACACCGAGAAGTCAAAAAGCTAAATGTCAAATATTATTTTAATATTTTTTAGTCATGGGCTCCACATATCATTTACTCTCTTTTAAAACTCATAAGTCCCATTTGCTTTTAAAAATACAATAAAATAATATGATATTTGACATTTCGGGTGGAGTTAAATTTTTTCCAAAGGGTCAAATTACAGCCATCATATACAAATTTAATATTTTGCATTTGACATCTCCCTTGGAGATGCTCTAATTTAAGGAAATGGGTTTAGGCCAGCACATTTGTTGCAAAAACCTGTGCTATAGAAAGAATGAAAATTGAAGACTAGAAAACACCAACTAGCTTTTAGTTTAGTGATACTTTTCGATCCTAATATTGTAAGAAGTCTCAAATTCAAAACCCCGCAACCCTCATTGATTTAAAAATAAAACACAGAAGCCAGGAAACGTGGGTTATAGAAAGATATGGAAAATTAAATCTTCTGGTAAAACAGAATTTGAACACACTAAGTCTTTATTATGTAAGCACAACATGAATATACACTTTATTTCATCGAAAAGAAAACGTACATAATGTTACGATCCAAACAACAGGCAACTTTCTAACTTACACCTCAAAACTAAAACAAACTCATTCAGCAGTGCATCCATTGGAGGTGTGAAGAAGGAACAAGTCACATACTAATAATTATCGCCCATTATCGTAATGCTTATTCATTTGGATTTGAGTTCGTAGGCTTTTGTCGTAGTCTGCACTGGTTATAATTCCACTAGAACCACCATCATTCCCTTCAAGATCAACAATGTAAACAGGTGATCCAAGTAAGTGGTCGGTGTCTTTGGGAGATGTAAAGTAATTAGCCTTCCCCGCAGCTGGATGCCTTCCCTTGCTTATAATCTCTTCCAGCTCCATAGCTACTTGCTTCATACTAGGCCTTTCAACCCCTCTTAAGCTTAAACATCTGTTTGCCAGATCAACCACTTTGTCGACCTTCTCGAATTTCCCCTCCATTGCTATTTCAGCATCAAGGATTGGATCCAAGCGACCCTGTTCCACTAAAGAAACAAACAAGTTTGCTAGGTTTCTCTCTGCCTCTGGCTTCTGAAAAGAAAGAGCCTTTTGGCTTGTCAACAGCTCCGCCAGGACAACTCCAAAGCTATAGACATCGCTCTTTTCTGTCAGTGTGTTTGACTGGAGATATTCGGGGTCCAAGTATCCCATTGTTCCTTGCACCAGAGTTGATACTTGATTTTGATCTTCAGGAACCAATTTTGAAGCTCCAAAGTCGGAAACTTTGGCCACATAATTCTCGTCTAACAATATATTCATCGCTTTCACATCTCTATGTATAATTGGTGTGCGACTGGAGTAGTGCAAATATGATAGTGCTTGTGCAGTTTCAGAGGCTATCTTCAGTCGTAACGCCAATGAAAGCGGTCGGAATCTGCCACCTTTTTTATGAATGTGATCGTAAAGAGTGCAGTTGGAGACGTACTCGTAAACCAGTGAAGGCCTTTGGGTCTCTAAACAACAACCTAGGAGCTTCACTACATTTTTATGGTTGATTTGAGCAACAACAATCACCTCATGCACAAGCTGATTACTCTGGCCTGGGCTAGTAGGAAGTTTGGATTGTTTTATGGCAACCACTTTTTCATCTTCCAGTATTCCTTTGTATACGATCCCATAGGTCCCTTCACCAATTATTCTATCTTCATGGTAGTTGTTTGTGGCGTTCTGAAGTTCTTTATCCGTAAAGAGTCTGGGTGTATCAACATGTCCATTGTACCTCTTCAGTTGGTTTTGTAAATATAAGCCGCCATTTCGCTCAAAGTATTCTTTTTTAAGTTTATTAACCTTCCTTCTCTTCATGTAGTGCATCAATGAAACTACAACCGCCAGTAAAAAACTGAAGCTCCCAACAACTGCTGCACATGATTATTGATAATTTACAACAAAACTTATCTAATTACATTATTGACAAAGAAATTCTTTTTTAGCTAAAATGATCAGCTGGCTATATATTATCAAATATGTGAATGGATGTAATTTGGTAGGTAGCCATCGCACATACCGAATAAAACTTTTTTGGATGTGTTGTCTGCTGCGGAATGTGTGACGCAGGTCCTGGGGTCTTGGTTTTTGAATCCTTTATTACATGAACAAGAGTAATTTCCAGGTGAATTCATGCACTTTCCATTGGTGCAGGGGTTTTTTGGGGCGCATTCATCAATGTCTGAAAAAAAAAAATCAGCAAAATTATAAATTATAATAGGAAGGGAAGGGGGAATTCTCATGCACATACACTGTGTCATTATATATATATATATATTATACAGATATATAGCGTCATTTGAAGAAGCAGATATTAAAATATCTCACCTTGGCAACCATTCGGGTGGTACGGGTTTCCTTGGTAACCTTCCAAACATCGGCAAATGTAACCAGACTGATTGGGCCAATAATGCTGACATGGCCATGTAGAGACCAAGTCAAGCTGAAGTCCTAGAATGTAGAAGTTGTGGTTTAGTCTGTTCACCACGTTCAAATTTGCTTCCGTTGCTTAAGGTAGTTGAACTCCACAAAATCTGCACTTGTGTGTTAGTGGTTATTGTGGAGATTGTTAGTTTGTAAGCTTTGTTTTTCAGATATTTATAAGAGAGGAAAACTGCAGTATTTCATAGCTGCGAAATACGTTTGCTCAAAGAGTCCTTTTACGTTTAAGTTAATTTCAGTTTCTCAACATCTGGTATCAGAGCCCTTCTGGGCCTGAACAAACTTGAAAAAGGTGAAAGATTGTGTCTTGCAGCAGCAAGAAACAATGGCAACTGAGAAAGCCACTGAGAGTTTTATTCAACCAGCGATTCCACGATTTGATGGTCACTACGACCATTGGAGCATGCTGATGGAAAATTTTCTCAGGTCAAAGGAGTATTGGAATCTTGTGGAATCAGGAATTGACGCCCCAGCAGAGGGAGTTGTGTTGACTGAACAACAACAAAAGAGGGTTGCTGAACAGAAGCTGAAGGACTTGAGGGTGAAAAATTACCTTTTTCAGGCACTTGATCGATCCATCTTGGAGACTATACTCGAGAAGGAGACCTCCAAACAAATATGGGATTCTTTGAAGAAGAAATATGAAGGGTCAGAGAGGGTGAAGCGTGCAGTGCTTCAAACTCTAACAAGGGACTTCGAAACTTTACAAATGAAATCAGGAGAGTCCATCACTGATTTCTTTGCTAGAACTCTGGGAATAGCAAGCAAGATGAGATCCAATGGTGGCACCATGGAAGAAGTCAAAGTTGTGGAGAAAATTATGAGATCATTGACTCCAAAATTTGACTACATTGTCTGTTCAATTGAAGAGGCAAAGAACGTTGCTGAGTTACGAGTTGATGAACTACAAAGCTCTTTGTTAGTGCATGAACAAAGACTTAACCGCACCACTGCTAGTGAAGAACAAACAGCTCTGAAAGCTTCCATTGTTTCTGAGTCCTCAAGTTCTCGAGGAGGAAGAGGTCGTGGAAGAGGTGGACATGGTAGAGGAAGAAGTGGTCGAGGTCATCGAGGAGGTGGACGGTCTGGACATAGAGATGACAGCAAGTCATCTCATGTTTTCAAAAGAGATGATGACTTTGAAGAAAAAGGAACGTACCACTTTGATAAGTCAAAAGTGGAGTGTTATAGATGTGGAAATTTTGGGCACTACAAGAATGAGTGCTACACGAAGTTACCAAAAGAAAAAGGAGAAAAGTCAAATTTTGTGGAGAAAAAGAAGGAGGAAGAGACACTTTTGATGGCTTTTCATGCACTGACAAAAACTGATCAGGAGACATGGTATGTGGACACAGGCTGCAGCAATCACATGAGTGGATGTAAGTCTTCCTTTATTAATTTGGATGAAAGCTTTCACACAGTAGTGAGTTTTGGTGACAAGTCAACAGTGAAAGTAATGGGTAAGGGAGATATTCAAATCAAAACTAAAAATGACTTTATTGAAACTATCTCAAATGTCTTTTATATTCCTGATTTGAAGACAAATTTGCTGAGTGCTGGTCAGTTACAAGATAAAGGCTACAGGATTACAATCTATAAAGGAGAGTGTGAAGTGTACGACCCAAAAAGAGGGTCCATTGCTGTTGTAAAAATGTCTTCCAACAGATTGTTTCCTTTGAAAATCAAGACTCTGCAGGCTTGCTTATTTGCCAAAGTAGATGACCCGTGGAGATGGCACTACAGATATGGCCATTTGAATTTTAATGGCTTGAGAACACTTCACCAGAAAGGGATGGTCACTGGCTTACCTGATATAACTCCTCCATCAAAGATGTGTGAAGAATGCATCACTGGGAAGCACAAAAGAGACTCTTTTCCAAGTGGCAAGGCAGCAAGGGCTCAATCAATCCTGGAGATGGTTCACTCTGATCTGTGTGGACCAATAAATCCCATCTCAAATGGTAACAAGAAATATTTCATCTCCTTTACTGATGATTTTAGTAGAAAGACATGGGTATATTTCTTGCAAGAAAAATCAGAGGCATTTGAAGCATTCAAAAGCTTCAAAGCTCTAGTTGAGAATGAATCAGAAAAGAAGATTAAAACTCTAAGAACTGACCGTGGGGGAGAGTACTGTTTGAAGGAATTTGATGCATTTTGCAAAGAGAAAGGCATCAAGAGACAGCTGACCACTGCCTATACACCACAACAAAATGGTGTAAGTGAGAGGAAAAATCGCACCATTCTCAACATGGTTCGAAGTCTGCTAGTCAAAGGAAGAATTCCCAAGAAGTTTTGGCCTGAAGCTGTGCTATGGTCAGTTCATATCTTAAACAGAAGTCCCACATTTTCTGTTAAGAATATGACTCCTCAAGAAGCTTGGAGTGGATTGAAGCCGGCGGTTGATCACTTTAGGGTGTTTGGGTGCATAGCATATGCACACATCCCCGATGAGAAAAGAAAGAAGTTGGATGACAAAAGTGAAAAATGTGTTTTTCTTGGTGTAAGTGAAGTCTCAAAAGCGTACAAACTGTACAATCCAGTTACAAAGAAGATAGTGGTAAGCAGGGATGTGATATTTGATGAAGACACTATGTGGAATTGGTCTGAGAACAGATCGGTTCAACAACAAATTCCAGTTTATGATGATTTAGACAATGAAGAGGTAGCAGCTCCTGAAACTCAAGCCCAGCAGCCACCTCAACTTGAAGTTCAGTCATCTCAACAGTTTGAAGAAGAGAGATACAATTTGAGAGATGAGAACTCAAGGAAGAGGCCAGCATGGATGATGGACTACGATGTAAGTTATTCAAGTTCTGATGATGAAAATGCTCACTTTGCATTACTTGTAGATAGTGATCCAATCACATATACTGAGGCTGTTAAAGAGGAGAAATGGAGGGAAGCAATGGACAATGAAATCAAGTCCATTGAGAAGAATCAAACCTGGGAGTTAACTGATCTTCCAAAGGGAAAGCAAACCATTGGTGTTAAATGGGTGTTTAGAACAAAGTTGAACAAAAAAGGTGAGGTTGACAAGCATAAAGCTCGTTTGGTAGCTAAGGGCTACAAGCAGAAGCATGGCATTGATTACAAAGAGGTGTTTGCCCCAGTTGCGAGGCACGACACGATTAGGTTAGTGATCTCTCTTGCAGCTCAAAATTCCTGGCAAATTTTTCAGTTAGACGTGAAGTCAGAATTCCTGCATGGAAACCTGCAAGAGGAGGTGTACATTGATCAACCACCTGGTTATGAGAGAAAAGGAAAAGAAGAGAAGGTGTTCAAACTGAAGAAAGCACTCTATGGACTGAAACAAGCACCTCGAGCTTGGTACAGTCGCATAGATGCTCACTTTGCTAAGCTTGGATTTCACAAATGTCCTTTTGAGCACACACTTTATGTCAAGACCGAGGAAGAAGGTAAAATACTCATGGTATGCTTGTATGTTGATGACTTGATATTCACTGGAAGTGATGCTAAAATGTTTGATGAATTCAAGAAGTCTATGATGATGGAGTTTGAAATGACTGATCTAGGATTAATGCACTATTTTCTTGGATTGGAAGTCATTCAAACTACTGCTGGTAATTTCATCTACCAGAAAAAATATGCACAGGACATTCTTAATAGGTTTCAGATGGATGACTGCAAGCCATTTGGAACTCCAGCTGAACACGGCTTAAAGCTATGCAAAGACAAAGGTGGAAAGGAGGTTGACAGCACTTTCTATAAACAGATAATTGGGAGTCTCATGTATTTAACATACACGAGGCCTGACATCATGTATGCAGTGAGTCTTGTGAGCCGATATATGGAAAAACCAACTGAAATGCATCTCAATGCAGCAAAGAGAATTCTCAGGTATGTAAAGGGGACAATTGATTATGGTGTGTTTTATAAAAGGGAAGATGGTTCTGGTTTTGTTGGGTACACAGATAGTGACTATGCAGGTGATATAGATGATCGTAAGAGCACTTCCGGTCACACATTTCTGCTCAACTCTGGTGCAATATCGTGGTCCTCAAAGAAGCAACAAATTGTGACACTTTCCTCAACAGAAGCTGAATATGTAGCAGCAGCTGCAAGCTCCTGTCAAGCTATGTGGCTTAAGAAAATATTTGAAGTGCTTGGTGATGTTCAAAAGGGACCAACAACCATCTACTGCGACAACATATCAACTATAAAGCTATCGAGGAATCCAGTCATGCATGGGAGAAGTAAACACATTGATGTACGTTTTCATTTTTTGCGTGATCTGTGTAGTGATGGGAAGATTGTACTTGAATATTGCAAGAGTGGGGAGCAGGTTGCAGACATCTTAACTAAGCCTTTGAAGCAACCTGCGTTTGAGAAGCTGAGAAGCATGTTGGGAGTTTGTTCATTTCAAAGCATTGAACAGGAAGATGATTATGTGATGGTGTGCATTGAACAGGAAGATGACTATGTGATGGTGTAGAGATCCTAAACTGTTTTTCGTAAAAATCAGTTTAAGGGAGGGTGTTAAAAGTTATTTAGTTAAGTTTAATTAGTTTTTTAATTAAATAATGCTGACATGGCCATGTAGAGACCAAGTCAAACTGAAGTCCTAGAATGTAGAAGTTGTGGTTTAGTCTGTTCACCACGTTCAAATTTGCTTCCGTTGCTTAAGGTAGTTGAACTCCACAAAATCTGCACTTGTGTGTTAGTGGTTATTGTGGAGATTGTTAGTTTGTAAGCTTTGTTTTTCAGATATTTATAAGAGAGGAAAACTGCAGTATTTCATAGCTGCGAAATACGTTTGCTCAAAGAGTCCTTTTACGTTTAAGTTAATTTCAGTTTCTCAACACAAGTGTCCTGATCAATGCTGCCAAGGCCATCGCACCAGGACGTGCACCCAGTGGAAAACATGGTTTGGTCTTGGTAACCTTCGAAAATTACATAAGTATCACAGCCGATGGCTACCAATTTATTTTTGGTATCAGAGATTGTGAAAGGATGAGGCATCCGGAGAAAAGGTTTGTTGTGCCTGGTATGCTGGTCTTCAGTGTCATAACAATCTTTCGCAACGTACTGCTGGGTTTGCATCTCGGCATCCGGAAGTGATATGTTGGTAACAGTCACGTTACCCCAGTATGTTGTCGGAGGTACAGTGGACGCATCACAAGTGAGATTAAAGTATTCTGAAGCCATATAGCACCCTTTTCCTATGCCAAATGGGTATGGGATTGTGAGATTACCACATTTCTCTTGGCAGCCAGGCAGGGCTTGAGGCAGAGCTGCTATTGTTGCAGCCGCTAATATTACAACTGCCACCATTTCCAAAGAGGCTTGCACAGTGAGCAGCATCCTCCCATGCAAGGCCATAGCACACCTTAACTCCTTCTGGATATATTTGTATCGAGAAAAGTGTATGCTACTCATGAGTAAAAGTAAAGTAGCAAGCCTGGATATTTATAGGCAATATACAATCAAATGACTAGTTAAGATGGGTATGCTCGCCGTGGCTCATGGGATCTAGACCTTGTATATATTATGCACGCCACAAAAGACAATAATTCAATGCCATACATATACATATAAGGAGCTTCAAGTGAGAGATTTATTAAAATATCTTATTTGAGAGACACTTTTATAAGGCTCATTCGGTATTGTATTTCAGTGATCCAAACTGTTTAATTTTCATGTATTCCCTCAAAGATTATCTATGCAAAAAGCCACTTATATATGAAGCTATTTCACCATTCAATTATGTGGGATTTTTTTTTTTCTAAAAATAAATTTTTTCAAATAATACCCGATTACTAGGATCCAACTAAGCAAGTTACCTATATAACTTAAAATCTAATTTATTGTATTTTTTGGATTCCAAAACTACCCCTATTTATAAGTTAATGTGTTATGGAGGTTGTAACTAATGACACTCATTGAATTTGGAAATATCTCCAAATAGTTGTAATGGATGTAGGAACTAATTTAGAAACTTATTTAAAATTAAATATTAAACTACACATTAAAGTATTAGTAATCTATTTTTGAATTAATGGTGTTTTCCTTCTATGAATTACGACTAGCAATCTATTTAAAGTATTAATAATTTAAATTCAATATTAAATTTAGGAATTAATTTTCTTTTCTTTTTATGAATTATATGACCAATATTCTTTTTTATTATAGTTTAATGAATAATAATGTACATTCTAATTATGTTGAAAAATAATTTGATAACCTATTTATTGTTTTGTTTTTAGAACATTTTTTTTAATGAAACTATTTTTTCTCCAAATATTGTACATAATTTTTTTCTTTATTACTTGTTTTATAAAAAATAATTTGATCATCTTTTTATTGTTTGTTTTATGAAAACAATTTTTTTTTAAAATGAGCCTATTTTTTCTCTAAAAACAATGTACCTATTTTTTTCTCTAATAATGTACCTATTTTTTCTCTAAAATAAAGTACCCATTTTTTCCCCTAAACAATTTACCTGGTATAATGAACTATTTTTTTTCTCAAAATAATGTACCTATTTTTTTTCTCTAATAATGTATACCTAGTAAAACAATTTACCTAGTATAATGAACTTATTTTTTTCTTCTAAGTAATGTACCTATTTTTAATTTATAAAAAATGTGCATAAATTTCAATTATACAACGTACCTATTTTCTATAAATTATTGTGTACCAATTTTTAATTTATGAAAATGTACGGAAATTTCAATTACAAAGTAATTGACCTATTTTTGTTATATTTTTTTGGGTAAATAATATACCTATATTTTTATACGTATATATTTATATTTATATTTTTCATATGTACATTATTGGATATGTAATTTACATTTTTTTGTGTGTGGCAATTTTAAGGGGCCATATGTTAGAGGGAATGGCAACCAAAAGAAATGGGGTGATTGATATACTATAATAGGCAATTACGGCAGTTAATGAAATGCTTGGAATAAATTATAAATAAAATATGAAGTATGATGGCAAGGATGTAAAAACATAGGAATACTACGACCTTTTATATCCTACTGGTCATTTAAGTTTGAAATTGGGTTTAACACATAGATTTATAGAATAATTGGTATATGTCTAGAAAATAGAAATTGTATGGACCTATATTGGACAAGCCCTTAAAAATAAACTGCTCCGGTTAATGAAGTAAAATTTGTAGTATACCACATAAGGTCTCTCAAATAATTCATCAATAAATGATTTTACGCCTTATCAAGTCTTTGTTATTTAAGTTTGTAGCTCAAGTAATCATGGAGCCACAATATTTAATTAAGCCACAATATATACTCATGTCATGGTTAGCTAGGGGAAATATGGTCGTCTCTTCTCTTGTAAAGTCCAGCCAATATTAAAGACATATCAACATCATTTTTTCTTGCTTTTTGTGTCAATCAACATATCACATTGATAGCACGAGTCAATATCCTACAAGACTCGTTGGCATGTGAGAGAAAAACTAGGATTTTATGGAGACTGGAAAGACTTTCTTCCCCAAACCGTCTTGCAATCAAGAAAAGAAAAAAGATATGAAAGAAGATACTGGAAACACTTTTCAAAGTCTGAAACTCATGATGAAGACTTGTGAATTTATTGTGAAGACTTTTATTTTTTTTTTTTTGGGTTCAAATTGTTATGAAGACTTAGTGATGAAGACTTATTGTGAGTTTCAGCATTAGTCCCCGTCAAGATTCATTGCATATGAGAGAAAAACTAAGATACTATGAAGATATGATGACTGAATGGATGAGGACGTGTGTGGCAAGTATTTTTATATGATATATTAGTTGTCTCCATTTATGGAGAAAACTTTTTTTCTACGGGAATATATGAAAACAATTTAAAAAGTGATTTCAGTTGTAGTTTCCATTATATGTAGTACTCTATGAAAACATTTTCTTTTACCTCTCTTGAACCATCATTCGTCCATCTTTCTGAATATCTTCCTTTCTCCAATACATTTTCTCTTGAACAACGTCCCTTGGACATATAATTGGCGCCATGGAGAAGGGTGCATGTGCTTTAGTATTCTATATCTCAAATAAATATTTAAGGAATACCTTGTAAGGCTCATTCCGGGTTCTATTTTAATAATTCGGCAAAATTGGTGCCAATCCAATTGCCACTGTGACTTTCCTTTTGTGATTGCCTTATAGGCCTTATTGCCAGCTTCCCAAATTTGATATCCAATATGCACTAAGAAAGTGATGTCTGTGATTAAAAGAAAAATGCAATCAGAAAATTAAGAGAAGTAAAACGACTTAACGTAGAAATTAGAGTCTCGAACCCAAGGCTCCCTGTACCGGCCGGTCCATTTCTAATATCTTCTTCTGATGAATTCTTTCCATATTTTACAAGGAAATCGAAAGCCTATTTCTTATATTTTTTTTCTTCCTTACTTCCAGAAAATAAAACTAGATGTTTTATATCAATTAACTCCAACTCGGCCAAGGTTTATTTCCAGCTCGTTTTGTTGATATGTTAGTATTTATAGATGTTATTCTTGTGGAACAACTTGTCTTTGGTCATTATGGGCTTATTTGGGAGTGTTTATATGGAGGAGATAAAAGTGCTATCTAACAATTAAAAGCGTTCATGACTGTGCTTGACAGAAAAAATGTAAACTGCTTTTGGGCCCTTTCTGGAGAAGCACCAATCAAAGTGTTTTTCTAAGAAGCACTTGCATTTTTAACAAAAATTTCAACATTCTTCTAATAAAGTTGCTTTGAACAAAAATGATTATGAGCATAAGTACTTCTTATAGAAGCAATCCCAAGTGGTATGTCATATTTAATTTAACATAGAGTTTAGTAATCCAAACTTGAAACACCAATATATTTTGGAGTCCGGAATATTCAGAATTTTGAGATACATTTTCATTCCAATTCAATTATTTTCGGAATTTTCGGACATGGGATTTAATTTGGACATGCCAACGTTGAAAATCTTTGGATCCAAATTGACGGCAATTGGACATGTCTAGTTATCACCCAAATCATCAAAGCTGCAAGTCAATTAATTGTGTAGTAAAGACTGGTATAGGGTGGAATCAATTATGTTCGCGCGTCTACATTATCTGGTCCAATCGTCTAGTCTCCGATGGAGTGATTGACCCGTCTTCTTTAATAAAACAGGATAATATTTGGGAGATTTTTTTTTTTTTTTTTTTTTTTTTTTTTTTTGTTGCTAAAGTTAGAAAGGGTAGAAGGGAAAACTCACAAACAAGGGTACCACAAGGCTTGAACTGAGGACCACTTGGAAGAAGACTAAAGACCGGGGCCAGTCCAACTAACACCCCTTGGCTCGTATATCAATGAAGTTAATTACGACAAATTTTGTATAAGTGACATTTATGAGACAATGGTAGAAGTAGATTTTTATGTTTAGCGGGGGCTACCAACTTAAAATTATAGGAATTTCTTTTAAAATCTGTAGTTATGATCTATGCATGTTTCAAGGAGTTGTACATGCGTAGAGAGGACTAAGCCTGTGGTAAATCATTAGTTGGCATGTCATGCATTCTGGAGGGTCATAGGTTGCGAGTACGCTTATGAGGGTCATAGGTTGTTGTATCCTGGAGGGTAGGGTGCCATACAACCTTGCTACACTGAGACATTGTCTCTAAGGGGCGAAATCTACTCTTAAGCACAGTGAATGACACGCCTCAACCTAAAACTATTATTCTACTCAAGTATCAATGGAGACCAACTTCTACATCCCAAAAGATAAGTATTTTGCTATAATTTCATTGATTTTATTTAATCGACTATATAATGTAAATTACAATTTTATAATATATATTTTCTGTGAAGTTTTGTAGGAAAAGTAGCATCCTTCAACCAAATTCTAAACCGAGAAGTCAAAAAGCTTGATGTCAAATATTATTTTAATATTATTTAGTCATGAACTCCACTATCATTTACTCTCTTTTAAAACTTAACGCATCATAGGCCCCATTTGCTTTTAAAAATACAATAAAATAATATGATATTTGACATTTCGGGTGGAGTTAAATTTTTTCCAGTGTCAAATTACAGCCATCAAATACAACTTTAACATTTTGCATTTGACATCTCCCTTGGAGATGCTCTAATTGAAGGAAATGGGTTTAGGCCAGCACATTTGTTGCAAAAACCTGTGCTATAGAAAGAATGAAAATTGAAGACTAGAAAACACCAACTAACTTTTAGTTTAGTGGTACTTTTCGATCCTAATGTTGTAAGAAGTCTCAAATTCGAAACCCCGCAACCCTCATTGATTTAAAAATAAAACACAGAAGCCAGGAAACGTAGGTTATAGAAAAAATAGAAAATTAAATCTTCCGGTAAAATAGAATTTGAACACACCAAGTCTTTATTATGCAAGCACAACATGAATATACAAAACTTTATTTCATCGAAAAGAAAACGTACATAATGTTACGATCCAAACTACAAAAGTATGCTGGCAAGTTGGCAACTTTCTAACTAAAACAAACTCATTGAGAAGTGCATCCACTGGGGGTGTGAAGAAGGAACAAGTCGCATACTAATAATTATCGCCCATTATCGTAATGCTTATTCATTTGGATTTGAGTTGGTAGGCTTTTGTCGTAGTCTGCACTGGTTATAATGCCACTAGAACCACCAACATTCCCTTCAAGATCAACAATGTAAACAGGTCATCCAACGGTGAGTTTTTAAAAGAGGGTGCATGTAGAATCGGGTTGAAATCTAACCCGTTAGAAACCCAACTTCAGTTGTTCCCCTCTTTCCCTCTCTGTGAAAAACTCAAGAACACAATCCTCTCTTTTTGAATGTAAAGCAAACCCACAATTAGAAGGATCCAAATCTCCCAAATCGTATAGTCACTCGATTGTCATTAGCTCGTTGAGAGGCCTGCGATCTATGGTAACCTGGGTATTACGAAGAATGTCTCTTACCTAGCTGTTGCCCTGTTTTGATTCTATGGCTCAAGTGAAAACCCCTTCTCTTTTTCATTCAGCTGACAAGATTCCAGATGAAAGCAAAGTAGCATATCTCTTTTTGTAGCTAGAAGCCGCAGCAGCAGTTGGTCCTCGATTTTGGTAGAGATGGAGTCTCAAATACCAAAGAGTCTTCTCTAATGTCCACCACATTCTTTCCAGCTGACTGACTTCAGAGGTCCCGATTGATTTTGAGAGGTAAGTTCACTTGTTGGATTGATTTTATTGGGTTTGGTTTATTTTTTGTGAGGGTGGGAAATTCGTCATTTGTGGCATCAATAATGCGTCATTTTTGGAATCAATAATGTGTCATTTCCTTATGAATATTCAATATACTTAGTTCATTGTTGTTGGTCGGGGTGGAAAATTATGAAATGTAGGTAAAAGAACCTAAACTTAGGCTTAATGACATTAGGAGTAAGCATTTGGAGAGGATATTGGGTGAAGTTCTGTAATTGGTGGTTTGAATTACATTTGTGTTCTTAGTTGAACATATTGGTTCTAGACCAAGTAATAACGAAGTTGGAGGGTCCAGCTCTCAAACACAATATATGAAAGACCATAAGAGAGTGAGGTGCAAAGGAAGGTCGAAAAGAGTAACGGGAGCAAAGGAAAAGGCAATGAAGCGAGGGATTAGACACTGTCGGGAGTGTGGACACATTGGTCATGATAGAAGACAATGCCCAGCCTTGAACACACAGTAAGATGCTAACACTATTTGTAATAGCATCTAAAATTTGAATAGGTAAAATTTTTATGTGCTTGTGTTTGATGTTTATGCAGGACATCACCGTCGACCAACGACGAATCAACTCCAATACATCGTAGTGACCCATTATTCGACAATTTTGACAGGATGCACGGACCAACTGAATGATTTATATTTGTATTACACGAAATGTGGTTGTTATGAAGATTAATGACATGTTATTGATGTTTAAAGATTCAGTTTTTGAATATTATTGTGTTTTTGTTCATGTCCTCCGATGAGCTCTTACTATGTCCACTAGTAATTGAAATGAAAATTTGCTTGGTTTCATTCGTCCATGAAATTTGGAGACATGTTAATTTTACATCTTCTCCCTATTTATAAATTTTCAAAGACATTTGATAAAGTATGAAATTTTGAGTTATGTGAAGAAGCAATGACTTTTACCATGTAAAATGGCCAGTTTATGGTGAATTATGCTTTAACAGAGATTCATTTTTCAAATCCTCAGGCTAATGCAGCATTTCCAGCAGTTACTCTGTTGTTTCCATTACCAGTAATCATTTCCAGCGGTAGCCACTTTTTCCAACTGGTTAATAAGGGCACGATTTTGTACACTTTTGTAACTGAAGGATACTTGAAGCACTTTGTTGGAACAGAGCAAATAGAAAGCAGCGTGTACAAAAAAAACATAACATTGCAGCCAATTACATTTCGATACTGAATGACAAATATTAAAGGGTACACTAACTTACATAAATACTCATAATTCCACACAGAAAAGAACATTTGATTGCAAAACATATTATGTGCTCCCTCTTAGCAAT
>NC_047650.1:13310177-13377653 GCF_902201215.1 Prunus dulcis | reverse complement strand
GTTACTTGGCCCTTCATCCTGTTGAAGTATGTCATCCATTTCAGCATATCCCTTAAATAGATGTGAGACGACACAGCGATTCGTCCTCTGTTTCAGTAAACCTAGGTCCCTCCTTACTTCCTGCTCAAACTGAGGACCTAAACATTGGTCCAACAGTTTTTCCATCCGTATGACCTTTAAGTGAAGGACGTCTTTTTCCCGCTTTACTTGAAACAACTCGGACCTCAACAAGCTTACCACCTTGTTCAACTCATCAATATCACCACATGAAGAAGGAATTGACTCTGCCGAGACAACAGCAGGGCGATCCTGTGGCCAACTCCAATATGGCTGTCTCATTTTCTCTTCACTCGGACATAGCGCCCGCAACTGAACTGACTGTTTCAGAATACAGACAAGAGTCATATTAAATCATTCTACTTAATAAATTCATTCAATCTTATCAATAGTTCCAAGGGCTGCAAACCAAACCTCTTTGCTCTGGAAAAAATAATTGTTCAACTTTCTCATCTCCGGAACAGACGTAGTAGTTCTCCATCGCAAAATACGCGGGACAGCGGTCGGATCAACAACCTTGCAGTAATTCAGGTCCGCCATTCTAGGAATTAATTCATATACCCAAATCTACACAATTCAAAGGACAAAAGTCATTATTTATGTTTTAAAGATAAACAAAACATAACTGACATGAACATTATTACCATGTACCTGGAAAGCATACGTGAAACCTTTAAAACTCCAGCCACTCCTTTGTGCTTCACCATGCTTATCCTTCTTGCCCTTCTCATTTCTCCGGCTTGTTCCCGTTGCCTTACTTTTCCCCTTCCCTCTTCCTTCTTCATTTTCAAAGCTTTTCACATACTTTGTTGGTGCAGAAAATAGACTGTCTTGGTTTTTGTCAAAGGACACCGAACCCCACGGATACCTGTTGAACGCATCCAAGTCCTCTACAAGGGTCAGGTAATTTAGATTGATGTTCAAATGTTTGTCCCTTCCCAAAACCACTACCTCAGCAAAGTAAACAAGAGCTAGCTTGTAGATGTCATCTTCCTCTGTGCACCTCAGAAATGCTTCTTCTAAAGCATTGCATGTAATTCATTCGTCTATAAAATATCTTTCCCGAAGTCTGATTCCATCACTCTCTCCACTGGAAACTTCAGGCACTTCCCCAAAACGAAGCCCCGTGATCAAACAGAAATCCTGACGAGTGAACTGAGCAACGTCACACCCTAATAAGAAACTCAGTCCATCCAAGTCTTTCACACCCTGCCCCACTACTCTACGCAACACAACCCCATGCACAATCTGCCCGCTAAACTGAATCTTATCTATATTCAGAAGATGGCCAAAGCATGATGTCTTGAATTGTTCTAATTGTTCCGCACTCAACTTCGCTCGAATTGCAGCTAGAGATGAATTTGCAGCTAGAGATGAATTTGCATGTGAGCAGTTGTTCATCCGTGACGAATATGCCTCTGCCTCTGGCCATACCAGCTCCACGTTGGATCCCATTTCCTCAAATACAATGTCAAATAACGTGAACACATATACTACCATGTATTTGCACAATCACAACTAGTCAACCAGGCACATTACAAATTTTACAAAGTACATGAGCATAGGGATTACTGATCACAGGCTTTAACATCATCAACGCAATGTGACACATTTTGTGCAAATACATGTTAATGCAATGCTTATGTGAATTAAAAACAATTTCACCTGTTTTATTTATGGATCCATACTCGTGTGAGTGCAATCTAGGCAAGTTCTGCACTTCACACACATGACAATTATTGTCATCTCATACACAACACAAAATAAATAAATAAGAAATATAGTGGAAGGAAGCAAAGCAAAGCATCTACCCTGCTATCTGCTTGCTAAGCAATTGTCAGATTTCATCTTTCTTTCTAGCTTTTTCTTCAGTCATCCACAATCGTCATAGATCAACCTTTATTTCAAATGCTTTGCACTTTTATTCATGAGTTTATTATTATCTGTTCTCATTTATCATAGGCAAATTTAGTAACAAATGAAATAATATTTATTTCAAAAAATATATAAATTCTAGCGCCAGAGAGGTACTCTGCACTCTGCACTGCTTCAAATGTGGAAGTTTTTGAGGTCCTCCTCCAATTCAACACCATTATCTTATTCATATCATTACTGACATGTTATTGACATGTTATTGACATGTGATTGACTTTATTTTCATTCGTTTTTTAACATATACCCAAGCAACAATTAACATGCAATTCAAGCACAAAGAAGAGATGCCAAATCCAACAACATTGATGGTACAAATTTGGGAAAACCATCACTCTAACCCTAAACTCAAATTCCATAAATTACTCATCAAATGCTTTGCACTTCTATTCATGAGTTTATTATTATCTTTTCTCATGTTTCTCAGGCAAATTTAGTAACAAAGGAAATCATATTTATTTGAAAATATATATATATACATATTATAGCGCCAGAGAGATAATCTGCACTATGCACTGCTTCAAATGTGGAAGGTTTTGAAGGCCTCCTCCAATTCAACACCATTATCTTATTCAGATCATTATTGACATGTTATTCACTTGTTATTGACTTGATTTTCATTCTTTTTTTAACATATACCCAAGCAAAAATTAACATGCAACTGAAGCACAATGAAGAGATGCCAAATCTAACAAAATTTATGGTACAAATTGGGGAAAACCATTACTCTAACCCTAAACTCAAATTCCATAAATTACTCACCAAATGCTGGTTATTGAAAGCCGTCTGTGTGGGGTGTTTCTGTTTCTTTGCTCCACAAATGGAACCTACCACTTCCAACGAATACAGCTTCTCTCTTTCCCCTTCCACTGCTTCGCCCCTTCACTGATTTGGAATCCACACTTTTCCCCTTCTACTCAAAATAACTACTTTTGCAAGGTCCGGAGAACGTGAGTGGCCAATCGTTGCCTTCAACTGTCGTTAGCCGTTGCCTTCATTGGGTTTCTCAGACCTCTGGGTTTTAGAGAGAGAGAGTTTTTTCAGGACAGACTTCGAACTTGCTTCTTCTGCTTCTTTTTCGGACGGGTTTCCCTCTTCTTCTTCACTTTGGACGTGTTGGATATTCAATTCGGGTTTGGGTTGCCCACCTACCCAATTGTGAAACTTTATCTCAATTCTCCCCAGCCCTTGGATTCATCTAATGGCTATAAAGGGAACCCCTTATAAGTTACCCCTTATAAGTTACCCCTCATTATAGTCTGAGCGTTAATACGACGTCAGATCCCGAGCTGTTGGGCCAATTGCTTTGTCCAAGGCCCAAGAAAGAAGTTGGAAATGACAACTGTGGGAGGAGGAAAAGGGTAGGTTTTGAACCACTCCAAAACGGGGTCGTTAGTTTGCCCAATGGGTTTGCAATATCAGGAGCAGATCGTATGGGGACGTTTTGGGAATTCTTGGGAATGGAAGGCTGATCAGGTGGAAAAGGGATGACTAGGGTTTGGATTGAAGTTGGGTGTGTAGAGAATGGGGTTGAGATAGTGGAGGTTTTTGGGTGTGACTAAAATGGTGATGGTTGGGCCACGAAAAGCGAGCTGGTGTGTTAGGGTCATGTAATCGGTTAATTTTAGGGTTTGCTCACCAAAGAAAAGCCTCGGGAAAATGTCCCTCGCACGAGCTCAGATGTCCATGCCATATTGAACTGAGATTGACAAAGATAAGGATGAAGATGAGGATGCTAACCACAAGCGCACGACCAGGTAATCGTTCCTTTATCTTTATGCTGAAAAGAAGTGAATTTCATTCTGATGCTGATAATAATTGTTTGTTCAAATAATCTCGCGGGAGAATATTATCTTCTAGATCATTCAACCTTCGATCTTCCTTCTATCTCTTCCTCGATTCCTGTAAAAAAGATTGGAGTAAATAGACCAAACCCGGGGGTGTTGGCCAAAGGCCCAATTTGAGGGTTTGTAGGAAAATAATAGCTAAGTTAAGGGTACAGAGTTGTATGTATAGTATAAACCGGGTGGCAGGAGCCGTGTAGAGAAAATATGGAGAGTGGAGAGGGAGAGAGAGCTTCGGGTATTTTTCTTGAGTACTAGGAGTAGGTTTTTTGAAGTACCTTGAATGATGAATGAGGTTGTGTATATATAGGAGCCTCGGGACTAGGGTTTCGTAGAGAATATGCTGAGTTATTCTCTACCCAAGTTCGTAGGGATCGAGTCGGACTTGATAATATCTGAATTAATGATATTATCTCTTTTTAAGAAGATAATATCTGAATTAAATGATATTATCTTCTCTTTATTAGGATAATATCTGAATTAATGATATTATCTCTTTAAATAAAGATAATATCATATTAATTAAGATATTTATCCCAATTAATTAACTAGCCAGATAAACTGGTTTAATTAATTAATTTAAGAGATAATTTTCTTTTCCACGTGGCGTGCCCTGATTAGAGACGAAAATATATGTTCCCACAATAATGTTAGTGATATGGAGACTCTGATTCAAACACGATGCAAATCTGGAACACTTGAGTCAGAGGAAGCATTGGGTTACTTCAATTCCATGATTCAAACGAAACCCATTCCCTCTAATTGGACTTTTAAATGTTTGTTTGGGGCACTTTACAAGATGAAGCAATATTCTGCCCTAGTATCTATGTATAAACAGTTGATGGGTTGTCAATTCCAACCTGATGTCACTGCAATGAATATTTTCATGAATTGCTTGTGCCGTCTGAACAGGGTGGACTTGGGTTTCTCTGTCTTAGCACTTACCTTTAAATATGGTCTTGAGCCTGATGCTTATTCCCTGAATGCTTTGCTTCAAGGGCTTTGCAAGAATAGCGCCCTGTCTGAGGCAGTGGAGTTGTTCCGGAAAATTGAAGAGAAAGAATACCCAGATGTTGTCACCTACAATACTCTAATTTATGGATTGTGCCAATCAGGCAAGTGGGAAAAAGCCAAGAGCTTCTTGATTTGCATGGTTGACAGTGGAATTCCACCAGATGTATATACCTACGGTGTACTAATCAGTGCTCTTTGCAAAGAAGAAAGAATTCAAGAAGCGCTTGCTCTGTTCGAGGACATGACTGGGAAAGGCATAAATCCTAATGTTTTCATTTTCAATTCGTTAGTTTCTGCTTCATGCAAGTGTTGCAAATGGGAAAAAGCCGCACAGTTATTTCAAAACATGATTGATTGTGGTTCCTTGCCTGATATTGTAACATTCAACGCTGTGTTGGATGCTTTGTGCAAGGAAGGGAAAATGACCCGTAGAGGTCAAATGC
This sequence comes from Prunus dulcis, assembly GCF_902201215.1. Classification (NCBI taxonomy): domain Eukaryota; kingdom Viridiplantae; phylum Streptophyta; class Magnoliopsida; order Rosales; family Rosaceae; genus Prunus; species Prunus dulcis. The sequence continues at coordinate 13,372,363 of NC_047650.1, read as the reverse complement.
CTAATCTTGTGACTTACAACTCCTTAATTAATGGATTGTGCCAGTCTGGCCAATGGAGAGAAGCCACAAAGTTGTTGAATAAAATGATGGGTGAAAGAATCCCACCAGGTGTTGTAACCCTTAACATTGTTATAAAATATCTTTGCAAGAACCGAAGGACCATGCTAGAGCTAATGGCTGATGGAGGTCTAAAAAACCTGACGTTGTCACTTACAACTGTTTAATACATGGCATGTGCCATACAGCTCAATCGGTAGAAGCCACAAGGTTGTTTGATGAAATGGTAGGTCGAGGGATCTTACCTGATGCCATAACGTAGAGAACACTTTTGGATGCTCTCTGCCAAGTAAGGATGACAGAGGAGGCTCGCAAAGTATTTGAGGCAAAAATTAAGTATGGTATGGAGCTTAGCACAATATCTTGCAGTATGTTGGTTAATGAATATTGTTTGCTTGGCAGGATGGATAAGGCAAAGAAGGTCTTTAATTTCTTGGTGGCTCTGGGTCATGTGCCTGATATTGCTTCTTGCTATAATGCCTTGGTGAATGGTTATGTGCAAGATAAAAGAATGGGTGAAGCTTTGAGGCTTGCTAAAGAAATGATCCAAAAAGGATTGAGGCCTGATATAGAGACACAAAAATCTTTGAAAGGTTTCCGTTGTAGAAGGCATGTTGCATCTGCATAATAAGCTTTTGACTCCTCTAATGTGAATTATTTCATGCTGAATCTCTTTACATGGTATGAAATTTAAATTGTACATAGCGGTCATATGCCATTAAACTTCTAATTGATGTTATTGGATTCCTTAATTTCATGGAACATGTTAGATGGATTTTGATATCCTAATTTTAGGGATTATGCTGCCTGTCTAGTCAGGATGCAATCCAAATAAAACCAATTCAACTATACTGCATAACGACATACTTTATTTTCCGCTACTTGCTGTCTGGAGTTGAAGACACCTCCCTTACCTTCTTGGCAACGGCCTGGGCATGGAGTTGCGAAGGCCAATTGTGATGGTGGTTGTCCTCGGTTCAATCAGGTTGCACTTTTGGGTAGGTGTTTCGAGATAACCATGGTTGGTTCAAGGCGAGGGGTTGTCAGGGGCTCAGTCCATGTGATTGTAGTGCCATGTCTGAAGTGTAGGCTATTAGAAGAGCTTTGGAGGTGGTGACTCGACATGGGTGGAGGAAAGTTATAGTAGAATCCGATGCTAAAGTGCTAATTGATGCTCTACATGGTAAGTCGCTCGTTTATGCTCTCGTGCGGGGCTTGTTACATGATATAAGGGCTCTTTCCAGGAAGTTGGTTGCTGTTAGTTTTGCGTTCATTCTGCAATATTGTAATATGGCAATCAAGGTGGTGGCTTCTTTTCCTTCCCAACTTGGTCAGTGTTAAGTGGCTGGGGTTGCCGCCATTTTGTCTTCTCCCCACACGCTACTTAATTCCAATCATTAGTACACACTGCAACATGGGTGATTGGGAAGAGTTACTTTCTCTATTTGAAAAGGTGATAGATCAAGGAGTCTAGCCAAATGTAGTCTCTTACAAAACTCTAATTTGCATGGTTGTTGTAATAAATAATAAATTTATTGTCTTTTGATTAAGAATAATAGTAATTTTCTTCTTATTATCGATATTGTTTTGCTCTGTGTTTCGTTACATATTTTCCCCTTTCTAAACTTTTTTGTTATCTCTCCGTGTGAAAAATTTTCTGTTGGCATTTCCTTAAGATGTAGGCATTTTCCAGTAACTTCTTCAGCACATTTCACTCTTTAAAGATTGTACTTTTTGTATTTTGTAAGGAAATGCTTAACAAATAGAGATTCAATGGAATCAGCTAAAGATGGTGGAAGAATATTAGAGGTAGGGGGATCGTCTTTTGCTCCTAAAATTTGGATAACATAGTTCAATCAATAAAATAAAAATAAAAAATCTATCTTCCCTTATCTTAATTTAGCTTATAAAACGTTACTTGGAAAAAAATAATAATAATAATAATAAATAAAAAGGTCACTTACTGAGAAAAGCACCCTTTTAAAAATAAATTATATTAAATTTTAGTTTTGCATTTTTTCAAATCAAAATAAAAAATTTACAATGGTGAAAAGCAAATTTAACATTTTGTTTTCCTTTCATCATTTGGTATGACAGTTGTTTTATTGTCAGCTTTTGGTTAAACCAAAAGCTGGTCGTTTCCTTTTTCCTCCACTTCACTCCCCTTGGTTTTTCTTTTCTTCCCCCTCCCTTTCTCTCTCCTCTTCCCCGCAACTTCCTCACCTTTTCATGAATTCAGATGCAAAGCAAAGAAAAAGCTTTTGCATTTGCTCACCCCTTGTAAGCAACATTCCTAGGAAACCAAGAAGTCCTGTTGTGAGCTCCCCATCATGTGAAAACGTGTCATAATTACAGGAGAAAATTTATCATTGTAAACTGGAAGTAAACTTCCCCATCTTTTCATGAATTCACATTAGATGCAAAGCAAAGTGAACGTCTTTTGCATTAGCTCACACCCAAACTCTTCAAGTAATACCAATCTGTTTTCTAACTATAGCCAAACACTAAAATAATTAGAGGTTTTTATATCTAGGTCCAAAATGATTATCTGTCATTGAATTTAGTCCACGTATTTTTTATTTTAGATATAGGTTCTTTGACTTTTATTACTTTTTTATTGTGTTGATTTTACTGATCGTTCTGATCGTGAATCGAAAGGACCCAAAAAAGACGAGTTTTTATCAGTAATAGCCACTAAAAAAAGTTGAGGTTTACTATAATTACTTTTGCATAAGAACAAGTAATTCTCTTACCAAAATATTGGCTTTCAAGATTTAAAAAAAAAAAGGAAAAGCAGAATGATTCCCCACTAGAAAAAGTTGAGGTTTACTATAATTACTTTTGCATGAGAACAAGTAATTCTCTTACCAAATATTGGCTTTCAAGGAAAAAAAAAGAAAAAGGAAAAGCAGAATAATTCCCCACTAGAAAAAGTTGAGGTTTGCTAATTGCACTCGCTCGACAGTTGCTTTCCTTTATATGACATGTGTTTACTTTTTCTTTTTTTGAGACTTTTCCTATTGAAAGGGGCAATAACATACTAAATTCACACACATAATTCTAATCTAAATTACTTTTTTGTCCATTCATCTTCCTTTCTCCAAGGGTTTTTTTTTTTCGAGGTAAAATTCTCTCTGGTCTCTGTTATGCATATAACAGCAACAATGAAAATTATTCTGAGAATATTTTATTCCCATATTATTATTTTTGGTTTAGATTAATTGGTGAGTTTTGTAAAACTTTTAAAACAATTCAGAGGTAATATCTTTAAGTTTTAAAAATCATTTTCCTTTATTGCCCATTTATTGACCATATAACACTTTTGGTCAGTTTTTGGTTTCTCTCTCAGCTCTCTCTCAACTCTATCTCATAGTTCTCTCTTCCTCTCTCAACTCTCTCTCTCTCTCTCTCTCTCTCTCTCTCTCTCTCTCTCTATGACCACGCCTCTTCTCACGAAGAAGAAGATCAAGAACAACCTACAAAACCCACAGCTTTGCCTTCAAAACCCAGTTCTTCCTGTTCCTCTCTGTTTTCTTCTCTACCCAAATCCAATTAAAAGGGTGACATTTTGAGCTATTTCCCTATAATGGAATCGTGCAAGGCCCCCAAATCCACCCCCTTTTGACTTAAAACAACAAATCCACAAACCCTAACCAGTGAGAGAGGGAGCTATTTCAATGGCGATACAGCCCTCGAGCTCGAGCAAAAGACATGCTTTAGGTGAAACGACTCAAAGCACTTCTTTGGTAAGCTTCCAATTCGCTATTTTCCCACTTCTGTTATTTGGATTAGAGGGACCTTATGGCATAGAAATAGCGACAACTTCTGTTATTTGGATAAGTTTATGTTGGTAGCTATTTTCAGGGCATTTGGGGACCTGTAAAGACATGTATTCAGAGCCAAGCTTATCTTTGTGCAATTCAGGTATGATCATAGAGTACAGATGTTATCGATGTAGCATTCACATGTAATGGGTAAAGCTCAATTTTTTGGTATGCAATCATATGGATGAATTTAACTTGATGTAAATTATATGTAAGAAAGTAAATTTTTGAGTATTGGTATCCAAATGTATGGTCCCTCCTCCTCCTTCCCTCTTCTCTCTTTTTTTCATCATGATGGGGATCAGGGAATTAAGAGTCTTGAAGACTGTTGGCCTCTTAACGCAATCCTTGTGTGTCATCCAAATAGTTAGTTTGGTTTTGGCTTAATTTTTTTGTTTGGGATTGAGAACGTTAACAGGATTTTAGATGGACATCTCATTCATCCTTCCTGTAACTACATTTCATTAATAAATCTGTGAGTGTTAGAAGAAAAATTGAAGTAAAAGAATATATTAGTGTGAGGTTGTGCTACATGCAATCAAGTTCACCATGAGGCCATTAGTTCACAGTAAAATACTGGAGGTCTTTGCCTGCCAACAATTGCAGATTTAATTTTTTTTTTCATTTGACAGATGCTGGTCCACACTCGCAAGAGATGTGTCATTTAGTGGTCTAATGGTATGTTGAATAGTGATAGTTTGTATGCATCACCCTTTTTCTTTTGGCCTTTCCCACAATTGCTTGGTAACACTGGGAAAATACGACTGCAACTCCGAATAGTCAAAATTTATTCTAATAGTATTGCTACTTCTTAACATGCACTCCCCCACACTTGGTTATTGCTAGATTTTGTCCCGAAAAGGAAAGAAATACCCTGTTCTGGTCATTGGTGAATCATAGGCAGTTAAGCTTTTTGCCTCTAAAAGATTTAGTTGTCATTATCCTGTTTCTCCCCCCTAATCTGGTTCTTATTTCTAGTATATTAGTTTTGTTTCAAATTATGATTTCATCTGCACTATGCAGGTTATGTTCTATCTGAAGGCTTGAAAGATTGAATAGAATATGGGAAGCAAAATTACATGCAATCCAAATTTCCATAGTCGTGGTATGTTTGAGGGACGCATACAAGAAGGTTTGTCTAGTGGTGGTATGTCTTAAGTCTTGTATAATTGAATTCAGTATTTTTTGTAGGGTGATATATACTTGCCTTGATTCATTGATGGATTATGGAAGTTAGACATGATAGCAAAATGGCCTACCATTTAGTAGTTTTTTATAAGGCCTAACATTTATGTCGAAAATTTTCTATGGTTCATTGGATGGATTATGGAAGTTAGACGTTATAGCAAAAGGGTTTATCAGTTTCCATCTAATGTTTTTGTTAATTTAGTACAAGGGTGGTTGGATGCACATCTCAGAGGTAGCAAATCCAGTTTTAGCTCTTACATTAATGGCAGCACTGCAAATTTCCAAGAAGGATTTAGCATGTCAGTAGATAAAAGGGATTTTACCTTTACAAAGGAGCTGCATGAGAAACTCGCACTAAATTTCTTTCCCATCCGATCTTGTCTGCTGAACAGATTGGGGAATGTTTATGTATCCAATTAAATAATTTGGACAAGATTTTAATGATGTTTTCATGTAATGTGTGTGTATGTATGTTTTTAAGACAAAGGAAATTTAATACATATGCAGATAATTTAATGCCTGGTATTGTTTTGGAACCATAATCGTTGTCAATCTCATTGTTTCTTTAGAAGATTGCTGTGAAATTGTTACTTCATTTTCTTCTTTCATTTGTTTTAAGATATTTTTGTTTGGAGAAAAAGAACTCTGTTTTTGTAATCTAAAAGACTAGGTATCTATGTCCCACATCTTGGGACTAATTGAATGTGCTTTTTGATATTGAAAGGAAGCTAGCATCTTTGGTTGAAAAAAATGAAGGTGTTCCTGCTGAAGTAATTTCTACTTGATTTCAATTTGCCTATAAAACTTGTTGACTGGTGCTCAACAAGTTGGGTTTTTGTAGCTTGAATTGGCGTATAATTTAGGTTCGCTTTTTGCATGTGAGTGTTTTAATGGATTGGATGTTCTACCTGTATGTTTGTCAAATCTCAATCATGTTTTTGAGATGAGTTGTGCAGTAGTGTTGGTTGAAATTAATATGTTATTTATTCATTGAAAGCATATTGTTTCCCGACGGTGAGTATTTGATCAAATTATAATTTGTTGCAATTTTGTCTTGACAATTTATGTTTCTTTCTCTTTTTCTTTTCAAGTTGTACAAGGAGAAGAAAAGCCGCACAACTCGTTTCCCTGTGAAGAACAAATTTGAGGTTAATAGTTACACAATGTGTTTTAGCTGGGTTTGATGGGTTTGATTTTGTTTGGTGGGTAATGCTTGATTTTTATCATTGTGATAATTGTGATGATGGGATGGATATGGAGCTTAATTTTGCTACTGGTTTGGCCAATTTTGGATTTTGGTTTTTCTTACTTTAAAACAAAAATTGTTTTTTCTTACTTTAAACAAAAATTGATTTATGACATTGGTGATTGAGTTGGAGATTTCCAAATTGGACAATTCTTATTGCTTTGCTGATATGGATCCAATATGCTTTGTTTTGGCAAAAAGGGTCCTACTTATTGTACATTATTTGTTCTTTTAGACTTGATATGTATAAGTTTAGTTTTGTCATATGCTCCTGGCTTGCTTGTTCTAACTGTGGGCACACATGAGCCGGAAAACTTTACACATAAGGCTTTACTGATGTCTTGAATGATGTCATTCAATAGTGACCTGTTTTATATAATTTGTATCTCTGCTTTATAACTACATTTGATATTTGGGGTTATATTGCATGCAGGCAAGCAACCCTGACAAGGTACGAAGTGAATATAAATCATTCTCAGGGTAAAGTACTGCCTAGTGTAAGAGTTTCAGATCCAGGCCTTCTACTTAAACCTGACGAACCAAATTTGGTATGAACTACATCTTTGAATACCTGATTGCATCTTTGAGGCCAAAGCAGAAAAAATGCTAAACTACATACAGTTTTTAAAAAAAAAAAAAAAAAAGTCGAGGCTTTATGAATTAGTTGACTATTCTTTTTATTTATTTATTTAATTTTATACTTTTATACTTTTTGTGGAGTCTTTTTCTCTTTTTTTTTTTCAAAGTTCCCCTAACTTGGCACAGATGCATGTATGCACGTGTGTACTCAGAACACAAACTCCTTTATAACTCAAAAGAACGGTCGCAAATGTTAGTTTTTAACTTGGAAAAATAAAATAAAATTGAAAGTTACTTTTGGGAAATGTTGAACTTTTATAATGAATATGGCTTCAATGTAGAAGGCTTGATAGTAAATAGAAAATCTATATGCTGGGGGTTTTCTGGCTAGCTAAAAATGTGTGAGAAATGATGAATCTATCTGATTGCAGCCTATTTAATGTTTAATACCTTCATTAAAAAAAAGGTTGTTGACAGTGCTTTGACTATCTTGCAGATTATAATGGCAAAACCAGCATGTGGCCCTAGTAAGAGAGATAAGCCATAGGGATGGATGAGGACTAATTTTGTGTGTGACAATTGACTATCTTTGCTTGTATTGTTCTATGTTAGGGATCTTTTGTTCCATTTTAGTAACAATTTTGTTTAGGAGAAAAAGAAACATATTGCAGTTCATGCTTTGTAAATGCCACTCTTCTGTTATGATGGACACGTGGTATGCCCTTGTTGGGTAGGTTTGGATTGAAACCATGGTCGAGTGCTTGAGCCATGTTTGGTGAGAAGCTTGAATGGATTTTCTTTTCTGTTGTATTTGGCCCTTGTCTTTTCAAGCATGCCAAAAATCATCCTAGTTTTGTAATATGTGGTTTGTGCCCAATTAATTTACTGTGGATCTTGCATTTTTGTACCCAATATTTGATAGCTGCCTTTTTTGAACGAAGATTCATTGAGGGAGAGAATTACTTTCCTTTTGAATATGAATCGATGTGCAACTCCAACTATCATTTCAAAGGTCAACATCAATTCATGCTAATATAAGATGGATAACAATTGTCGTGTCCATGAGATTTGAATTCATGAGCCACTTTCAACGAAGTGGAGACTGTTATTAGACTAAATGGCCATTGACATACGATATAATAGCAATATTAGGCCAATATATGTACACTATATAGGCAATATTAGGGCAATATAACCACAATACGATAGCAATAGTATTACAATATCACCTATAAAAATATAATTATTGTCCACTTATTGCTAATTTTTCACATGTTCAGAAATTTTGTTCTCTCTTAGCTCACTCAGCTCTCTCTCTGGCACATCTCTCTCTCTTCGGTATCTGTCTATCGCAGCTCTCTCTCTCTCTCTCTCTCTCTCTCTCTCTCTCTCTCTCTCTCTCTCTCTCTCTCTCTCTAGCTCTCTCTCTCTCTGCTTTCTTTCTGTAGCGCAGCTCTCTCTCTCTGTCTCTCTCTAGCTTCGTTCTGTCTCTTTCTCCCCCGATTCGCTCTCTTGCTCTCTGTCTGTTTATTCATACCTTCCTTTTTTTGTAAATGATTTTTTAGTTGTTATTATTTTTTTAGAATAATTTCTTACAATGTTTTACGGTGCAATTATGATGCACCTGACTGCCTGTTTTTGAAAGGCACGTTGTTTCTTTCTCATCCTCGTCTTCTTTTTGAATGAAGTATGGCCTAAACCGTAAACCCATTGATGAGCCGTAGTCAATATACATACAACATAATAGCAATATTAGGGCAATATACATACACTAGAGAGGCAATATTAGGGCAATATAATGGCAATACGACAGCAATAGCATCACAATATACATACAATACGGTGGCAATATGCATACAATATGTATACAATACACAGGCAATATTAGCACAATACACATGCAATAGGACCACAATATTAAGTCAATCTACATACAATACACACACATCCATTACAGACTACAATTTAGACATGGAAAATAAATCGCCACCGAACCCTAACAATACTATCCCAAGAAGCAAAAATTATTTCTTTCATAAAACTTGACAATTCAATTGTTATTACATAGTCAACCAATCTTTGCTCTATTACATACATACTTCCTACCTATAATTATAAATAATGGAGAGCTCACAAATTCTACTAATTTTGATCTTAACTTCATCAATTTGTTCTTCGTTGTATGAGTTAGCTCTCCCTTCTTGCACATTTTCCAAGCTGTTCTATTCTCCTCTCGTGTAGCAATATCAGCAACAACAGGTTATCTACAGATCTGAAATCATAACTGCAGATGATTCTCAATTAACAAAGAGGAAAACCATTTTCTTTTATAACTTTGGTTCTGAAATATATAACAAAATGCAAAGACCTTTGCTTCTGAAAAGGAGCAAAAGTTTGTCAACCAATTCATAGTAAAAACGAAGAAACTAGTGAACCTAACCAGAGAAATGCTAACCTGCAAAACCAACTCCAATACTTTAACCACATCATTAATACTTGAGATTTTCTTCTCATGGATTATGATTAGAGGATTTTCCAATTCCTATCAGCACATACACAAGTTTGAAGATAATCATCATCAAGCAAAAAGGGACTTGAGGTGCTGCTAACTTTAACAAGCAGCCCTCTAACAGTTTCAAGACATAGTTATCACTGAGTCAAACTAAAACTTACACATTTCTGATTGTTCTGGTTGGTGATGAAATAAGGGGATATGTAGCCCCTATCTAGCTTCATTCCCTCAACAACCTCCAACTCATTGTCCAATGTTTTCCCATCCTGCAGAAATTAACATAGTGTGAAGCTTACATGTTTTGGGTATCATTTGGGAATAAAAAACTAAAATAAAATTATTTGCCCTCCAATATATTTCTGTAAAAATTTCATAAGACCCATACATACCTCACTTTAAAACAACAATAAAAAGAAGCTGATATCATCCAGATTTCAGCCCTTGCAATAGGTAACTACACTAATATGCCTATGACAAATCTGCTGACTAGAAACAAACATAGGCAAATAAAGTCGCATACCCATCAGCACAGCCACTGTCCAGGTCGTGATGAGATACAAGCCAATAGACGACCACCACCAAATTGCTCTTCCAAATGTTGGTCAAGGGTGCAAATCTGTTGACACTTCTCCAACTTTCTTACTACATGGTTGTTCTTCTTCTCTCCAACTTTCTTACTACATGGTTGTTCTTCTTCACCTCCTCAGCGACGGCAACAGCAGCATCACCTTCCTATCAAACAAATAACACAAAATGTCATCAAAGACAGTAAAGTTCATTGCGCATTTGTGTGTCCAAAAGTAAAGTTCATTACCAGAAAAGCTCCTTTATTTCATTTTGCAGGCATCGTATTCTTGTTGATCAATATAATCAGAGGACTTGAGCTGCTCCAGTAGGACTACCACTGACTCAATTCGCCCAAACAAGCAAGCACTATGAGATCCTCTTGGCAAAACTAGACAACCAATAACCATAACACCCAAACCCTGTCACGAGTAGTGACTCTCCAGATTGCATGTGCATTACAGGCCACTGCCCCCCTCCATCTCAGCATGCAGGGAAACTCAACCAATTCTTCCAGCATGTGTACTTTGTCATAGATAGCATCATCCTAGCAGACAGAATCTCATGTGACAATCAAGTTCCATTTTCCAATTTTTTTTCCAATTTTTCATTATATAGCTAGAGACAACGGGGCAGATCAGTATGCAGGTCCCACAATGGATGACTGGTCTTCGATGTTGATTGCTGCTTCAGAATCTGGCTTTCCTGGTTTGACCTCTTCATTGAGTGTAAGTTTTATCTTGGGTGACAACCTCTTGATTTCCTCTATTGTATAGATAAAAATCTTCCTTACCATGCTACAGAACTCACTGCAACAAAAGTACACAGATTTTACGGGATGAATATTCAAAGGCATGAAGTTTAGATTCATTAACCTAATTACTTATGGCGGAAGTTCATAAATGGGATGGATACCCGAAATTTAAAATAAAAAAAAAAGCTTCCTACCTGTGATGAGTATATCAAACACAAGGCTTGATTAATTACAATTCCAATGCAGACCTCATTCACAAAAGTTTGAAATTACCCATTATGAAATTAAACATTTGTGAAACATTTTGCATTGTCAGTTTTATCAGATTGAACTACACTTAGTGAAGAAACAATTTTTGTTTTAAAGTAAGAAAAACCAAAATCCAAAATTGGCCAAACCAGTAGCAAAATTAAGCTCCATATCCATCCCATCATCACAATTATCACAATGATAAAAATCAAGCATTACCCACCAAACAAAATCAAACCCATCAAACCCAGCTAAAACACATTGTGTAACTGTTAACCTCAAATTTGTTCTTCACAGGGAAACGAGTTGTGCGGCTTTTCTTCTCCTTGTACAACTTGAAAAGAAAAAGAGAAAGAAACATAAATTGTCAAGACAAAATTGCAACAAATTATAATTTGGTCACATACTCACCGTCGGGAAACAATATGCTTTCAATGAATAAATAACATATTAATTTCAACCAACACTACTGCACAACTCATCTCAAAAACATGATTGAGATTTGACAAACATACAGGTAGAACATCCAATCCATTAAAACACTCACATGCAAAAAGCGAACCTAAATTATACGCCAATTCAAGCTACAAAAACCCAACTTGTTGAGCACCAGTCAACAAGTTTTATAGGCAAATTGAAATCAAGTAGAAATTACTTCAGCAGGAACACCTTCATTTTTTTCAACCAAAGATGCTAGCTTCCTTTCAATATCAAAAAGCACATTCAATTAGTCCCAAGATGTGGGACATAGATACCTAGTCTTTTAGATTACAAAAACAGAGTTCCTTTTCTCCAAACAAAAATATCTTAAAACAAATGAAAGAAGAAAATGAAGTAACAATTTCACAGCAATCTTTTAAAGAAACAATGAGATTGACAACGATTATGGTTCCAAAACAATACCAGGCATTAAATTATCTGCATATGTATTAAATTTCCTTTGTCTTAAAAACATACATACACACACATTACATGAAAACATCATTAAAATCTTGTCCAAATTATTTAATTGGATACATAAACATTCCCCAATCTGTTCAGCAGACAAGATCGGATGGGAAAGAAATTTAGTGCGAGTTTCTCATGCAGCTCCTTTGTAAAGGTAAAATCCCTTTTATCTACTGACATGCTAAATCCTTCTTGGAAATTCGCAGTGCTGCCATTAATGTAAGAGCTAAAACTGGATTTGCTACCTCTGAGATGTGCATCCAACCACCCTTGTACTAAATTAACAAAAACATTAGATGGAAACTGATAAACCCTTTTGCTATAACGTCTAACTTCCATAATCCATCCAATGAACCATAGAAAATTTTCGACATAAATGTTAGGCCTTATAAAAAACTACTAAATGGTAGGCCATTTTGCTATCATGTCTAACTTCCATAATCCATCAATGAATCAAGGCAAGTATATATCACCCTACAAAAAATACTGAATTCAATTATACAAGACTTAAGACATACCACCACTAGACAAACCTTCTTGTATGCGTCCCTCAAACATACCACGACTATGGAAATTTGGATTGCATGTAATTTTGCTTCCCATATTCTATTCAATCTTTCAAGCCTTCAGATAGAACATAACCTGCATAGTGCAGATGAAATCATAATTTGAAACAAAACTAATATACTAGAAATAAGAACCAGATTAGGGGGGAGAAACAGGATAATGACAACTAAATCTTTTAGAGGCAAAAAGCTTAACTGCCTATGATTCACCAATGACCAGAACAGGGTATTTCTTTCCTTTTCGGGACAAAATCTAGCAATAACCAAGTGTGGGGGAGTGCATGTTAAGAAGTAGCAATACTATTAGAATAAATTTTGACTATTCGGAGTTGCAGTCGTATTTTCCCAGTGTTACCAAGCAATTGTGGGAAAGGCCAAAAGAAAAAGGGTGATGCATACAAACTATCACTATTCAACATACCATTAGACCACTAAATGACACATCTCTTGCGAGTGTGGACCAGCATCTGTCAAATGAAAAAAAAAATTAAATCTGCAATTGTTGGCAGGCAAAGACCTCCAGTATTTTACTGTGAACTAATGGCCTCATGGTGAACTTGATTGCATGTAGCACAACCTCACACTAATATATTCTTTTACTTCAATTTTTCTTCTAACACTCACAGATTTATTAATGAAATGTAGTTACAGGAAGGATGAATGAGATGTCCATCTAAAATCCTGTTAACGTTCTCAATCCCAAACAAAAAAATTAAGCCAAAACCAAACTAACTATTTGGATGACACACAAGGATTGCGTTAAGAGGCCAACAGTCTTCAAGACTCTTAATTCCCTGATCCCCATCATGATGAAAAAAAGAGAGAAGAGGGAAGGAGGAGGAGGGACCATACATTTGGATACCAATACTCAAAAATTTACTTTCTTACATATAATTTACATCAAGTTAAATTCCATCCATATGATTGCATACCAAAAAATTGAGCTTTACCCATTACATGTGAATGCTACATCGATAACATCTGTACTCTATGATCATACCTGAATTGCACAAAGATAAGCTTGGCTCTGAATACATGTCTTTACAGGTCCCCAAATGCCCTGAAAATAGCTACCAACATAAACTTATCCAAATAACAGAAGTTGTCGCTATTTCTATGCCATAAGGTCCCTCTAATCCAAATAACAGAAGTGGGAAAATAGCGAATTGGAAGCTTACCAAAGAAGTGCTTTGAGTCGTTTCACCTAAAGCATGTCTTTTGCTCGAGCTCGAGGGCTGTATCGCCATTGAAATAGCTCCCTCTCTCACTGGTTAGGGTTTGTGGATTTGTTGTTTTAAGTCAAAAGGGGGTGGATTTGGGGGCCTTGCACGATTCCATTATAGGGAAATAGCTCAAAATGTCACCCTTTTAATTGGATTTGGGTAGAGAAGAAAACAGAGAGGAACAGGAAGAACTGGGTTTTGAAGGCAAAGCTGTGGGTTTTGTAGGTTGTTCTTGATCTTCTTCTTCGTGAGAAGAGGCGTGGTCATAGAGAGAGAGAGAGAGAGAGAGAGAGAGAGAGAGAGAGAGAGAGTTGAGAGAGGAAGAGAGAACTATGAGATAGAGTTGAGAGAGAGCTGAGAGAGAAACCAAAAACTGACCAAAAGTGTTATATGGTCAATAAATGGGCAATAAGTATGTATTTATAGGTGATAATTGCAAAAAAATTGGGAAGCAGTGGTATTTTTAGTTAAAATTATAAAAATGGTGGCATTTTAAGCTATTTCCCTTAATTCAATCCATTCGGTGAGGGCATAAGAGTAATTTTAGACATTAGAAAGGAATTTGGGTGTCGGGTAACTTTACTTTGGATGCCAACTTAATTTCCCCAAAAAGAGGACACGTGTAGGTTGGGAAGGAGCGAGTGTCATTGCTAGCGATTGTTGTCAGCAAACTTCTAAAAAGTTGATTAAATTTCGCCACAAGGAAGACCTTGCCATTGAAGACGCGTCGATAATGACCGGAGAGAAATCATATCATTGAGGACTTGAAGTTTCACCGAAACTTTGCTCATTTGCTCACAGCATTCCTACTTCAGTTAAAATTTCTAAGTTTGGCCCTTTCCAACTCCAATTCCAAATTTGCCGCTGACTACATTAAGTTAAAATTTCTACTCCAATTCCTACTTCACAACATTCCTCTTCAGCCAAATTTGCCGCTGACTACATTGCTAGGCATAGTTTCGTTTAAGGAGGTGTGTTTTTTTTTGTTTTTTTATTTTATAAGTAATATAGGCATTTTTGGATCAAGCAAACTTTGATTTGTAAAGTACCGGAATGAAAATTCATATATGATCTCTCCTTGCTTAGTAATAAAAGGAAATTAGGCAATAATAGATTGCAGGAATTACAAATGAAAGTACCTTTTTTATATCGATATTTGAATGAGAAAAAATAATTCTATTAACATACATATTGATTAGAGAAACACTTACATGAAACGGAGATAACACTTACATAAACGGAGATAGCATTATTTTGCTATTTCTGGTCAATTATAGTATGTCACATGTGATTACTTTTTCACGTGCTAGTCTGTGATTAGCCATGAATAGAAAAACAATGATATTCTCGTTTCATACAAGTTTTCTCTATCGATAGGCTTCCAAGGAAAAAAAAAAAAAAAACACCAAAAACAAAATGATTCCCAAATAGTAAAAAAAGTACCAAGTTGAAATTATCATTATAGACCGGAAGTTTCACCAACAATGTTCTTCACCTTTTCTCGCCCTTTGTGACCAACATTCATAGGAAACCCAAACTGTTCAAATAAGGTTGACATCTTCATGTCAGGACGTTGATAGTTTTTTTGGAGTGTCACTGTAATGACCAATATATAAGCTCAAATTATAAAATAAAATGGACTTTAGAAATACACTCAAAACTCATTTACAACATAACATAGAGACTTTGAACTTCCTATAAATTACAAAATTATCATTGATTTATTAAAACAAGCCCAACCCCAAAACCTCATAAAAAAGACTCAAAATACTAAATAGGGCATCAAAGTAATTTAATAAACAAAATTAAATTCAACACGGCCCATTGGCCTTTTTTGAGTTTTTTTTGGGTTTGTTTATAGAAATTAAATGGTGTAAGAGCATCCACAATGAGCTCCTTAAACCAGCTCCTTAGACAAATTTTAGGGAAGAATTGGAAAAATACATTTCCAACCAAGCTCCTTATCCAACTCTTAAAATATGAAGACCTCTAAGAGCCTCTAAATCTGAGGAGAGATAAAGAACTCCTAATCGTTCCCTATAATTTAATGTTGCTTTGTTTTATGCATATTTTAAACTTTTAATTAATGCTAACTATTTTTTAATATTATTGTTTATAGAGATGGACAAATTATATTGAACTAAAAAATAATTATAGTATTTATGGCTTCCTAAACTGGGGAGTATGATTGGAGTTCAAATTTTTTAGAGAGCTTCTAAAATAGCTTTTGTGTGTTTTTAGCTATATTTTAACTAAAAAATATGGAGCATCTACAATCATGCTCCCTAGAGAGCTCCTAAAGTGTTGAGCAGTAGTATTTGGGTAACATAAGAAGAAAAAGAAATTAAGCAAGAATAGATTGCAGGAATTACGAGTTGATTCCCTTATTGAAAGAAAGTACCCTTTTTAAGTGCATCACGTAAAAGAGCAGGTCGAAGTGAGAAAAACCTTGTTAAGCATTCATATTCAGATGATGAATCACGTAACAGAGCAGATCGAGGTGATAAGAATCAGTCCATAAAAATTGGAAGAGATGATGGTCAAGGTGATGCCAAGGGAAAACATGACAATTTAGAACTAGGAAAATACCACATGAAAGGTCGGAATGAATCACACTACAAGCGTCGAAATGTTGCTCCTAAACTTTCAGAAGAAGAAAGAGCTGCTAGGCTAAAGGAGATGCGAATAGATGCTGAGTTGCATAAAGAGCAAAGATGGAAGCGATTGAAGAAGGCTGAGGAGAATGATGCACTGGAAGCTACCCAGGCTGTCAAATCCAGTGGTAGGAACTTCTTGGATGCTGTTCAAACAAGTGTTTATGGTGCTGAGAGGGGAGGAAACTCAACAATTGAGGAGAGTATACGTCACCACACACATTATTTGCAGGGCAGATCTGAAGCAAGTGAACGCAATGCTTTTCGTCGGTAATGCTGTTGTGTTTGGTTGTTTGTCCGGTTCCATTAATCCAGGTGTTCAATACATGAATGTCTGCAAGAACAATTACATGCTTAGAAGATCTGAGTTTGCATCAACACTTAACCTTTCTTTCATCTAATTGAAAATATAATAAACTTGTGTGAAATCTAATAGCTTTTTTTGTATGAACAATTCACATTTTTGTATATTTTTCTATAAGCTCAAACTGGTTCAAAAGAAACCAAAATATCCACATTTTAAGCTCACTAGGCATGCTTGCAACTGCCCAATTTGATGAAATTTCTCAAATATCCACCCTGAAGTAAGGAAACTAGTAAGAGATGAGGAGGTGTAACATTGACCTGAACCTTGCACAGAAAACTAAAAGAAATAGAAATTCCCTTTGAATGTTGATCAGAGCTCTTGAGGTATGTCAGTTTCAATGGAGTAACTTAACAATGGCCAACCTTGTGGGACCTTGAGGGACCTTGGTGAATGCATCAACTCCTCCAACCGCATGAGCCACTACTGTCTCATCTTTATCCAAGTACTCCAATGAGTGTCTGCATGGACTGATGCATTCCAAATGAAAACATTTGAATTTTTTTAAGAGCATAATGAATACATAGACCAAAATTGCCAAACCTTGATTTGTTTGCACTTTTCACCATTAGTCGCCTCATGGTGCATAGAACATTCTGTCTTGCACTTTTGTTACAAACCACTGCAATGAAGATATCCGGCAAAGTGGATTTCATGAACTCAATAAAAGAATATACTGAATTTTTTATTTTATTTTATTTTATTTTTTTCATAAATAGCACCTTTTGTGGAAAAGTAATCAGAAATAAGGTCACCAAGCATTTATACTTATTCATAAGAATACTGAAAAAAACCATCCACTCACTCCCATATTCAGCAGATAGAAGAAATGCTATCTGATCATATGATCATATGACAGGAATCAAGCTGAGAGAGCACATAATTCAAAAGAATCAAGCTGAGCTTACTTCTTTCTTCATTGTCATGTCACATTGAAAAAATACTCACCCCATCCACATTTGACAAAGCTAAAAAGAAAAAGAAACATAATTGCAATTTCATCCCTCTATGAAATTACGTATGAGAACAATTTTTTAATTTTTTTGGAAAGACCATTGAAGGGGCTGGCATGGCATCACCCTTGGGTGGAGCACTGCAATGTCAGCCCAAGCCATGTAGGCACCGCCAACAGTGGCCAGCACCTGCCACCATGGTTCAGCAACAGATGGGCGCATCCCATGAGTGCTATATTGTCTTTGATGTTATAGTAATACCTCTAATTCTAAGCTTTATTAAACAATGACACTAATGAATAAAGATGTCCCGAGATAATCATGTTTTGGTACCTCAACATTCCTTAAACCTATAGTCCCCTCCAGAAGTTCCATTAGCAGCTCATGATTTACTTCCGATGGCTCAGTGGCATCTCCAACTTTTTTTGGGGAGAAAAGGTCTTCCAACTTCGGAATGTATGTCCTAAGTGACAATCTAATGCAGTTTCCCTCAACTGCATCCTCAATCCGTTCTGTGTTGTCAAGCCTACATCAATCAAACAAAAAAACTAGGAGTATAAGAGAATAACCCTATAACAAGCTAAATGAAATACACACACTCACACAAAAATAAGGCCGAAGTGGCATAATTACCATTTAAGTGTACATTCTAAATCCTGTAAAGACTTCAAAATTATATTGTTCTTCTCAATCTGATTTTCAAGTTCAAGTAGCTGCAAGTTAAACACAAGATATCTTAAAGTGGTAAAAAGGCTATGGAAATTTCTTTAACAAGCTAACTCCTTACATAAGAATCAAGACCCTCAAAATGTCTGTATATATTATTTCAGCCTTAACTAATATAATACCCTAGAAGCAGACAGTATTGTATAATATGATTTTGAATGAAACCTCAAACTTGTCTGCATTCACATTCATCGGATCCAACAGATCTTTCCGACATTTATGGTAACCACTTATGGGCGCTTTTTGGAGAAGCACCCGTCAAAGTGTTTTTCTAAGAACCACTTGCATTTTTAACAAAAATTTCAACATTCTTCTAATAAAGGTGCTTTGAACAAAAGCGGTTATGAGTATAAGTACTTCTTAGAAGCAGGCTCAAACCGTATATCATATTTAGTTTAACATAAAGTTTAGTAAATCCAAACTTGAAATACCTATATATTTTAGAATCCGGAATATTCAGAATTTTGAGATACATTTTCATTCCAATCCAATTCTTTTCAGAATTTGTGGACATCGAATTTAATTTAGACCTGCCAAAGTTGAAAATCTTTGGATCCAAATTGGCAGCAATAGGAATTTCCAATCCAACTTGCACACTCATATCAAGGACAAAACGCAATAAACAATCAAAAAGATAACCACACGCATTAGGTAGGACATATATCACACTCAAGCACACAATAAAACGTTCTCTGAATTTTCTTATCCATGAATCCAGGAAATCTCTCACTTCTAACAATTTCATTTCATTATACTCAAACATTCCAATTTCAATAAGAGACAAAGACCTTGACTCAAGTGCATGAAAAACTCCAAAGTCTTTCTTCCCCAAACCGTCTTGCAATCAAGAAAAGAAAAGTGATATGAAAGAAGTGGAAAGACTTTTCAAAGTCTGAAACTTAGTGATGAAGACTTGTGAATTTATTGTGAAGACCTTTTTTTTTTTTTTTTGGCTCTTACCTTTCAAGAATCTTCCATTCCATTAATTGTGCGCTAAAATAGCTTCCCATAAAGTACAAAAGAACATGAAATCGGTTGTTTTTTTTTTTTTTTTTTTTTTTTTTTCTTTTTGTGGGTGGGTCAATTTCTTTGTTTTTGAGTGACCATACAACCATGATTATGAGGGGAAAACAAAAGAAGAAATTATTGTCGATATGTATATATATATATATACTGAAGCAGAAGATAATTGTTGTCTAGTTAATTAACTGTGAAGTAAAGACTGGTATAGGGTAGTTCATGAGACATGGACTAGTGGAACCAATTATGTTCGCGCCTCTCCATTATCTGTTTCAATGGTCTAGTCTCCGGTGGAGTGATTGACCCGTATGCTTTAATAGAAGTAATTGATAGCTCGTGTCAGGGAAAACGCGTCAATAATTGGATTCAAAGCAAAGATAAAGCCTTTTACATTTTGCTCACTCACAATCAGACTCTTCAAGTAAGACTCATCTTTTTTCTGATGATTGCCAGCCACTGAAACAATTATGTTGGCTTCCTTGGCCAACCAACGAGCCTCTTCTTCCTCTGCTTCCTTCACCAATTCATGGAAACACGACGTCTTCCTGAGCTCCAGAGGTTTGGACACTCGCTCCAATTTCACAGGCCATTTGTATAGCACTTTATGTCAACAAGGCATTAACACTTCATGGATGATGATGAGCTCAGAAGAGGAGAAGAAATATTAAGCACGCTTCTCACAGCAATTGAAGATTCAAAGATTTCTGTGGTTGTGTTCTCTAAAAACTATGCCTCCTCAAAGTGGTGCTTGGAGGAACTTGTTAAGATTCTTGACTGCAAGAAATCAGAACAACTGGTCATACCAGTTTTTTACAAGGTGAATCCATCAGATGTACGGAATCATAGAGGTAGTTTCGGGGATGCACTGGCTAACGTGGAGTGTAAATAATATGGAGAAGGTCAACAGATGGAGGGAAGCTCTTTCACAAGCAGCAAATTTGTCAGGGTTCACTCTCTTGGACAAGTAAATTTCTAACCCCCTTATATAATGCTTGTTATTGTGTTTTGCTTTAGTTTTAAAACAAAATATAGTTTACTAATTTGGAAGATAGGAATACAATTTATGACAAGACCCGATCCTAATTCCACTTTAGAATTCGGGCCGGACCCTGTGCGTGTCCGACACCTGGCGAATGTCGGACCCTGTGCATGCACGACTAATTAATAATAATAATATATATGCTTGTGTTGTGTTGTTTTGTGTTATAGATGAAGTTCCGTGGCAATGCAAGGATTGTCTTTAGACTACCTGGCAGTAGTATGTCAAGGGTATGTCAAGGGATTATGATTATGATTAGATGAAATGGATTAGATGATATTTACCTCTCTTTGGCCGACCGTGACCTCGAAATACGTATGGACAACGACCACGGAATGAGCGATTTGTTCCCAGATTTGTACTCCGATTGGTGAGTTATTCTAGTAATAATAAATATAATTTTTCATATATATTTTAAGGTACTTTTAGCAATATGTTTCATATCAAATTAATTTAATCTCACCACTTAGTCAGTTTATGATTTTTGTTCTAAAGTTTTGTATGTCTTTTTTATTATTTTTGTACCTGAAATTTGAGAGTCAGTATTAAATTGGGAAAATGATAGTTTAGGGTGGCTAATTGAGCGAAAATTATATATTTTAAGGTAAAAATAAAATAAAATACGGGACTATTGCACATTCCTTTACATAAGAGTAAATACATTTTTATTTTTACTAGTCTTCCAAATCATACAAATGCATTTGTCAATGTGTTGTATACGGATTTTTCAATGATGCCCATATTTATATTTTTTCTGTTGTCAAAATGTGTGTATAATAACATAGAATTTTTCTATTTAAATCCCACACTTCTCCTTGTTCACCCCATTAAGCTGTTAAGTTTTATTATTGTGTAAAAAAACAAAAAAATGTCATCCAACTTAATACCTAACCCAAGTACATCTATACACACACCCTGACCACTCTTAATATTAAGTTTTAGAAAAATACAAACTCCTCTACATCCTATTGCCAGATTACTCATCTTTCAAGGATGTAAAACATTGACGAGTCTACCTTTTTAAAAGATGTGATGGGAGGTGATGGAAGGGCTGGTTGATTGCTTGGCTATATTGATCTTATTCTCTTTTCTTTGATTCATATATCCAACTTTTT
This sequence comes from Prunus dulcis, assembly GCF_902201215.1. NCBI lineage: Eukaryota > Viridiplantae > Streptophyta > Magnoliopsida > Rosales > Rosaceae > Prunus > Prunus dulcis. The sequence continues at coordinate 13,350,782 of NC_047650.1, read as the reverse complement.
AGTTCATATGTCGGCCTAATAATGAAATTTAAGAGTTTAATGATTTAAGTATTAGAGTGAACAAATAAAAGTATGGTGTTTAAATAGAAAAACTGAACCAAAAAGAATTATATTTTGAACTTTAAAATGCACCTATTGTTGTTCATTGCATTTGTTTCCCATTTGATTCATACAATTCATATGTCGGCCCCAAGGGCAAAGCTGCCATATGGTTTTCGAATAATTTTAAAGTTTTCTCTTATCTTTTTTCATTAAAAGTGTGGGGTTTAAATTTTTTTTTTTTTTTTTTTGTCTGTTGGGTGTGTATTTAAGGATAGTTTCGGAAAATAGTGGAGTTTTCTTAAAAATTATTAAATTTTGAATTAGAAGTTGGGATGAACTTAAACATTAATGAACAAAGAAAAATGCGGAGTTTAAATAGATAACTCATGAAATATCATCCGATTTGATCTTTTTTTCTTTCTTTTAAATTAATCCACCTATACTGTTTTTTTATTTTTCCAAGATATAACGAGCACAAGGATGGCGTAGGACAACGCCGGGCACGCATAGAACTCAGAGGAAGAGAGACTGCACGATTAAAATTGAAATTGATCGTTTAAATTCAACCTTTTCATTCAGTCATTCGAATATTGAAGCAGAAGAAAAAGAAGAAGAAGAAATTTCTGAACAAGAAGGGATGGCACACAGGGAGCCTTCGGAAACATAGAGAACGTGTGGAAGGCAGAGCAAAAGCACAAGGCCGAGCAGAAGAAGTTGGACAAGCTTCGCAAACAGATCGTTGAAGAGCGCAAGAGCGGTTGGAGCGGTTGAAGTTCTTGTATGATTCGGGATTGGCCGTTGGGCGCCCTGGTGGTTCCGATAGTTTCAAAACACTTGAAGCCTTACCCAAGACCGAAGAAGCGCCTTCCTCCTCTGCCGCCTCCAAGGTATTTGTATTTCTGATCTTTAATTTCGCAATTGTGTGCATTAATGATATTGTATAAAATGTAGTGCAACTACAAAGTCATGTTTCTTATGATCTTTTGTGACTACTGATTCTCCAGCAGCAGGCATCAACATCTGTGCCCGGAGCTCTGTTCGAAGAAAAGCCTCAATCTGCCAATGATGATTGAAGGAAGCTCCACTTGGATCCTTTGCTTATGATTCGGCAGCGTGAGCAGGAAACCCTTTCTCGTATTAAGAACAATCCTGTCCAGATGGCCATGATTCACAATTCTGTAAGTTTGTATTTTTTTTACTTTTCTCTTGCTCACTAATCAAGAATAAATTAGTTATGCCAGACAGCATAGTTAGACATGACTTGATGATTTTGAAGTCTGCCAATTGTATAAAATTCTACCTCTCATAGACATACAAAAAAAAATTTCTGTAGATATAAAAATATGGTCACCGGCGCCATTTTGGGGAATCATGATGTCTGATATGTGGAAGAAAAAGTAGTTTGTTGAGAAAATTAACGAGTTTGATGTGGAAGATGTAAAAGGAAACAAAATAGTCAATGATCTGATTATGATCTAATTAGGAGCAGTTGTAGGATAGAATTGTAATCAACATAAATAGGTTCTGTTTACCTAGAATAGCTTCTCTGTTTTCCTAGAATAGCTTTCATTTACTTGTCTAAAACACATGCCTCTGTATACGGTTTGACTACTCAATACAAACCCTATTCTTCATATATTTTCACATGGTATCAGAGCACCAAGACTGGTGACTATGAAAACCCACCTACCTTCCGCTACAGACACCCACAAAACTACTAAGCACACCCCCATGGGTGAACCACAACGCACAGATTCAACAATCCTCCCAATTCAACAAGCCACAGATTCAACGACCCTCACCAATTCGTCAACCATATCTGATCCTCTCGTTTTGCACCATTCCGACACACCAGGGCTCACCCTTGCCAACGCACCCCTCAAAGGAAATAACTATGGACAATGGAGTCGCTCGGTGCGTCTCAGTCTCAGTGCCAAGAATAAACTTGGACTAATCGATGGGTCTATCAAAGCACCACCATCAACTGATGCCAAATTTCCTATGTGGCAGCGTTGCAACGACATGGTATTGTCATGGCTCCTACACTCGATTCATCCCGACATTGCCAGCAGCGTCCTCTATTCTGATACAGCAGCCGCCGTTTGGAACGATCTCAAAGACAGATTTTCCCAGAGCAATGACTCCAGGATCTACCAAATTCGACAAGAAATTGTCGAATGTCGTCAAGGACAACAATCAGTCTCCATATACTATACCAAACTCAAGGCACTTTGGGATGAATTGTCTACTTATCATGAACCCCTCATTTGTGACTGTGAGGGCCTGAAAAAGCTTGCAGATCGTGAGGAAAAGGAGAAGGTCATGCAATTTCTAATGGGATTAAATGATTCTTACTCCACTGTTCGTGGCTCCATTTTGATGATGAATCCTATTCCTGATACACGAAGAGTCCATGGGTTAATTCTCCAACATGAGAGACAGATGGAAGTGGCAAGTCGCCGAGAAAATCCATCTTATTCTCACGCTATGCAGACTTCGCGTGCTCCGGCGACCACATGCTTTTTCCGCCCCTACAAACCCTCCAAATGCTCTCACTGTGACCAAGAGGGTCATTCAGTTGATCATTGCTATTACATCATTGGATTTCCAATGGGTCACAAATGGCATGGGAAGAATGTGCAACCCAGGAATAAGAAGCCACCTGCTCACAATGACAAGAGGGCTGCTGCTCACAATGTAGAATTGGAAACACCTCCTACCAAGGGTCCAACAGCTTCTGCTACTGGAGGCCCCACCTTCACAACCGAGCAATACAATCAACTCCTTGCTATGCTTCACAATAAGAACGGTAATGCCCAGCCATTTGCAAATGCGACAGGTATATTTTCCCCCACTTGCAATACTGCACATCATGATTCGCATTCTACCTTACATTGGATTGTGGATAGTGGCGCAACAGATCACATATCTCGTCTAACACCCACTCATTATACTCATATTGGGACTCAGCATGATTTTGTTGGTTTGCCTAATGGCGAGCACGTTGCCATTGAAAGTATAGGATCTGTGTGCCTGACACCTGATTTGTCTCTTGATGGAGTTCTACATGTGCCCAAATTTCGTGTGAACTTATTGTCTGTGAGTAAATTAACTCGAGCATTGAATTGTATGGTGACATTTTATCTGGATTTTTGTGTTGTGCATGACGTGGAAACGAAGAGGATGATTGGCCTGGGCAAGCATTTTGATGGGCTCTACTACCTTACGCCACAACAAAACCCCCACCTAGCTAATCATATTCACCATACCTCGGATCTCTGGCACCAACGCCTTGGGCACCCTTCCTCTGCTCCTCTCCATTTTTTATCCAAAGCCATTCCCCATATTATGTTTGATTCTACGCGTGTTTGTGATGTCTGTCCTCTTGCAAAGCAAACACGCTTGCCTTTTACTCATAGTTCAATAAAATCTACCGCACCTTTTGATCTAATACATTGTGATATATGGGGCCCACACAAAATTCCTACACATTCTGGGGCACAATATTTTTTAACTATTGTGGATGATTTTACTCGCTTCACATGGATTCATCTTATGCGTTTTAAGTCTGACACACAAACCTTGTTAAAATCATTTTTTTCTTGGGTCAAAACACAATTTAATCATGACATCAAAGTTCTCCGTGCTGATAACGGTGGTGAATTCATCTCCATGCGTTCTTTTTTGGATAGTCATGGTACCATTTTTCACCACACTTGTGCTCACACACCACAACAAAACGGGGTTGTTGAACGCAAACACCGCCATCTTTTGAATGTTGCTCGAGCCTTACGTTTTCAAGCTAATGTTCCTTTGAAATTTTGGGGAGAAAGTCTTCAAACTGCTTCTTATCTCATCAATCGACTCCCTACACCCTTACTTGCCCATAAATCCCCTTATGAACTGTTGCACGGGGTTCAACCTACCTATTCTCACCTCCGGGTTTTTGGGTGTTTATGCTATGCTACGAATCTCACTCCTATTCACAAATTTGATACTCATGCGCGTCGTTGTTTATTTTTAGGATATCCCCTTGGTCAGAAGGGTTACCTCGTCTATGATCTTGATAACCACAAAATTGTTACTTCACGTGATGTTCTATTTCATGAACACACATTTCCTTTTGCTCACTTACCCTGTGAAGACCAACAAGACCTCCCAGTTTTACCTATCCCACTTACTGACCCACACATAGCTGGGCCTAATTTTTTTGAACCATCCCAAACTCATTCTAGCCCACACACCGACCCCTCTTTAGCTGTTACACCTCCAGACCTACTGTCCTCACCTTCCAGATCTTCCATCACCACTCCAGACCTTCCTCTCGATCTCCCTGTGTCGCCTTCACAAGACCCAACCGATCCACCACATATCCCAACTCTCCCAGACATCCCTTCACCCGATCCAGACACCATCGCCACCGGCACTCCTCTTCCCCTTCGTCGTTCCAACAGACCCTCCCATCCACCGGCTCATTTTAAACACTACCAGGCCCATCATGCTGCTATGCTCTCGCCTGATCTTCCTTCTTCTTCTACGTCCGGCACCCGGTATCCCCTCCATCGGTATGTCTTTTACACTCAGTTATCTCATGCCCACCGTACTTTTGTTTCCAACATTTCTCACTTGGTTGAACCAGCAAATTATGCACAGGCAAGTCAGGATCCCAAATGGCTTGCTGCCATGAGTTCTGAGATCAAGGCCCTTGAGGACAACCGTACTTGGTCCCTTGTCCCTCTGCCCTTGGGTCATCGCCCCATTGGGTGCAAGTGGGTCTACAAGATCAAGTATCACTCGGATGGCACCATCGAGTGCTACAAAGCTCGACTCGTCGCAAAGGGGTTTACACAACGCGAGGGCATCGATTACAAGGAGACTTTTGCTCCCGTGGCCAAATTGATCACCGTCCGTTGCTTGTTATCCATTGCTGCAGTTTGCGATTGGCCTTTACATCAAATGGATGTACAAAATGCATTTTTACATGGGGATTTGCTTGAGGAGGTTTACATGTTACCACCCCTTGGTTATTGTCGACCGGGGGAGCAGATGGTTTGTCGACTCCACAAATCATTATACGGTCTTAAACAAGCCTCACGCACTTGGTTTCGTCCGTTCTCTTCTGCCATTCAAGACATTGGTTTCCAACAATCTCGAGCCGATTACTCGTTGTTCACTTTGGTTCGTGGAAACTCTATTACTGTGATATTACTGTATGTTGATGACATGATCATTACAGGAAATGATGAGCAGGAAATTCAGAATCTCAAGCAGTTTCTCAACGGATGTTTTCGGATTAAAGATCTTGGACTATTAAAATATTTTCTTGGTGTGGAAGTTGCACGCTCTAAAGGCGGGATTTCAATTTGTCAACGGAAGTACACTCTAGACAAATTGGAGGAAGCTGGTTTGCTTGGAGTGAAGCCCACTAAAGTCCCCATGGAACCTGAGTTGGTACTAACGACAACAGGTAGTGATGCCCTCAAGGAACCAGCTCAATATCGATGATTAATTGGAAAATTAATCTACCTCACCATCTCCAGGCCAGAGATTACATATGCAGTGAATACTTTGAGTCAGTTCATGCAAGAACCCAAGCTACACCACCTCAAGGCAACACGTCATCTTCTTCAATACCTGAAGAACGCACCTAGGCAAGGCTTACTGTTTTCTACAACAAGTCAGCTAAGTTTGGTTGGTTATTGTGATGCGGATTGGGCCAAGTGTCCTATGACACGACGATCAGTGACAGGATATTGCATTTTCCTTGGAAACTCACTCGTGTCCTGGAAGAGTAAGAAGCAAGTCACGGTGTCTAGATCATCAGCCGAAGCAGAATACCGTTCGATGGTTGCAGCCACTTGTGAGCTTACTTGGTTAAGATATTTGTTGAGAGATTTACGGGTACCACATTCTGGGCCAGCAAGATTGTTTTGCGACAATCAAGCAGCCTAACATATTGCTGCAAATCCGATGTACCATGAGAGAACTAAGCATATCGAGCTACATTGTCACACAGTTCGTGAAAAGATCCAAAAGGGTGAAATCAAGACAGCTTATGTGCCAACAGGAAATCAGATAGCTGACATCTTTACAAAACCGCTAAGGGCACCCATCTTTCATACGCATCTCAGCAAGTTGGGTATAATTAACATCCATACTCCAATTTGAGGGGGAGTGTAAAAGGAAATAAAATAGTCAATGATCTGATTATGATCTAATTAGGAGCAGTTGTAGGATAGAATTGTAATCAACATAAATAGGTTCTGTTTACCTAGAATAGCTTCTCTGTTTTCCTAGAATAGCTTTCATTTACTTGTCTAAAACACATGCCTCTGTATACGGTTTGACTACTCAATACAAACCCTATTCTTCATATATTTTCACAGAAGAAGTGTGTATGAAGGCAGGCTGCGAAGAAGAAAAATGATGTAACTAGCTCAGAGAGGATGTAAGTTTGAAGAAAAAAAAACATGGAGAAGAAGAAGAAAAGACCAGAACTTTTCAGTGTTAACTAAATGCTCCCTCCAGAGGGCATTTCTAGACCAACCATTCACGGGGAGCTGATGCAGAAGTTAAAGGTGTTAATGGAATTAAATTAACTTGATTGTAGTAATGGGGTAGTTTTTATTTAAGTGATGCAGCCGTGGCTTGGTTAGACAAGACTTGTTAGTTACAGAAGCCTCTTATTCTGAGGAAGATCTTTTTGTCCCTTGGATTATGACCTCGGTAGATCTATAAGTCTTCTCTATTTCTTTTTAACTTGAGTAAATAATTAGAGTTCTTCTAGCAGTAACTTCAAACAGCTGTAGCTGGGTTTCTGTTCTTGTGGCATGGCTTGCACCCACGGTTTACACCACAATAGCATTTTATTACTAAGTTTTTTTTGGGCCTTTTGCTGAGTTTATCAGGGTTTTAGTAGATGTCTATGATTAGTTTAAGAGAATGTTTGGCGTGTATATGCTGATCAAATTTTTTTTTTTTTCAATAAAAGGTTGAAGCAAAGAAACCCGCAGAGAAACTGCATGACAAGAAGGAACATTAGAAGAAGAAGCACCCTCAAAGCATAGCAAACATTCATCATCCATACAAGCATCAGATTCAGAAAATGACACTGCCGAAGTGGAAAGGAGGAAGAGTGGTCATCGTAAGATATCAAAGTATGTTAAGCATTCAGATTCGGAAGATGAATCACGTAAAAGCGCACGTCGACGTGAGAATACTTTCAAGCATTCAGATTCAGAAGATGAATCACGTATCAGAGCAAATCGAAGTGGGAAGAACCCTGTTAAAGCGTTCAGATTCCGAAGATGAATTCCGTTACAGAACATGGAGAAGTGAGAAGAACCATGTTAAACATTCAGATTCAGGAGATGAATCACGTATCAGAGCACATTGAAGTGGCAAGAACCGTGTTAAGCATTCAGATTCTGAAGATGAATTCCGTTACAGAACACGGAGAAGTGAGAAGAACCATGTTAAACATCCAGATTTAGAAAATGAATCACATAACACAGCACGCTGAAGTGAGAAGAATCCTGTTAACCATGCAGATTCTGAAGATGAATTGCGTTACAGAGCACGGAGAAGTGAGAAGAACCATGTTAAGCATTCAGGTTCAGAAGATGTATCACGTAACAGAGCACATCGAAGGGTTAAGAATTCAGATTCAGAAGATGAATCCCGTTACAGAGCATAGCGAAGTGAGAAGAACCATGTTAAACATTCAGACTCCAAAGATGAATCGCGTAAAAGAGCAGGTCGAAGTGAGAAAAACCTTGTTCAGCATTCAGATTCGGAAGATGAATCACGTAACAGAGCACGCCGAGGAGAGAAGAATCAGCCCATAAAAATTGGAAGAGATGATGGTCAAGGTAATGCCAAGGGAAAACATGACAATTTAGAACTAGAAAAATACCCCATGAAAGATCGGAATGAATCACAGTACAGGAGAAGAAAGAGCTGCTGGGCTAAGGGAGATAATCCAGTGTTTATGGTGCTGAGAGGGGAGGAAGCTCAACAATTGAGGAGTGTGTACGTCGCCGAACACATAATCTGAAGCAAGTGAATGCAATGCTTTTCGTCGGTAATGCTGTTGTGTTTTGTTGTTTATCTAGTTCCATTAATCCAGGTGTTCTAATCTTTTACCCCATTGTTCTGCATATGTTTCATATAATGACTGTTGTTGAATGCTGGAAAAGAAATATATATTAATCAATTACTCCACCCAAACATAATTCGGGCCTCTTCATGAGCAAAAGAAGTCATGACCTCCTTCCCATCCATCTTTTAACCAGAAGTCAAGATCATAATCAATTTGTTAGTGTACAACAGTACAAGATGTATATGACCAACAATGCTCTACAAGTATTTTTTCAACAGCATCCACAAAACTCGATAGAGTCTGCCGAATTCGTACAGCCAACGAATTTGCCAATTCCTAAACAATGAACAATCATGCAACCAAAAGGAGGGAAAAGTTCAGCAAAAAAGAACCAGGCATTGCAGTGGACTTTACCATTTTTTATTTTAAATTTTGAATTTATACATGTAACAGAAAGACATGACACTAGGAACCAAAAGAGACCGCAAGAAAAACATAATGCACAATTATTTGAGAAAACGCATAGTACGAAGAAACTATTATTGTAGAGACAATACATGAATGTCTGCAAGAACAATTACATGCTTAGAGGATCTGAGTTTGCATCAACATTCAACCTTTCTTTCATATTATTGAAAATAATAACCTTGTATGAAATCTAATAGCTTTTTTTGTATGAACAATTCACATATTTGTATATTTTTATATAAGCTCAAACTGGTTCAAAAGAAACCAAAATATCCAAATTTTAAGCTCACTAGGCATGCTTGCAACTGCCATCAATTTGATGAAATTTCTCAAATATCCACCCCGAAGTAAGGAAACTAGTAAGAGATGAGGAGGTGTACACTTACCTGAACCTTGCACAGAAAACTTAAAAGAAATTCCCTTTGAATGTTGGTCAGAGCTCTTGAGGTATATCAGTTTCAATGGAGAACTCAACAATGGCCAACCTTGAGGGACCTTGATGAATGCATCAACTCCTCCAACCACATGAGCCACTACTGTCTCATCTTTATCCAAGTACTCCAATGAGTGTCTGCATGGATTGATGCATTCCAAATGAAAACATTTGGATTTACTACGCTTTTGGTAATGAGCCCTTATATAATACTATTTGGAATCGTTATTACAAATATGGAATTCAATTATCTTGGAAAATATTTAAGAGCATAATGAATACATACACCAAAATTGCTAAGGAAAATGTCTCACCTTGATTTGTTTGCATTTTTCACCACTAGTAGCCTCATGGCGCATAGAACTATTCTGTCTTGCACTTTTGTTACAAACCACTGCAATGAAGATTTCCTGCAAAGTGCATTTCATGAACTCAATAAAACAATATACTGAATATGTTTTTTTTCTTTCATAAATAGCACCTTCTGTAGAAAAATAATCAGAAATAAGGTCACCAAGTATTTATACTTATTCATAAGAACATGAGCCAATTGAGCAAGTATAGAAAGATAGAAAAATAAACTACTATCTGATCATATGACCTTTAGAGGGAGCACATAATTCAATAGAAATGTCAAAGATTAAAAAAATAAAAACCTTTAGAGAGAGAAAACCTATTAAAAATATGACTAGGTAATGCAAGTGTGCGTGTGTGTTGTGATTGGCTCGATAGTTTCTGCTGTCTGCCAGGTCCTGAATTCAATCGTGGAAATCTGTCCTTTATTTTAGAGGAATTTGTTTGCTAAATGCCTTTTGATTATTGAAGCGCTACCAATTGCAGTAGAGGAAATATTTTTTAAAAAACAAAAACAAAAGAATAGCATGAAGACAACAACAAAGAAAGAAACAAATTTTAGAAATCATAAGACGGGTACTGGAAAAACAAACATCAAAGACTTTGCAGCATCAAGAATATCCTAGAAGCAAACAGTATTGTATAATATGAATGAAACCTCAAACTTATCTGAATTCACATTCATCGGATCCAACAGATCTTTCCCACATTTATGGTAATCAACATCTGCACCCAGTTTTGCTTTCTCCAGATCCTACAAATGGTACACAACTATTATCTTGAAAGATTTCATATGTGATTACCAAATAAAATTCAAACATTCCCAACTTATGGAAATAAAGATATCATATACAACCTGGGGGGTGAGGCAGTCAAGCTAAAGTGAGAAAATGAAAAGAACGAATAAACCACCAACAAGGGATCACATAATGTGCAGATTACTACACTATGGAAATCTGGGAACTTTCAACAACTGTAACATTAAAGGGATAAAGGGATAAATTACATGTGTATACACCAGATAACTGTAATTAAATTCAACCTCTATTCAGAGACTTGTAAGAAAGAGCAGATTATAGGTCTCCATTCAAACCCATTTGTATCAAACAAATTGGCTTGCATGCCTTGTCATACTACCAAAGAGTCTGATCCAAAAAAAACTAATATTGTTTCACCAACGGAAAACCAACCTTTTCTTCAACAAAATCTAACGAACATTTCAACTGTGCAAGATCAGTGCCAAGTCGATTAAACTCTGCATATACAAAAGAAAAGGTCGAAAAATAAAAAAACATCCTACATTAAATATCAATCCACATTGGCGTGGAACACTAAAGACTGAATCTTCACCTTCCCCATGGGTTCTTGGTGCTCTCAGCCTCCACAGATTTGAGCTCCTGCTCAAAACGTCCTAAGTATGCTTCTAACAAAAAGAGTGCTGCTATTTCAACCAAACTGTCTTATTTTCTCAACCCCTCATTTTCAAAATTATAAAAACAAATTTACCTCTTTATAAAATGACTTATAATAACTTAGGGAAAAAAACATTAAAATCAATTAAAAAAAAGAGAAAAAGATAATAAACAAAAAGCTATAAAGATTAACCCCACCTCACCCCATCATCTGTCTCTTCGCCTCCACCAGCTCACCCCTCCTTCTTCTCTATTTTCCCTCTTTGTTTCTTTAACAGTCACTACCCCACAATCAAAAGATCCCAAGCAGATCCACCTCCAAATTTTCAGTATTAACAATATGAAAAGACCTTTAATTGATATTTGAATCAGCTAACAATTCTAGGCTCTCAAAGTCTGCACCTCTCAAATGAGTGAGAGAGAGAGAGAGAGCGAGAAAGCAGCATCTGGGTTGAGTTCTGTGGCTAGGGTGCTGGGCTGTGGGGGGTGAATTTGATGGTTGGGGTGTGTTGAAATTGGTGGGGATGGGATCGGGTAAAACAGAGAGAAAGAGTCTCCCTTTTTTTTCTTTTCTTTTTTTATAGTATTTTATATTGTTTATTAATTAATTAATTAATAATATATTATTATTAATTTGGTGAGTGGGAAGATAATTGGTATTTTATGAATAATGGTGGGTGGAAAGATAGGATTGTGTGTTTTTTTTTTTTTTTTTAAATTTTTTTGTAAAGAGGACTTTTACTATTGAAAGAAGCGATAGCATATTAAACTTACACACACAACACGAATGCTAAGACTCGAATCCAAAACCTTTCCTGATGAGTAAATACTCCAAAAATTGTACAAATCCCATAGTGCAGTAAGTTCTAGTACTAAATGTCACAAACCCACTACTGACAGAGAGATTAAAGGAGAAGTTACTAATTTCAGAGCATTCTGATATTATCTGTTCAACTCTGCTCTGCACATTCACATGGAGAGTTAGGGAAATGCAAGGAATTGTGCAAATAGGCGGGGCGGCTGCTCAAGTCAAGCTCTATTTTTAAGGGGGTTAGGTTTATTGACCAAACAATAAAGGGTTGGTTTTATATATTTATTTTTATTTTTATTTTTATTTTTTTTTTTTTTGTGGGGGTAAACTGGAGGGGATAAACCCCGAACACAACAGCAACTAAAAGGAATCAGAACAAACTAATCTAGCTTTCGCTACACCAAGAATATCATCAAGGTGAAGAGAATCAATCCAAGCAGGACACTACTACTTTTTACGATTTGCGCGATGAAGAGAATTTTGTCGCGCAAAATTACATTTAGTCGCACAAATTTTTTTTGTTGCGCACAATCCGTCGCTCAAAGAGAGTGAAGAAAGACTTTGTGTGACCAAGTTTTTGCATTTGTCGCGCAAAACTGAGCGACGGTTAACCTTCGTCGCACAAAAGGTTTAGGGACAACACAATTGTTCGTCTCACAAACGTTTATGTGACGAACGCATGTTTGTCTCCCAAATCTTTGCGCGACAAATGCATGTTCATTGCGAGTGCACTGCGCGACGAATAATATCCGTCGCCCATTTCGTGTGGCAACTATTTGCGCGATGATTTCTATTTGTGGCGCATTTCGTGTCACCAAATTTTGCGCGACGATTATTGTTGTCGTGCAAGTGTGTCGAGCCAAAGAAAATAAACTCGCGTTTTTCTTCATCACTTTGCTCAACGACTACTTTTTTTGTCGCGCTAAGCTTTTTTGTGAGACGAAACTTCTGGTCGCGCAAGTTTTTGGTGGTTTGAGCGATGAATATTTTTTTCCGTCGCTGTATTCGTCGCACAAAAAATCATCGCGCAAATAGTAAAATGTAGTAGTGGGAGTTTCTTCAAAATAAAGGATACCCAAATCTAAGTTGTAACTCCAGTTTGCCAACCCGTTAGCCACACTATTTTTTTCTCTATCGATATGAAGGAGAGTGCAATTATCAAAATGCTTCATGAGAGCACAGCGAGCATTAATCAGGGAAGCAAAGGGGTGGTGAGCCAAGCCATCAAGATTCTTGACTAGATGGACAACCACAGCAGCATCCATTTCAATAATAAGACAGGTTATACCTTTAGTCACAGCAAGCTTAAGTCCAAAATATAACCCCCAGATTTCAGCATCCAATATATGGCCCTGGCCAAGGTTCATAGAAAAACCACCAATCCAGCTACCAGAAGCATCGCGAATCACACCCCAGCCCCAATACAACCAGAGGAGGTGCGTCTAGACCCATCAAAATTCAGTTTAAACTGAGCAGGACCATGAGGTTTCCAAGAGATAAAAGAATGCACCTTATCCACCTTAATCACAGTAGCAAGGGCGGCTTTAACCCAGTCCTTAGTAGCAGAGGGTTGGTTTATAATTCTTTTTTGCTGGAATGGAAAGTATTAAGGGAGATTCACTAATATATCCAATATAGGAGTCCAAATTATAAAAAAAACCTATATGAAATGGACTTTAGAAATACACCCAAATCTCATTTACAACATAACAAAAAAGCTTTTAACTTCTTTTAAATTACAAAACTGTCATTGATTTCTTAAAACAAACCCAACCTTAAAACCTCATTAAAAAATCCAAAATACTCAATAGGGCATCAAAGTAATTTAATAATCGAAATTAAATTTAATAGGGCCAGCTAGGCCTCATCATTTTGCCTATTGGCTCATGGGCCGATGGGGGCCCGCCCGGCCCATTGAAAAAAAGGCCGGCCCGGCCCGTTATGGGCTTTGAGATGGCCTAGCCTGCCTTGGCCCGGGCTAGGCTTGGGCTTGGGTGTCTAAAGCCCGGCCTGGCCCATAGGCTCGGCCCAATTAAGCCCAAGAAAGCCCGGCCCGGCCCGCCCACAAAAGCCCAACCCGTTAGGCCCACATACATATATAATTATTTATAAATAAGAGTTTAGGTTTAGGATTATATCACTTAAATCACATATATAATTTGTTTCATTTCATTTACTTTTCTTTACTCATTCCTAGTTTATAATTGGATGATTAGCACATTAATTTGTGTCAATTATTAATTCAACAATTATATATATATATAAATAAGATGAACAACATATCACATCATCAAATATAATCATATCACGAAACATAAGCGTACCACCAAATATAGTCATGCTTTTCTTGAACACATCACCAAATATTTGCATATTTATTCATACCATCCTTTAAAAAAATATTTTTTTTTATACTTATTATTAAAATTATCTGTTAAAACGTATTATGATCTAATTATGTAATAACCTCAAAAATAATACTTTGTTTTATTATTTTTGTGAAAAATCTTGTAAGTTGTGTGACTTTATTGGGTGTTTTATGAATTTGGTTTGATGTGAAAATATTGGAATTAAGTGAGTTTAATCTCAAATTTGGACTAAAATGCCCTTATGATTAAGTTTATGATTTTTTTTTTAATGAAGTAGGGCCCGTTTAGGTTCAGCCCGTTGGGCTTAGCCCGGCCCGACCCGATGAGCTTTCTCAAGCCCGGCTTATGGGTCGGGCTTGGGCTTTGAATTTTTTTAAAACATCCTGCCCGACCCGATATTTTCTCTCTCCTCTTTAAAGTCCAGCCCGACCAGGTCCAAGCTCATTAAATTTGGGCCGGGCTAGCTCGGCCCGGCCCATTGACTAGCCCTAGGGCTTACTATCATTTTTTGGGTTTGTTTATAGGAATTAAATGGTGTAAGATTAGTTTGCAGTTTTAGTGCTAAGAATGGGTATATGACTAAATATCTCAAGTATTAAATACGTTTATTATTTTGTAATTACGTTCCATTACAAAAAGAGTGGTGGTATGCTAGTGGTTGGCATGTGGGCTATATGGGAGTTGGTCAGGGGTTCAAAACGTCAAGCTTCCATTTTCAAAATATTTGAAGTGTTTTAAGGATAGTTTTATATAATTTTTTTTATTATAGAAAATTACACATAACCCCAATTTAAATTTTTTTTAAAAAAAAAAAAAAACTTTCTTCTTCTTTTTTCAACACCATATAGATATGGATACCTTGATTTTGGGAGTGATTTTTGTTTCTTAGATATCCAATTGGATATGGATACCTTTTTCAACACCACATGGATATGGATACCTCCGTCATATTGATATGGATTTGAATCTAATTGATAAGTAGTTTTAGTCAACCTCCTACATGAATTCACTTCGAGTGGATACTTATTTGTGTTGCGCATAACAATTGATGAGTAATTCTAATTGATCTAATTGACGAGTTGATTTGGATCTAATTGATGAGTGGAGTTGGATCTAATTGATGAGTAGTTCTAGCAACATAACAATTCTTCATCTATATATATAAAGCAAAAGGCAGAGAATGGTGAAACATTCAAAATACCAAAAAATGCCCTTGGTTAATGCAAACATTAAGAATTGAAATTATTAATTAAATGAGGATAATATGGTAAATTCACAATTTTTCGTATTAAAAAAATTAAAATTAAAAGAAAATTCAGATAATGGATCCTATTTTTATGGAACACAAATATCCATTATCTTTTTTAATTCTAAAATAAATTTAAATTTTTTATAAAAAAAACCTCTCGCATGCGCGGAAGCGTGTGCAGAGAGGCTAGTAATAAGAAAACGAGAACAAATATGTATTTTTGCTAATTCAAGTAAGCATATTAACCAATAATATATTAATATAAACTTAAAAATGAAATACATATATGACCTAGAAACAGGGGCGAACCTGGGGTGGTGCAAGTGGGGCCACCGCACAGGGCCCTCGTGACAAGATCCGACCCAAATTCTATTTTGGAATCCGTGTCGAACCCCTTGTGAGCCCAACACCTGGCAGGTGTCGAGACGAATGACTAAACTGCCATTTTTGCCCTAATTCAAAAACTGCTTTAGGAATTGACTTCTACCTGAAAACCAACAGAGTCTCCCCTGAAAAATGCTCATTTCCAATAAATTTGCACCTATAGAAAACACAATTCTATAATCACAATCATTCAACATGCAAGAATTTCATCCATACGCAATTTAACAGCGATTCAAATGGAACTCAAGCCCGTACAACATAATCAAAACCCTAACATTCACCTTGTTATACACGAGAATTAACTGTAATCCAAAAATTTGCTCAATTACAACGGTTTTACAAAGCATAATTCAACATTTTATTTTACAGCTACACCTAGGTTGCCTACCGAGGGGTCAAGCAACACGTAGTTCTTTATACAAGAAACCAAATTTCAACCCATATGTAAGCACATGAATTACACCTTCCTTAAAACCAAAGGCTTCAAACTCTAATTAATCCACTGAAACTTAAGCAAAAGATATTGATTTCAGAACAATCTTCCACCCATCACATATGTGCAGATACAAATACATATACATAATAGCTCATTAAAAATAAGTAGAAAAACGAGAAAGTTAATAAAACAATACTGGCCACGTGAAACCTTAATATCAATATCAACGATTTGAAAAAAAACATGCCTCCATCTTCTAGATGTAAAAACAAACTTATCATTTAAGACAATAGTTGTGATTTGTATAAAATCCTTGAAAACTTAGAAAACTCTCAAAATCCTTGTCTCATAAATCGAAAAACATGTATTATAACCTTCACCAATAAGTACCAAGATAAAATCATCAATTTTAGTTTAAAACATCTCAAAACTCAAATACTCTCCACCTAGGCATACCCTTATTCATAACCTGTCAATTCCACTAATATTCCGTCAATTCCATGTACCATGTCTGTTACATCCTCGCAGAACTCGAGGGACATGTAGTCAGCCTAAGAACGCATATCCTTGTAGAACTTGGGGGACACATAGTTAGCCCGAGAACGCATATCCTCGCAGAACTCGAGGGGCAAGTAGTCAGCCTGAGAACGCATATCTGTCAAATCCCCTTACAGGACCCAGGAAGATATAATCAATTTGAGAATGTAAATCCTCGCACCATACGATTCAGGCGTCTTCGAGACTCGTGGGGCATTATTATAAATAATTAGACTGTGGTGGATTTGAAAGCCATATACCAAAACTTATCACAAAATTCCTCTTATTCCATAAATCCACTGACACAAATCCCTTTTTAAAACAAGATCAATCACAACATTCCTCAATTGAATTTAACCATGCATTGCATCATCTTTCAAAATCGTTCTCAACTACATTTAAATATGCACCACATACTGTTGAGAACTAGTGTCCATAATTCATCTTTTTCAAGCCACTGAGTATTGTTGGGTTCATTTTTACACATGATTTATCATGTTATTCACCCAATATTTTTAGTTAGTTCTTGACATTTTATAGCATTTTACTTCCTTTTTGGGTTTTCATAGATTTTACCTTGGTTAGAATGAAAATGAGCTAAAAATGCATTATTAGTTATAATTTCTGTTTTTGTTCAATTATGTAGGTCAACTTCTTAACCTTGGATCAGCATGCCCCAGTACTCGGATGAGGTGAAGATCTTCATGAAACTTGTTCCAATGGATGTTGACTACAAAATATCTGAATTTGAGCTGAATTGAGCAAGTATAGCCTTTCCAACTGATCTAGCATTTTACCATAGCTCTAGAGATTTATCTTGGGCCAGTTTTTACCTCCATGATGTCATCCTGATTCTTCTTGTTACCATACCATTTGGTAACAAGAACTTACTTTGATGGAGTGCAATTTTCTGAGACAAAGAGCATCTTTGTGAAGATAAAAACCAAAAATCTCATCCTGACATAAAAAAAGAATGAATATATTATTGATGGGTGAGTTGGAAAGGAGGAGAGAGAAGGATGAGCAAAAGAAAAAGAGGCATCAGCCATTCATTGAACCATGATACATTTTTGCAGAGGATAGAGCAGAGATTGGAGATTGGTTCTGGAGAAGGAAGACAAGGTGCAGCCAAACAAGAAGTGGAAGAAGATTTCCACCATTGAAGACCTTGAGCTTCCATCACTTTCACAAAATCTGTAAACTCTTTCTAGTTATATTTTGAATTTGTATTTGAAATAAGTATGAGGAACTAAACTCCATAGCTAGGGCTTAGGTTGAAGCCCTAAACATGAATACTCTATTGTTTTGATGTTTGAGTGAATGAATGTCTAGATGTTGTTGATGAATTTCGATTCATTAAAATAATCTATCCTTGATGTATGTTTATCTTTGATTGATACCTTTGAAAGCATGCTTTTTGAGGTTGTTGGGATTATTTGTACCCTCATGTCTTCCTAAGAAACAAATGGATGAAGTGAGAATCATCCAAGTGAATTGGTTTCTTGAATGCCTAATGTAAACATCCTACTTTTAGGGTTCTTGTGATGTTCATATTCTCTTTGAACTTAATGGGTTTTCCTTGTAATTAAATCGAAGTACTAAGCACATCTAGATTGATTATAGGGAAGGCACGAGTATTGTAGCACTAGCCTCGCACTCTACTTATATTAGAGAGAATCAATGCATCTTGAGCCACTAGACACTACTACAAAAAGTGAAAAACACGACCAGAAAACAACGACGGTCTAAGTGAAAACCGCTGTGGTTTCTAAAAAGACGACGGTTCTAAAAACACCGTCGTGTAATACCACCTTAGACAACTAAAAAATGGAGATTCAAATGGCTGTTCAAAAACAACGACGTACCTAATTAAACAACCGACGCCTATTTGAAACAGATTTCCGCAGTGTAAAATCAAAGCCAACAAAGAACGGCAGAAGTTATGAATCGACCGACGTAGAAATTAAAGACGACGATTTCAATAAAAACCGCCGTTTTTACTCATAAAATAAAACGACGAGGTTTTCGTATAAAACGCCGTATAATTACAAACAAATCCACGGCTTTAAAATAAAAAATATCGCCGTATTAAAATAATTTACAACGACGGAAAATATAAATATATCGACGTCATTATCATATAGTTCTACGACGTTATCTTTAAATTGTTCTATAAAATTTAACGTCGTATTTATTAATTTTATACGTCGTACATTTAATTTAAACCGTCGTCTTAATTAGAATTTTTGTTAACAATTTTTTTCTTTGATTTTCTTATCCTACGTCGATAGATCTACTTAATGACAAGAATTGAAATAACCACGACGGTTTATATAGAAAACCGCTGACATAATCAGATTTTTCTGAGAACCCAAGGGTTACGAAATCTTAAGAGATGGAACTCTGTTCCACATCATAATCTTAACAGATGACACAGATTTGCAATCAGAGAGACAATTTTTTGGAAGTTGATGATGTGTGTGCGTTTGTGTATCTACAAATATTATACCTAACGCCGTTGCAAATTTGCAATCAGAGAGACAATTTTCAACGACGGTTATATTATACCTAACGACGTTTAAAAAAATCAACGTCCCTCAACAAATATATTACGTCGTCTTAGTCTTACTTAAGACGATGAAAAACGACGACAGTAAAAAAAACAGTCGTTGTTTTTATATTCTTATTTTATTTAAATCTGTCATCCAAAAAAGAAACTTTACATATTCCAGAATATTAATTTCCTTCGTTTTAAATTTCCTCCGGAAAAAAAAACTCTATTTATAACGCACTGTAATTGAAAAATAAACTGAAAGGTCACGGGAAAAAAAATTCTATTCATAATTTAAAAATTCAAATCCACGTCGGTTATATTAAACGTAACGACGTTAAATGAAAGAATTCCACGTCGCAAAACAAATATTTCGTCGTGTTAGTTAAAAACGACGTAGTTATATGTAACCGCCGTATTATTTTTTTGAAATGGTTTTATATGTATCAACTTTTCGACTTACACATGCACTGTTTCCAAACCCGATTAAAAATTTCAATCTCCCAGAGAAAACTTTTCGTCTTTTTTCCTTGTCAGAGCACTGTCAGAGTATTTCATCGTCTTCCTCTCGCCTTCTTCGTCGTCTCTGAACTTAAAGATCGATCGTCTTCCTCTTGCTTTCATTGCACGCAAAAGGTAAGCTTTCATTTTCACTATTTTGGTTACTGTTTTGCATGCTCATACGTTTTTTTTTTGAAAAATCTTTTTACCTTTTTTCTGGCCAAAATCATTTTACTTCTTTCCAAGTTTGATAAAATATACAGACAAAGAGGGAAAGTTTTCAACTTTGAAGACAACTACCTCAACTAAATAAGACGACGGTAGTTCTTATTTACGTGGTTAAATATGTAGACCACGACGGTTCGTCAATCGTTCTAGCGTCGTCTGAAAATTGACAAAGTTGTTTTTAAAATAATAGTCTTTTTTTTATTTGCTTGTTTAATTGCAGGTTTGATTTCTCAGAACAATGGTTTTTGTTTTTCCCTTATTTGATAAAATATAAAGAAAAAGAAACTAGGGTTGTTATCTAATATAGACGACAATATATCTTATTGTTTTACGTCGTGTGAATGTTAATACCACGACGGTTTATTACTATTGACGTCGTATGAACATAAATACCACGACGTTATATAAATAATGGTTTTACCACGACGGTGTATTACTATTGACGTCGTGTGAACATAAATACCACGACGTTATATAAATAATGGTTTTAAACATTTATTACGTCCGAGATTATTTCATTGCGTCGTTTAAAATCATATCATACGTCGTATTTTATTAATAACCGTCGTTTGTGTTCTTAATCTTTTCCTGAAATATTTTCACTTGCAGTTTTGTCTGTTAAAATGGTTTCTCAACAACAAACTAAGGATTCTGGCTCCAAGAAGCTTGGAATGGTAGCTCCTCAAGACAAGTCTTCGAAGGAGATGAAGTCTTCGAAGAAGATGAAGTTTGCTTCATCATCTGCTGAGACAGAACCAACCAGCCAGACAACAATCTCCGATGATTCAAAGACTGGTCGAGGTATGAGCACAATGCCTCGTGTTGTGAAGAGAAAGCTTCAGAAACTGA
Source organism: Prunus dulcis (assembly GCF_902201215.1). Lineage (NCBI taxonomy): Eukaryota > Viridiplantae > Streptophyta > Magnoliopsida > Rosales > Rosaceae > Prunus > Prunus dulcis. The sequence continues at coordinate 13,330,057 of NC_047650.1, read as the reverse complement.
GGCCAATTGTTGAGTACAATAAAAAGGGGAAAGGTATTGGCCAAGCACATAGTGAAATGCAGTCGTACATTGGTGTCTTGGCACGCTCCAGAGTTCCACTTGTGGACAAGAAATGGTCCCAAATCCCCAAGGATATTAAGGAGCAGATATGGGAAGCAGTTGACATGGCTTTTGTCGTAGGTCAAGGGGCAAGAAATCTGTTTTAGCTTCTGCTGCCAAGAAATGGAAGGATTTCAAGTCTACACTAACGAGGCATTATATCCTTCCATACACCAATGACAAGGAGAAATTAAGCCAACCCCCGGAAACATATAAAAAAATTCATAGAGAAAGCACAATGGGATGCCTTTGTAGCTTCAAGGCTTTCCAAAGATTTTGAGTCTGTGCATTCTCAACATGCACAGATTAGGGAGAAACTCGAGTACAATCATCGATTGTCTCAAAAAGGATATGCTGGATTGGAGGATCAATTGGAGGAAACCATGCCTGGGGTAGAAATTGATCGATCTACCTTATGGAAGAGAGCTAGACAAGACAAACATGGTAACATCCCCGATCCAAAGGTGGCAGAGAAAGCAAAATTAATTGTAAGCCTACTCACTCTGTTTTAAATTTTTATTAAACTGTGAAAAATTCTTATTACGTCTTATGTTATATTTTTTCGTCGTGTGAATGATATTACCACGCCGAAACTTTTTAAAAAACGTCGTTAAAGGTCTAAATAGGAAAAACTACTCTGTTTTCTTTAATTATAGCATAAGACGTCGGTGGTTCATTTCGCGTTGTGTGAATGATATTACCACGTCGAAAATTTTTAAAACACGTCGTTAAAGGTCTAATTAGGAAACACTATGTTTTCTGTAATTATAGCATAAGACGTCGGTGGTTTATTGATTTCGTCGTTTTAAATAACTAACCACGTCGGTATAACTACAGTCGTGATAAGTTATAATAACGTCGGTTTATATGTTTTTGCGTCGTGTGAAATTATATAATACGTCGTTTGTACATAAATAACCGTCGTGTGTTTTTTTTATATCTTTGTTTTAGGATGAATTGCAGAAACAAGTCTCGGAAGGCAAAGTCAGAGTAGATGGCAGCAAAGATGTGCTGACCATGGCTTTGGGCCCCGAGCATCCCGGCAGATTGAGAGGAGTAGGTGCTGGGATTTCCCCAAGGCAGTATTTCAATTTACCCAAACCACAGAGGGTTAGCTTTGACGACCGCTTGAAGGAGAGTTTAAGAGTTCTCCTTCAAGAAGAGACTAAAAAGATGGAGGCTAAGGCAAGGGAAGAGGCCTTAAGGATGGAGGCTAGAACAAAACAATTGGTAGAGGCTGAGAGGGAGCATTTCCTTAGTCAGCTTTCCCAATTAATTCCCAATTTTGATCCAAGCCTGCTTAAACAAAGAATTAGCCAAAGCCCCAAAAATCCTATGTCTGACAAAGCTAGCTGCTCTGGAGGTGAGGTGAAATCCCTCCATTATGAGGATGATAATGCCAAAAATGGGGAACATCAGCAAGAAGAAGAGAAGGAAGAAGAAAAAAGAGATGAAGAGAAGGAAGAAGAAAAGGAGAAAGAAGATGAAGAAAAGCATGACGACAAGGTATGTTCACATAATTTTGCCTTTTTTTATTTGTTTTTCAAAATTTCAGACGTCGATATTTTTCTTTAAACCGTCGTTTGTTTAAAACTTAGACGGCGGAATTTTTTTAAGACGTAATAAAATATTCATTACGACGGTTTTTTCACCGTCGTTTAAATTCTTTTCAGACGACGTGTTTTTCCTTAAACCGTCGTCTTTATTGAATTACCACGCCATTTTTTTTATTTCTTTAAACAGGTTATTGAAGTTGGTGATTATTCAAATATGGAGGCGCCATCTTCTTTAAAAACACTTTGTCGTTATGTGGAAACGACACTCCTTCCTGAGGATAAGCTCCTGCAATTTACAATTGATAAGGAGGTGTTTGGTGGTGAACGCGATACCTTCCTCCTGCCTGAAGATATTACACAATTTGCGGGCATGGAAGAAATTGGAGCTACTGTGTTAGCTGTATATATGAGGTTTGTCATTCTAAAATAATACGTCGTTGGTTTATATATTGCGTCGTTTTAACTAACTAACCACGTTGTTAGTGTGTACCGTCGTGATAAATATATTATAACGTCGTCATCTATTTCAGTACGTCATGTGAAATTTTATAATACGTCGTTTTGTCATACATAACCGTCGTGTTTTTTTTTTGTGCTGACTTGTTTATATTATTTTATGTATTTAGGTACTTACACGATGTTTTGAAACAAGCAAATATGTGCAGCATGGTTGGCTTTATCGACCCTGCTACAGTTAGTGCCAACTCTGGCACAATAGCTGAGAGATCACGACTTGTAGCAGCTCGACTTCAGAAGACAGACGGTGAACAGATTTTCATGATGCCTTACAATCCAGGGTTAGTCTCCTTAGGATTTTGTTTTTATGATTTTCAATAAATGACAGCGTATAAACTAACCACGCCGGTGTTTTATTTTATTGAGTCGTTTGAAACTACTAACCACGTCGGTAGTTATTTATCGTCGTGATAAATATATAATGTCGTCGATTGCTACTTTATTTCGTCGTGTGAAATATTATAATACGTCGCTTTTGTAAATAACCGTCGTTTTTATATTAATTTTGTGCAGCCGTCATTGGATCTTGCTGATTGTAAGAGCAAAGAGGGAAACCGTCTATTTTCTGGATCCTCTGCCAGGTCATCGTGTGGTCGATGAAGAGGCGAAAAACATCGTGAACAGTGCTATAAAAATATATAATACCCACATAGCCCGAGCAGGACGTAAAAATGTAATTTGAAAAACTCTCTCAGGCACACCAAAGCAACCCAGCAATGTCGAATGCGGGTACTATGTGATGCGCTTCATGAGGGACATCATCAATGATCCTTCCTTGGGGTTTGAGAATAAGGTAAGAAGAAATTACCTTCATACATTTCACGTCGTTTTTTGTATTATCAACGACGGTCATGTAAAATTACCGTCGTTGAATATATATACTACGCCGGTTATGAAAAATATCGTCGTCTGTGATTGAATTTCTTTTTATTTATAAACCCTAATAGTCATTGTTTATGCAGTATGCCAAGGGAAACCAGGAAGCTTCATACCCCCAAGAAGCTATTGATGAAGTCCTGAATGAATGGGCAGAGTTTGTTTGCCAAATTATTAAACAGGGGAATAATTGAACACTTGATATTTATGTATAATGTACAAATTTTGTCTATAATATATAATGAAAAAATTTGTTGAGGTTTTCTTAAATTAAAAGAAAAAAACAAACATACAAATTGGGTAACCGACGTGTAATACTTTTCCAACGACCTAATAAAGTCAAAAACCGTCGTATTTTGTTGTTTCGCTTTAAACAAGTACGACGTAAAAGGGTAGTTAGACGACGTTCTTTGAACAATTGAGTCGTTTATGGTTTAGAACATCTTCAATTTCTTAAGGGTTCAGGGTAGTAATTTGTAACGATAGCGGTTAAGTCGTGGAATATATATTTTACGTCGGTAGTTAAATAGCCACCATGGTTTCTCATTTAAACGACGTCATTTTAACAACTTAGTCGTCTATTACAATTTACAACGTCCACAATTTATTAACACCGACGTGGTTTGTTGTTGTGATAAGAATATTTTATTATTTTTATACCAAAATATTCAAAATAAATTTAAAATAAATCAGAAAAATGAAAAGTCAACTCCTATGAAGTCATTGATATATTTTCTTCCCCATAAACCTTGAAAAAATTCATTTTGAATAACAAAAATTTAAAATGACAATCCAAAACAAAATTGTTTTGATGAGCCATAAAATCACTTCTAGTTTTATGGTTTAGGGTTTAGAGTCTAGGGTTTAGAGAATAGGGTTGTTATTTATTGGGGTTTATTTTTAAAGTATAATTTTTGGGTAGTATAGGGTATATATTAGGTTGTAAAACCATAAACCCTTTTATAAACTTAAAATTTTAAATTATATAATTTAGTTTTAAGGGTTTAGGTTATTAATTTTTAACGACGGTGGTTGAGTCGTGGAATACATATTTTACGTCGTGCAGTAAAATATCCGACATGGTTTCTTCTTTAAACGACGTCATTTTAATATTTAAGTCGTCTATTATATTTTACAACGCCTTCAATTTCTTAACCCCGACGTGGTTTGTTGTTGTGATAAGAATATTTTATTATTTTTATATCAAATTATTCAAAATAAATTTAAAATAAATCAGAAAAATGAAAAGTCAACTCCTATGAAATCATTGATATATTTTCTTCCCCCTAAACCTTGAAAAAATTCATTTTGAATAACAAAAATTTAAAATGACCTTCCAAAACAAAATTTTTTTGATGAGTCATAAAATCACTTCTAGTTTTATGGTTTAGGGTTTAGAGTCTAGGGTTTAGAGATTAGGGTTTTTATTTATTGGGGTTTATTTTTAAAGTATAATTTTTGGGTAGTCTAGGGTATATATTAGGCTGTAAAACCATAAACCCTTTTATAAACTTAATTTTTTAAATTATATAATTTTGTTTTAAGGATTTAGTGTATTAATTTTTAACGACGGTGGTTGGGTCGTGGAATATATATTTTACGTCGTGCAGTAAAATATACGACATGGTTTCATATTTAAACGACGTCATTTTAATATGTAAGTCGTTTTATATAATTTACAACGTCTTTAATTTCTTAACCCCGACGTGGTTTTTCAGTCGTCGTTATATAAAAATATTCAAAATAAATTTAAAATTAATCCAAAAAATGAAGCTTCAAAATAAACGGCCTTACGTTCTTTTTCCGAAAAATGAAGTTTCCGTCGTGGAATATTAAATTTACGTCGGTCCTTGTAGAACTTTCGCCTTGGTTTTTCTTTCGACGCTTTAAAGCGCGCGCTCTCTAAAAATTTTCGCGCGACCTAAATTTTTTAGATTTGGCTCTTATTCTTATACTTCGAACCCTGAGACCTAAAATTTTCAGATTTCGCCCAACATAACATTTCGCTCTCTCACTTCTACTCTAATTAAAAGTTGCACTCTCCAGGCTCCGTCGAATCTGTGAGCTCGTCCAACCTGTAAGTACAAACCCTATCTTCCCTTTGTAAATTCATTGAATGATATTAGGTTGTTTTGTTAAAGGGTTTTAGGTATATGCTTTTCGATCTGTTAATAATGTGCTTATAGGTATGGGTTCATGGATTTTCTGTTTAAATTGTATAAGGATTACATTATCTGTTATGTTGAATTGGGAATGGATTTAATTTTGTCGGATCTTTTAATCACCCTATGTTATGTTGAATTGGGAATGGATTTATTGTTTTCATGCTTAGTTTCATGTATATGTTGGTTTCTTGCTTGGTTTCATATATATGTTGTGTTCTTAATGGGTTTTGTGTTCTTGAAAATAAACTGAGACACGACGAATTTTTTGGCATACGACGACGATTACACGACGTTTTTTTTAAACTACCGTCGTTGTATTACTTATACACGACGGTTTTTTATAAACCGTCGTTTGTATTACTTATAATAGACGACGTCTGTTGAAAATCCGTCGCCTATATATGCCAAATACGTCTGCTTTTGTTTAAAACCCGTCGTCTCTATTGTGTATTACTTGCTATTAGATCTTTGTATAATCTGCTATAGTGATGGTCATCCAAAATTTAGAAAGAGAACAAAGTGGCTGCAGGATAAGCACAATAGCACTTTCATTCAATGGCTAAGCTTCAAGGTATATGTTGTTGAATAACATATTTCTCTTTTAATTTTCTTCTTATTTCTATGTTAGATTGAATTAAAATTTGATTAATTTGCAGGTTCAAAGTGAACTTGAGGAAGACAATCATGGCGTATCAGAAAATTTAAGGTGGCTAGCAGTTGGTCCAAACATGGCAGTGCCATTATATAGGAGCTATCTTATTAAAGGTATTAAATTCAATATCAAGGCACAAGATGATGTGCGGACAATTCAAAATAGTGGAGTTTATTTACTTGCACATACCATGCAAGTTGCTAGTGCCAAGGATAAAAACCCAATTATCTCAAATATGGGTTTCTATGGGGTCATTCAAGAAATTTGGGACCTTGACTACCAAAAGTTTACAATCCCAGTCTTTAGGTGTGATTGGATAGATAGTTCTGGTCTTGTAGTCGACGAACTTGGATTTACCCTTGTAGATTTGAGTAAAATTGGACATAGAAATGACCAATTTGTTTTGGCTTCTCAAGTCAAACAAATATTTTTTATTGACGACCCGATGCATCGTGGTTGGTCGGGAGTGTTATCAATGCCTAATAGAGAATATAATGATGTTATTGGTGATGAAGTCTTAGGTGATGTGATAATTGAGTGTGAGCCATTTACTAGAGGGATGCCAAATGTTGACACATTTGATGAACTGGTGGGTGAGTTAGGTAGTCAAAATATTCGAGGTGGGTGTGAAGATATATGGATTGAATGATGCTTATGTAATTTGCAGTGCATGACATTAATTTTGTAATATATTGTAATGTCATTTCTTCACTTTCATTATACAGGTTTTGGCCACAAAACAATCAGTGCAAAAAATACTGGATCCAGATTACATCATTATATTCTGCATAAAAAACGACGTCTGTTCAAATAAAACACGACGTTATGGTTAACCATTTATTTAGCATATTTACCGACGTCTTAAAGCAACGTAACAATGAAGAACCACGACGCTATTGTGGAGCAATTATCCAGGATATCTCGTCGGGGAAGGATTAAGAACCGCCATGTAATTCAAAATAACACGACTCCAATCCCGTAATACCGACGTCTAAAAAACGAGATAAATTATCTGAACATTAATTTGGAACCGACGTTGTTTAATACGTGCGTCGTAAATAATGACGTTGTTTAGAAGTTCAACGTCGCCTACATTAATAAGTGCGTCGTGAGTAATGAATACATATAAATACAACGTCCACTATATAAATGCCACCGACGTTTTTTCGCATTTCAACGTCAACTACATAAATACATACGTCGTATATAATGACACTGACAACTATTTACACGTCATCTTTTTTAGAAAAATCGAAGTGGAAAATTCATTTCACGACGGTTATTTTTAAATAAGAGACGTAGTAGATTTCAATAACGTCATCTTCTCATGTATTTAAAGATTTCATATTTTTTCTTGTCGTGAAAATTATATTTAACGGCGTAGTGTTTTAGTTTTCGTCGTTGTATGTCTATCTTGCGGACTTGTTCTTTCAATATGTGTCATATTTTTCCTTTTTAACGACGGTGATTTGTTTGAGTTGGTCGTCTATTCTCATCCTCGACTATTTTTTAAAATTTTAGCAGACTAAACACGCCTGTTTTTATTTGTTTTCGACGTTGTTTTATTTAACAACGTCTAATATTTATCGTCGTTGTTTGTTTCTGAAGATATGACGTATAAATTTTGTAATACGACTCCCATATATTTGTAACCGACGTTGTTTCGTTTTTCAACGCCTACTCTATAAATACATACGTCGTAAATAATGACACTGACAACTATTTCCACGTCATCTTTTATAGAAAAATCAAAGTGGAAAATTTATTTTACGACGGCTGTTTTTATATAGGCGACGTAGTAGGATTAAATAACGTCGTCTTCTTATGTATTTAAAGACGTCATATTTTTTATTGTCGTGAAAATGATATTTAACGGCTTCTTATTTTAATTTTCGTCGTTGTATGTCTATCTTGCGGCCTTGTTCTGTTAATATGTGTCATATTTTTCCTTTTTAACGACGGTTTTTTTAGAGAGTTGGTCGCCTATTCTCATCCTCGACTGCTTTTTTAGATCTTTTTGCAGTACAAAGACGTCGTTTTGTATTTGTTGATGACGTTGTATATTTTAACAACGACGGTGATTAAGCGTCGTGGTTTATGAGGGAAAAGATGACGGTGGATTCCACGACCATTGAAAAACCGAATACACGACGGTGATTTACCGTCGTCTTTTTGCTTTTTTGTAGTAGTGGATGGAAGCATATAAATTCTTTAATAATGAATTTAGAGACAATAAATACAAATGTAAGTGACCAAATAAAGAATAGAAAAATTAAAAACCACATGTCATTGACTAAGTAAGTAATTGACACAATTTAAAATATAATACCACCAAAAATTTGGAATAGATAATAATAAACATGCAAATTAAATAACAATAATGAATGAGAATAACTTACTATGAACTTGCGGGGAAATTGAGGTTGATAGATGTTGAGAAAAATATGAGCATTATGTTTTGTTTTGGAGAGATGTTGAGAAACAAGGGACGGCATGTGACCATTTGATTTTATTTGTATATATAGAAACAGGATTACCTAACTATATGTATAGAAATATGACTACAACTAATTAGTTAGGTGAGTGGATGAGTAAGTTGAAACGTGGTAAATAGTTGAAAAGTTGAAACTTGAAAACTAGCTCGCAAGTACTGTATTATATATATTACATTACATAGTTTATAATCACAAACTTATGACCAGCGTGGTGGTTAAGAGGCTGCAATTTTCAAAGTGGAGAGGGGTTCGAGCCCCAGTGTGCGCGAGAGGGTGAGTGAGTTTAATTGTTTAATTTTTGAAAGTTCATATCGCGATATTATCGATAATATCGCGATATATTGACCATTTGAAGTTGCCAATTGAACGAAAATATCGTAACTGAAATATCGGCGAAATTATCGATAAATTGACGATATATAGATGGATTTGTGCGAAAATATCGCTGGCGAAAAAAAACGATAATTTCTCCGAAATATCGGCGAAATTATCGATTGTTCATACCATGGTCAAGACTACCATGGTAGAAATAGAAAATAAAAAGGAAGGAGAATAGATATGGGCAGTGGAAACATAGAAACTATGGATGGAAATAACGATACCCACGGATGTTAAAAAGAAAAAGTAACCCAGAAGAAGTGAGAGATCGTGTGAGGATAATTTTGAAATGGAGTGGAAAGTGTGAGGAAGTTGGAGTGCAACTTATGAACATAAAAGTCACTAAAAACTATATGAAAAATGTTTATGAAAGTCTCAACAATTTCTTTTTCTTCTTTTACATTTAATACGCGCAATTAAAATAAAGAAATTGTTGAAACGGGCATCTAGCAAAATACAATTGCAATCTTTATAAGTTTCGTATACCGTGCATTATAAAAAAAGGTCGCTCGCACGATTGGAAGTGTATGCGGAGAGACTTGTCAAAATAAAAATAAAGAAACTTCTCATTCAATTTTGCCATGTCAAAATAGGTGAACATTGGCAAACCAATCATTAATTTTCCTTTTTTATAGGACTCAAAATTAGAGAGAAAAAAAGAGAGAAAAAAAAAGGGAAAAAAAATATTTTATTTGGCAGAAAATAATTACAATTAGATATTTTTCAAAACGTACTAAAAAGATAAAGAAACTTGAAATTGTCAAGACTACCGTGGTAGAAATAGAAAAGAAAATGGAAGGAGAATAGATATGGGCAGTGGAAACATAGAAACTATGGATGAAAATAACACTACCCACTGATGTTAAAAGGAAAAAGTAATCCAGAAAAAAGTGAGAGATTGTGTGAGAAGAATTGAGAAAAGGAGTGGAAAAGGTGAGGAAGTTGGGGTGCAACTTATGAACGTAAAAGTCACTAAAAACTATATGAAAAATGTTAATGAAAGTCTGTCATTAACTCTACAAGAGCCAATAAATATTTGTGAAGTCTAAGAGTCATTGCATACACCCCCCTAAGTCTCCCTATTAAGGCACTCCGAATTACGGCTACAGTGCACCATGGTATGATTGTATCTATAGAAGATGAATCACATGACTAAAAACAATTAAACATCTGACTTTGAAAATTAAAACATAACTATATAGAAAACATGAATATCATTGCTTCTTACCTAACTGACTACTCAGTTCTTCAACAGCCTGTTACTTCTCCTTTGTCTTCTATAACTCAATTTGTCATGCCTCTATAGTTTGTTTTGCTTCATTATCAACCGTAAGAATATTCATCATTTGTAAAAGTTCACTAATTGCAGTAAGGAAACGACTCACGTGTTGTGCGAGTCTCTTACACGATCGGCATGCATCATGTCGGTTGGTAGGGAGACAACGCGTATATCCCTAAAAGAGTCTCCTACAAGATCGACATGCGTCCTGCCGATCAGTAAGGAGATGACGTGTATGTCGCGCAAAAGAGTATCCTACTCGATCGACGTGCATCCTGTAGACCAACACGGGTAAGAGTCTCCTACACGATCGACTTGCGTCTAGTGGATTAGTAGGGATATGCGCGTGTCACGCCAGAGATTTTCCTACACAATCGACATGCGTCCTTCAAGTCAGTAGGGATGACGTGCATATCATGCGAAATAGTCTCCTACACGATAGGCATGTGGCCTTCCGATTGGTAGGGACACACATATCGCATGAAAAGGTCTTCTACATGGTTGATATGCGTCCTACCAATCGGTAAGCAAACTACGCGCGTGTCGACAAAAAAAAAAAAAAAAAAAAAAACTATGCACGTGTAGTGCGAGAATCCTACACGATCGGCATGCATTATGCTGATCAGTAGGGAGACAATGTGCATGGTTTCGGCCAATCGGTAGGGAGAGGGTGCGTGTATCGCATGAGAGAAAAAGTGAGAGATCGTGTGAGAAAAATTGAGAAAAGGAGTGGAAAGGGTGATGAAGTTGGGGTGCAACTTATCAACAAAAAAGTCACTAAAAACTCCTGGCATGTTGAATTTCGGCCACCTTGACACACTAACAGTAGCCTTATTAAAACCTGAAAGCGAATTTTTGCCTCATTGGCACGCTGATCAGCCTCCTTGGTAATGACAATGATAATACGTCTTCTTTTACATCTAGCAACACGAGGGAGTATCCAGAAAAGCATAACAATGGTGAAGGAGAAGGTGAGGAGGAGACATGCGGTGAGCAGAGGGATGAAACTTGCATCCATGAGTTGGGGTCTGGATCACTTGAGAAAGGAAAAATGCTTAGGGTTTAGGGAAATCTTGTTACTATGCTGAAACTAAAACACCAGACTTCCAACGCAGAAGTTCCTTCCCTGTTTTTCTTTGGTACTCATATCTATTAAAGTACATGAAAAATATTTTTCTTAGAAAAAGATTTCATTCATAAACCAAAAAGGCATATAAAGACCGACACAACAATAGCCTAGGGCGCGTCAATGGGCCGGGCCGGGCTAGCCTGGCCCAAATTTAATGGGCTTGGACCGGGTCGGGCTGAATTATTTTAAAAAATTCAAAGCCCATGTGACCTATGAGCCGGGCTTGAGAAAGCCCATCGGGCCCGACCTAAACAGGCCCTACTTCATTAAAAAAAATCATTAACTTAATCATAAGGGCATTTTAGTCCAAATTTGAGATTAAACTCACTTAATTCCAATATTTTCACTTCAAACCAAATTCATAAAACACCCAATGAAGTCACACAACTTATAAGATTTTCCACAAAAATAATAAAACCAAGTATTATTTTTGAGGTTATTACATAATTAGATCATACTACGTTTGAAGAAATAATTTTTAAAAATAATAAGTATCAAAAAAATATTTTTTTAAAGGATGGTATGAATAAATATGCAAATATTTGGTGATGTGTTCAAGAAAAGCATGATTAGATTTGATGGTATGATTATGTTTCGTGATATGATTATATTTGGTGATGTGATATGTTGTTCATCTTATATATATAATTGTTGAATTAATAATTGACACAAATTAATGTGCTAATCATCCAATTATAAACTAGGAATGAGTAAAGAAAAGTAAATGAAATGAAACACATTATATATGTGATTTAAGTGATATAATCCTAAACTTAAACTCTTATTTATACATAATTATATATGTATGCGGGCCTAACGGGCCGGGCTTTTGTGTGTGGGCCGGGCCGGGCTTTTTTTCGATGGGCCGGGTGGGCCCCCATCGGCCATGAGCCCGCGAGCCAAATGATGAGGCCTACAATAGCCTAATTAAAAGCTTCCTAAGAAATCCATAAGGGACAAACCTTAGGGTAGGAAAGAGTGACACACGCCATAATTTTGTGAGGTAGGGAGATGACATGTATGTCGTGCGAAAGAGTATCCTACACGATCGGCATGCATCATGCTGACCAACATGCATGACAGTCTTCTACACAATCGACATGGGTCTCGCGGATTAGTAGGATAATGATGTGCGTGTTGCATGAGAGATTTTCCTACACAATCGGCACGCGTGTTGCGCAATAGAATGCACTACATGATCGACATACGTCCTGCGGATCAGTACAGAGACGACGCATCTGTCGCGCGAGAGATTTTCCTACACGATCGACATGTGTCCTGCTAATTGGTACAGAGACGACGTACATATCGCGCTAAATAGTCTCTTACATGATCGGCATGCGTTCTTCCAATTTGTAGGGAGACAATGGGTATATCGAGTGAAACGGTATCCTACATGGTCGACATGCGTCTTGCCAATCAGTAAGAAAACTATGCGGTTTTAACAAAAAAAAATAAAAAAATCCTACGTGAATGTCGTGCGAGAGTCTCCTACACGATCGGTACGTGTCCTGCTGATCAGTAGGGAGATGATGCACGTGTAGCGCAAAAGAGTCTCCTACACGATCAACATGCGCCTTGGCAGTCTGCATGGGCACTCACGTGTTGTGCAAGATTCTCCTACATAATCGTCGTGTGTTTTGCCAATCGGTAGGAAGACGACGCTCGTGTCCAATAATGGTATACATTACAAGATAATAATATTTTACTTCCAAACTTGCTTTTGGGACTGATTATCCTAAAAGTTTTAGTATCGATTCTTTTCGAATTTATGGTTATGCTTAAAAAAGTTTAGTATCAAAAGGCTTAAGTTTGACCTTGCAAGTGGTTAAACGCCTTGAATTATGCCTTCATTATGGGAAACACTGATCTTATACTGAATTTTCAACTTATATTCATCAACCATCTGAAACTTCTCTTTCTATCTCTCTTGTTAATTATGTGAGTGAGATGTTAAAAAGAAAAAGTAACCCAGAAAAAGGAGAGATTGTGTGAGAAGAATTGAAAAAATGAGTGGAAACGGTGAGGAAGTAGAAAAGTCACTAAAAACTCATGGCACGTTGAATTTTGGCTACGTTGGTACGGTAACAGTAGCCTCATTAAAATCTGAACATGAATTTTGCCTCCTTAACACGTTGATTAGCTTCCTTGGCAATTCTAATGATAATACGTCTTCTTTTACATCTAGCACGACGAAGGAGTATCTAGAAAACCACAACAATGGTGAAGGAGAAGGAGTGAAGGAAACAGGTGGTCAGTAGAGGGATGAAACTTGCACCCATGAGTTGGGGCTACTTTAACATGAGTGTTTTAGTTTGGGGTTTAGGGAAATGTTGTTACTATGCTGAAACTGAAACACTGGACTTCCAAAGTGAAAGTTCCTTCCCGATTTTTTTTTTTTTTTGTTCTCCTATCTACTAAAGTACATAAAAGGTGTTTTTTTAAGAAGAATATTTCATTCATATGCTAAAAAGGCATACAGAGACTGACACGCTAATAGTAGCCTAATTAAAACCTTCCTAGGAAAACCACATGGACAAACCATAAGGTAGGAAATAGTGTGACACATGCCGTGGACTAATAAGAGAGTGCAATGCAAAACAACAAAAGACCATTACAAATCAGGAAAAGAGAACCTCAACTAGAGACCAACACAGTAGACCTACATGAGAGGACCGCAGAACATCCAATTGTTTAAAAAAGCCTTCTATGAGCAAACTCATAGTCCTCTAACACCGAGACAAAGTACTAGTAATACCAAGAGCATAAACTAGGAGAGAGCACAAAGGGGGTGTTAGATATATGCCCTAGAAGTTAATATAAAATGGAAATTTTAAGGAAATAATATATAATAATCACAGGGGCAAGAACGTTGCTTTAGACACATAACACACACAAAGTAACAAGTCCATGGATTAAGATATAAACGGAAAGTGGTCTAAAAAAGTTAGATGCACGAGACCTTTCCATACATATAAATATCGTATCCTAATATGCTCCTGGTCATAGGATCACCAATTGGACAATGGTGACTAGCAAAGACTGGTACACATTATGTCTGCTCAATTAGAAGGATGACTAGTCTCAAGTCATTCATGTAGAGACACTGAGACAGATGTGTAGGTACTCTATAGAAGATGGAGTCTACTGAACGCAATCAACTCTAGAATTCTTGTATGGAAGTCTTACTCACAAGTGTCAAACAAAGAATTCTAAGTTGTGATAATGCAAATTAATCCTTAGACCTGAGATATCACAGTTGTCTTGTGTATATGTTGTTTATTTTTGAGAGCACTATACACTCGTATCAAAATTATGTGATTTAAAGGTGTTCCTCAGGATTCTCAGTGTGTACACAGAGACAGATGAATGTACAACAACGAATCTCTGCTCTTAGTAAGAAGAGAGAATACTCTAAAAATATGATTCATGAAACTTTGGCCAAAGTATTGGATGAAAATTGAAACTAGAACGTTTGTAATTTCATCAAATTGAATCATATAATCTAGAGATGTCATATGAGGAATTTTGACACAAGTTTACCATATCCTGCGAATATACCACAAAGTATTGAATTAGAGAAGGATCGAATTGCATTGTAATCACAAACTGACTAGGTTCTCTAAATGAATTCTTTTTAGCTTGGGTAGCCATGACATACTTCTAGGTATCACTCATGGCTTGTGGAAGCCCTGTAAGGACTAATTATAATTAGCCTTCGCCAATAGGGAAAATTGTATGGAGGGATACAATTCACACTTGATTCATAGTGAATCATTCATATCCACTGCCTCGCTAATTAGAACCTATAAGATTGCACACCGAAAAGGAATCAATTGGGAAATTATGAAGAGAATGAATGATTTTGTGACTTGGTCAAAGGCAATGTGAAAGTCATAGGTCAAAGGTCAACCGGCTGACCGGGCACTTGACATGGTCAACTAAGGGTGACCGGGACCAACAGTCATTAGACAATTGAGTGATTGAATTAGTCAAGTCACTAGAGTAATTAAATTGATTAGATTAATTTAATTATTCAATTAAAGTTATGAAACTTTAATTAAAGGTCCCATATGACTTGAAAATTCAAAATGGATTTGACCATATGGACTTAGGCATATATGTGACACATTATAGGATTAATGTGTTGGACCAAGATAGCAAAATATGACACACAAAGGGGGGAAGGAGTGTGGCTACACTAGGGTTTGGGGGCATTTTTGTCACTCTTGGGACATTTTTGATCCTATAAGTGTGTAGCTATATGAAATCCTATCATCCTAGGGTTTTCAAGTTGGTGAAATTGGAAGAGAGAAAACATCAAGCTCTCTCTCCCTAACCCCTTGAATCTATCACATCAAGTGAGGGTGCTAGCACCACTCTTCACTTGTTGGCTACTCATTCTCTCATCCCATTCAATCCTTGGTGAAGAGCTTTGGGAAGGTGCATATCTTTGTACCTATTTGGAGAGCTACATGGTGGAGAATCAACATCAAAGGGAGAGTCAACAACAAAGGGACCACTCCCTATACTTGAACACCATTCTTGGTTTCAAGATTCACTCAAACGGTATAAACATCTTATCTTCCCCTCAAATATGATTTAGAGAGTCTTTGGTGCACACTTTCATAGACTTATAAAGATTTGGACCAAATGAGACTTGCATGAATCTCTAGTTTATTTCATGCTTCCGCTCTTACTTTGATTTCATATTAGGTATGGCTTGCTAGGTGATTTATACTGAGCACTTGCCGGATGCCAAGCCCAGGAACACTCCAATTGCACACTAAGGTGAATCAATAGGAGACATCACAAGAGCAGTCTCCTTGGCCTTATCAGAACGAGGATCATGACAAAAATGTTTAGGACCAACATAACCTGCAACAGGCACCTATAAATTACCACATACTACCTTCTTCTTTGGTTCCTTACACTTAGCACTTGTTTTATATGATGCACTCTGAGAACCCTACCCTTTTTTATGGGTCGACGCCGACCCTTCCTCTTCAATAAACCTGCAAAGACCTGGATGATAGGCATGAGAGCAAAAGGGTGAGAAAGGTCCAGGCTCACACAATCTCGAGTGGTGGCCCCCGAGCCAGGTGACACAACAGAGTTAGACAATGCTCCTACAACCTATAAAAGAGGCACATCCCCTAGCAGTGCAAGAGGGATGTGAGATGGTACTATCCCAGAAGGGATATCCATGGGAAGAGGTCTCAACTTCAACACAGGCAGAATCGGTAGATGTGGTACCGGGGGACTAGTGTCATCCTCGGTGAGACCAGCCTGTCGACGGAGAGAGTCAATAGCCTCCAAACCCCAATGACAACAAGATAAAGTAGGAGGCAAGATAGAGTCCGTAAACTCATCCCATCACGAGAGCGAGAGCACCATGAATGATCATGATTACCCAAAGCACACGAATAACATGTGAAAATTGCCATGTCCCTTGAAGGAGTGGGAAACAATCGCGGATTAGTACTACCTTCCAAATCAGCAAATACATAGCTCAATTGTTCACACAAACTCAGAGTGAGAGGCCCATGCGTAGTTTCATATTTCTTTATGCACACATGGGTGGAAAGGCCTAGTCGCCCGCAAGCAAAGCAATAATCAGGAAGATACTCATATTTGAACTCTACCATCTTCTCCCCAACAATCAAAAAAGTGACCAGTGTTCGACCAATAAAAGGTAAAGTGGCGTCAAAGCGTACACGGAGACGGATAAAGCAACCCACACAATTGGACCCATTTCGATTATCCACTCGAATGACATCCCCAAACATAGCATCAATGGCATGAGCAACTGCAAATGTCATACAAAAATTAGGAACACCATGTAACTGGACCCAAAATGTGCTATGCGTCAAGGCATAAAATGCATAAGACCTCATTAGTACATTTCCAAAGATTTGAAAAAGTCTTGATAAAGCCATCACTGTTGACAGGATGATACACAAGAACTGTGGCCACAAGGCTATAGATAATGCCAATAAAACCAGCAGTGACATCCGAGGAACCAATAACCACACCGCCCTATGCTTGCGGGGTGAGAACCAAACAACTCCCAAAGGATCACTCAAGCTCATCAACAACATCCCGATCATGATCCGGGAGGGACATGATGTATATTTTTACTACCTGAAAATTAGATAGTTAAATTCAAGAAATAAACTTGCAAGCGCACAAGGTTAATGCAATATAACCCGGGAAAGTACAAGGTCGTTCCCACATAGACTGAATTAATTCTCAAGTTGTTGTGAATTATAAACCAATTTAAATCCTAAATTACTCTAGACACCCTAACTAATAAACTTAAAACTAATGACTCAACTAAAACTTAATAAAGGAGTTTTGAAAGTTGGTTTTGAAAGATTTTCTTTAAAAGAATGTTGAAAACAAGAAAATTAGAAGACAAGATAATGAAGAAAAACGTGAACTATATAAGTTTGTGAAAGACTTTAAAGAAGCTTTCCAAGACAACAATTTCACAACAATTCCTCTTATCCAAACCATAGCATGCATACTATCAAAATTCCCAAGTTATGTTAATGATTAGTTCTCCAAAATTATGATCAACTCTTTTCACAGCAATTAACCACTTCTTCTTACACAAAATTTATCCTTGACGTGAGGCATAAACATAAACATATAAAAATACCTTAGGTTCAATGAGAACTTCACACAATCACACAAACCCCTATGAGTATGGTGTTTACCTTAGGTGCATGCATTCATGAATTTAATCACAAGAAGCAAAACTCATATTAGGCAGGGCGTATACCCTAACATGCATCAAATTACTGAACCAAAAACCTAGATGGTAGCTAAGCATCAAGATCATTAGTTAAGAAAATAAGCATAGTGATTAAATTTTAACAACATGGAAATTCTAATAGCATGACATAACTAAGCTTTGAATAATTAGAAAAGGGTTACATTGTGTCTTAGTAAAAGAAAATTAGTTACTCATAATCATGGTGAAAAACCAAAAATAAAACATGGAGAAAGAGAAAAGAAAAACCCTTAGAGTTTAGAGGCACGGTCGCTCTTCCTTGCTCCATAGTTGAATTCCCCAAATTTCTGGTATCTCCTGCCCTCCTTTGAGCAACACGACCTCCCCTCTAAAAAAGAACCTAAAACCTAGTTAGATTGGGCCTAAACAAGTGTCCTTACATGAAGACTTGATTTCCAAGTTAGTTCCTGTTGTGAAATTATTGCAAGTGCACAATCCGTACAAGTAATATAGAACTAAGTAGAGTGTCATTCCCACGAAGACTGTAATTTCCTATTAACTACCAATTATGATTAATTTAGATGTTTATTTGAACGGTTGATTAAGAAGATTGATTAACTTAAGAAAACTAAAATAATTATGAAAAATAACAATTTAATTAACGATAGAAAATCAAGATTATGAGACACTAGAGCATCCAATTTCACCATAACCAATTCTACTTAATTCTTCACTACTACAAAAAGTGAAAAAGACGACCAGAAAACAACGACGGTCTAAGTGAAAACCGTCGTGGTTTTTTAAAAGACGACGGTTCTAAAAACACCGTCGTGTAATACCACCTTAGACAACTAAAAATGGAGATTCAAATGGCTGTTCAAAAACAACGACGTACCTAATTAAACAACCGACATCTATTTGAAACAGATTTCCGCAGAGTAAAATCAAAGCCAACAAAGAACGGCAGAAGTTATGAATCGACCGACGTAGAAAGTAAAGACGACGATTTCAATAAAAGCCGCCGTTTTTACTCATAAAATAACACGACGAGGTTTTCGTATAAGACGCCGTATAATTACAAACAAATCCACGGCTTTAAAATACAAAATATCGCCGTATTAAATTAATTTACAACGACGGAAAATATAAATATATCGACGTCATTCTCGTATAGTTCTACGACGTTATCTTTAAATCGTACTATAAAATTTAACGTCGTATTTATTCATTTTATACGTCGTACATTTAATTTAAACCGTCGTCTTAATAAGAATTTTTGTTAACAATTTTTTTCTTTGATTTTCTTATCCTACGCCGGTAGATCTACTTAATGACAAGAATTGAAATAACCACGACGGTTTATATAGAAAACCGCCGACATAACCAGATTTTTCTGAGATCCCAAGGGTTACGAAATCTTACCAGATGGAACTCTGTTCCACATCATAATCTTAACAGATGACACAGATTTGCAATCAGAGAGACAATTTTTTGGAAGTTGATGATGTGTGTGCTTTTGTGTATCTACAAATATTATACCTAACGTCGTTGCAAATTTGCAATCAGAGAGACAATTTTCAACGACGGTTATATTATACCTAACGACGTTTAAAAAACAAATCAACGTCGCTCAACAAATATATTACGTCGTCTTAGTCTTACTTAAGACGACGAAAAACGTCAACAGTAATTCAAAAACAGTCGTTGTTTTTATATCTTATTTTTTTTAAATCTGTCATCCAAAAAAGAAAATTTACATATTCCAGAACATTAATTTCCTTCATTTTAAATTTCTTTGATTTTCAGATTTCTTCATTCCAAGCACATCTGATCTTCAGATTTCCCTGAGAAGCGAACTTTCCTTCGACAGCGAGTGGAGGCCAGGCTTGCATCTCTTTTGATGGAAAGCAAGGAGTATTCAGAAGCACTAAGTGTCCTATCAGGCTTGATCAAGGAAGTGAGAAGGCTAGTTGACAAGCTTCTTCTTGTGGACATA
>NC_047650.1:13307678-13310172 GCF_902201215.1 Prunus dulcis | reverse complement strand
TGATGCGAGTAAGCTCAATTTCTCTTTGAGAAAGACATCCAAATTATTGTCTTTGAGATGTGAGAGACAGTGTCTCTGAGAGAGGAAGAACCTGGAACCCTAAATGTAAACCGAAAATGAATGAAAGCGACAAATTTATAGAATAAATTTTTAAAACCAACGGCGGTCCTTACAAAAAACCGCCGTTTAAATTGTACAATCAACGTCGGTAAAACCGACAATTGTATATTACAGAAATCCACGTCGGTAAATTAATAAAAACGACGTGTTAAATAATCTACCATGACGCGAGTTATTACTTATGTACTTTAATTTTTGAGTTTACTACGACGGTACCTACAACACTACGGTCGTATTTATTTACCACGTCCAAAGTTAAATTTACCGTCGTATTTTTTAATTTATACGTCGTAGTTATATGTAACCGCCGTATTATTTTTTTGAAATGGTTTTATATGTAAGCAACTTTTCGTCTACCTGACTTACACATGCACTGTTTCCAAACCCGATTAAAAATTTCAATCTCCCAGAGAAAACTTTTTGTCTTTTTTCCTTGTCAGAGCACTGTCAGAGTATCTCATCGTCTTCCTCTCGTCTTCTTCGTCGTCTCTGAACTTAAAGATCGATCGTCTTCCTCTTGCTTTCGTTGCACGCAATAGGTAAGCTTTCATTTTCACTATTTTGGTTACTGTTTTGCATGCTCATACGTTTTTTGTTTGAAAAATCTTTTTACCTTTTTTCTGGCCAAAATCATTTTACTTTTTTCCAAGTTTGATAAAATATACAGACAAAGAGGGAAAGTTTCCAACTTTGAAGACAACTACCTCAACTAAATAAGACGACGGTAGCTTCTTATTTACGTGGTTAAATATGTAGACCACGACGGTTCGTCAGTCGTTCTAGCGTCGTCTGAAAATTGACAAAGTTGTTTTTAAAATTATAGTCTTTTTTTTATTTGCTTGTTTAATTGCAGGTTTGATTTCTCTGAACAATGGTTTTTGTTTTTCACTAATTTTATAAAATATAAAGAAAAAGAAAGTAGGGTTGGTATCTAATATAGACGACAGTATATCTATTGTTTTACGTCGTGTGAATGTTAATACCACGACGTGGTATTTTAGGGTTTTTGATCTGCAATCAAACATTCACAGAGAAAGAAAGAAGGGTTTTGGATCCTTATATAGACGACGGTGTATTACTATTGACGTCGTGTGAACATAAATACCACGACGTTATATAAATAATGGTTTTAAACATTTATTACGTCTGAGATTATTTCATTGCGTCGTTTAAAATCATATCATACGTCGTATTTTATTAATAACCGTCGTTTGTGTTCTTAATCTTTTCCTGAAATATTTTCACTTGCAGTTTTGTCTGTTAAAATGGTTTCTCAACACCAAAGTAAGGATTCTGGCTCCAAGAAAAATGAAGGTGAGGAGCTTAAAATGGTAGCTCCTCAAGACAAGTCTTCGAAGAAGATGAAGTTTGCTTCATCATCTGCTGAGATAGAACCAACCAGCCAGACAACAATCTCTGATGATTCAAAGACTGGTCGAGGTATGAGCACAATGCCTCGTGTTGTGAAGAGAAAGCTTCAGAAACTGAGGCCAATTGTTGAGTACAATAAAAGGGGGAAAGGTATTGGCCAAGCACATAGTGAGATGCAGTCGTACATTGGTGTGTTGGCACGCTCCAGAGTTCCACTTGTGGACAAGAAATGGTCTCAAATCCCCAAGGATATAAAGGAGCAGATTTGGGAAGCAGTTGACATGGCTTTTGTGGTAGGTCAAGGGGGCAAGAACTCTGTTTTATCTTCTGCTGCCAAGAAATGGAAGGATTTCAAGTCTACACTAACGAGGCATTATATCCTTCCATACACCAATGACAAGGAGAAATTAAGCCAACCCCCTGAAACATATAAATTTATAGAGAAAGCACAATGGGATGCCTTTGTAGCTTCAAGGTTATCCAAAGATTTTGAGTCTGTGCATTCTCAACATGCACAGATTAGGGAGAAACTCGAGTACAATCATCGATTGTCTCAAAAAGGATATGCTGGATTGGAGGATGAATTGGAGGAAACCATGCCTGGGGTAGAAATTGATCGATCTACCTTATGGAAGAGAGCTAGACAGGACAAACATGGTAACATCCCCGATCCAAAGGTGGCAGAGAAAGCAAAAATAATTGTAAGCCTACTCACTCTATTTTAAATTTTTATTAAACTGTGAATAATTCTTATTACGTCTTATGTTATATTTCGCGTCGTGTGAATGATATTACCACGTCGAAACTTTTTTAAAAACGTCGTTAAAGGTCTAAATTAGGAATCACTACTCTGTTTTCTGTAATTATACATTAAGATGTCGGTGGTTCATTTTTGCGTCGTGTGAATGATATTACCACGTCGAAACTTTTTAAAAAACGTCGTTAAAGGTCTAAATAAGGAATCACTACTCTGTTTTCTGTAATTATAGCATAAGACGTCGGT
>NC_047650.1:13304090-13307578 GCF_902201215.1 Prunus dulcis | reverse complement strand
TATATAGAGTTCATTTTGAAGGTCTGTACTGTAGGCCATCTATCTTTTAAGGAATGTTTAATTCATCCTTTTTCCAGGTTGTAATTACTTTTTTGTTTATTTATTAGTATATTTTTGGACCATATAATTTAAACCATATTCTGATGAAGTACGTCCTCTAATAGGATCATATTGTGACTCTATCACTACTCTATTGTCCTGATATTGACATAATATTGCCACTATCCGCATGTTTATTGCATATATATTGCCGCTATATCGCCACAGAACTGGAGACTGATAAACTGTATACGCAGAAATAGAAAATGAGGCTTCATCATTCCATAAAATCCTATTTCCAAACTTACATAATACAACAACAGGCCACCCCATCGTTACATAATACAAAAATACGCCACCTCATAGTTCCATTTCCCTACAAAATGAGGCTTCATCATTCCATACATTCCTATTTCCAAACTTACATAATACAACCACAGGCCACCCTATCGTTACATAATACAAAAATACGCGACCTCATAGTTCCATTTCCCTGCTGTTGACAAATTCGAAGTTGCATACTCTTCAAGCGCGGTGACCGCGACCCATGAAATTCATGACCCCGGCCACAGTGATCTTGGCCCAGTTTCCTGCCGGATCCACAATTATTGCAAATTTACGAAATAGTTCGAATCCCCTTTCCACTTGTTCTTGCTTCAACTTGGCCATTGCTTCTGATTCCTTGAATACCATAATTGCAGTGGCAGGGGCAAGTTCAATTTTTTCTTTCATTCTCTTTATATGTAGGAGATGCATGCGCGCATGATAACGAGAGCGAATTGTGCGGTTTTTTATGACACCCCATCTAGCTTGGCCCTCCACAATTTTTGAAACTATGTCTGCATGAAGATTTTTCCAAAACATGGTATTGCGTTGACATTTCTGTATGCCATGGACCAAGTCTGCAGGGAGTGAATTCGGTGACTTGGCTTCTGTTTCAGTCTCCCCTCCTTCAGTAATTGAAATCGTTGGGTTTGGTGTGAGGTTATGGGCCATGGTCTTTGATATTTATTGTTGGCTGCTGTACAACTTAATTGGAACAACAGGGGACTAAATGCGATGTGAGTTAAATCTGTGGGGAAGGTAGTGGCTGTAAGCAGCAGTTAATGTGATGGAAGTTTTCATTTCAAACAGCTGGGTTGATTAATATACCTGCAAATTTTAATGACCAAACCAGTAAGTGAGAGAGTTATTGGCGGGAAGGATTAGGGGGAGTAATTGGCGGGAGGGATTGGCGGGAGTGTTAGGCGGGATAGTATTGGGCCGGATAGTATGGGCGGGAGTTATTACCCAGGTTGACTTTATGCCTTTTTGTAATATATGGAAAAGTTGGACGTTCCCAACTTGGTCATTTTCCCATTATGTCATTGAAATAAGGGAGTTGCCTATTTGCCAAATTCACCAACTCATTCGAATTGACCAATAATGGTTATTGTCTTATTTATCATTTCACCAATCTCAATTCGTTTCCATTTTGCCATTTTTCATATTTTCCTATTTTCCATGTGTCATCCAATTTTCCAATTTTCCAATTTTTCATTATTTTTTCCTATTCCCTATTTTCGTATTGTGCAATTTCCCAAGTTTCCTTTTGTTCTATTTCCAGTTTTCCAATTTTTCAATGTTCCCATTTTCCCCCCATTATGTACTTAAAAAAAGTTGCCTACTTTGCCTAATTCAGAAAGTAATTAAAATTGTCCAATATGGTAATTGTCTTATTTCCCATTTCCACAATTTCAATTCGTTTCCAATTTTCTTATTTTCCATGTGTCCCTGTTTCCTATTTCCATTTTTCAAAATTTAAGTTTTTGTCCAATTATCCAATTTTCTTTTTTCCAATTGAACTATTTTCTAAGTTTCCTTTTTTTCCTTTTTCCAATTTTCCAATTTTTCAATTTGCTAACTTGCCTTATTTCCTATTTTTCAATTATCCAGTTATCCAATATTCCAAATTTTCAATTATCCAATTTTCAATTTTCAAATTTGCGAATTTGCCTATTTTCCAAGTGTCCTTTTTTCCTATTTCCTATTTCCAATTTTCCAATTTTCATGTTTTCACAGTTTCCTTTTTTTCCTTTTTCCTATTTTCCTATTTTCCTATTTTCCAAGTTTCCTTTTGTCCACTTTCAAATTTTCCAATTTTCCAAGTTGCTTTATTTTCCAATTACCCAAATTTCCAATTTCCAATTTCCAAATTTCCTATTTTCCAAGTGTCCTTTTTTCCTTTTTCCAATTTTCCAATTTCCCAAGTGTCATTTTATCCTATTGCCTAGTTTCCTCTTTCCAATTTTTCCTTTTTTCCTATTTCCAATTTTCCAAATTTCCAAATTTCCAAATTTCCAAATTTCCAACTTTCCATTTTTTCGTATTTCCGATTTTCCAATTTTCCTTTTGTTCTATTTCCAATTTTCCAAGTTTCCTTATTTCCCATTCTCCAAGTTCTCACTTTTCCAATTTTCCTATTTTCCAATTTTCTGTTATGAAATTCGCAATAAATGCTTAGCTACATAGTCCTATTTTGGGTTGAAATCCACAATTTCCAATTTCCCATTAAGGTTTGCTTTTTTGTCGTTTGGAAGGCAATTTTATTGTTGTTAATGTAATGTTGTACTGCTGTAAATTATAGCCAAGGAGTTAATGGTGTAGTTTGCAATCCTGTCAATTGAATGCACCAACTAAATACCCAATATACTTCATATCAGTTCGTACATATAACTGAACCTTCCTATATAGAACTGCAACAGAGGCACCTTCTTAACGGGAAAGGTAATTAGTCTTACTGAAAGGCAAATATTCTCCACTCAACCTAACCATATAGTCGTTTACAACTGGAGACTGAATGTACCTCTATTTGTTTTGTTGCAGGCAACAGCTGTGAATTGTCCCCAGTACTACTTCAACATGTCCGATGTACGCCCTCCTAACGAGCATGTCAGTTACCCGGGGGACCAGCCCTGGCATGTGCCATTCCCATCTCCACCTCGGACTCCCAATCATGATCCCACTTCATCTGGAAGTGAGGCTGAGACTCATGATCCGCTTGACAAAATCTCTGCCGTCAAGCACCACCTCCAATATATGTCAAAGGCAACGGATTGGTGGGAGAGTAAGTGCGATATTCATGGCCAAGTTATGGGAAACTTGGCCAACAAGTTGAACAAAGCATACGCTGGAGAGGTGAAGCAAGCTCTTAAAGCAAAAAGTCGGAGCAAAGAGTTAGAGTCCTTGAAGTTGAAATTGGAAGACACAAAGAAAAATGCCCTCGAAACATTCACACAATCTGAAGAATATAACCATGAAATGGTTGAATGTTTCAACAACGGCTTCGAAATGTTCCGAGATTATGCTTCGGTCATCTCACCAGACCACAATTGGAGTGAAATTGATGTAGCTGGTGTCTGGCAGGTACTGAATATGGGTTCTGATGGAATGGCTCATCATAGCCTCGT
>NC_047650.1:13174601-13304073 GCF_902201215.1 Prunus dulcis | reverse complement strand
CTTTGGAATATGATGAGGACTGGAAAATAAATCCACAGGCTCAGAATCACCAATTTTGCCTCCTTCAAGAGGCGTCCCATGCTTGTATGCAACCCTCACAGCTTCATCCTCGTTCAGCCTCGCTTGTGAAGTCCCATACTTTATGTCATCTTTGCTCTTTGCCATTTTCACTTGCATCAGCTAGCCCTGTGTCTAGGGCTTTTGATCTACTTTCGTTTCATTTATAAGCTCTGCTTTGAATCAATACGTGGCATATTGGCTTAATATGGGAGTGACAAGTGTATAATTAGACTTGACACGTACCTTGTGTTTGCTGTATGCATGAATTTGTTCTGCCCACCGTCTGTTAAGCTCTCCTCTCTTGATGAATGGCCAAGATCAATTCTTACTCTCCCTAAGTGGATTAAATTGACGGTCAATATCAATCCTATCCTCCACAAGTTTGTGTAGAGTGCCGTACGTTGTGTTTACAAGTTTGTGTAGAGTGCCGTACGTTGTGTTTTAGGTGCCACAATGGCTTATTAAAATTGATGCTTGGCCATGAAAAACTTTTTGTTTTCTTACTTTGAGAAAATTACATATTTTTGTCAATAACTAAATTTCGACTGTTAACAATCCAAGAATGGTAGAAATAAGCTCCATTGTGCCAATCCAAGAAGTTCAACAAATAAATTGTGTTCGATACACAGATAACATGTCAAACTAACATTAGCATTCTCCAATAAGACTTCTCTTCTTTCCCACCCCTCGTGGATTGAGAAAGAAAGAAGAGGGACAAAACACACACTACCAAGTTAATGTGACATTATAAACCTACAAAATATCCTCATCAAACTTATAATGCTCCTTTTTTTCTTCTTTAAAGCAAAACTTCATTTAAACTGAGAAAACCACGTGCTCTCGATAATCACTCGGGAATTATTTGCTCATTATCTGCATCGCCTTCTGTCTCAACTTGAGGCTTCGAAGCAGCTTTGGCACCAGGAGGCTGCTTCTTCTTGATCCCACTCACAATGTCATCGATTCTGAGAAGTAGGCAAGCAGCTTCTATGGCCGTTTTAAAAGTCTGGGCCTTCACGTTGTAGGCATCCCATATCTGACATCATAATTGCTATAAATTAACAGCCTTACCAACAAAATTAATCCTATTTTCCAATTTAGTAATAACCACGACAACAGCACTTCCCCTCACATGAGTGCTGTCAAAATATATTGGGAGAAGCTCTAAACTAGAACTACTACTGAAGCAAATCGACAATATAAACCAGAAGATTGACACTTATGCCATATCAATAAAGGGACATATAATGGATACATTTGAGAACAATACTACATTAAAAGTCCTATTTCAGAGCTTTCAGCAAATATAAATCACCCAACAAATTTGAATATTGAGATAGTGAAGGAAATAAAAGAGAGCAACAATAGTAAGCCAAAAAGATATCCACCTATCTTTTTCTCTTTCACATCAGTTATCACACCAGTGTTACCATCAATGCCAATCCATGATTTTTCACCATTTGCATGCTATGGAAAAAAAATTGTGGTTAGGATATAAATGATGCATCATATTCTGACCAAAATAATAATGATGCATCAGAACGTATATAGAAATGACAAATCATAACAAAACTGAACAAAGCCATACAAAACAGATTCAAACCTTTCCCTGCAGCGCCGTCATTGTTCTAATCACATTCACCCCGCAATTCTGAGCCAAAGTACGTGGTATAGCCTCAAAAGCTATACCAGCAGCTTCATACGGCCACTGTTTTACCATAAAAACACGTGTAGCCATAAAACTCCAATAAAATGCATGTAAAGTGAAACCACAACTAATTCTTAATCTAAAGTATGTCAAGGAGCATGTGAATTGAAGTGACAGCCAGTTTATTCACATAATTTAGATTTCTACTTCCACAAGGAGTTATTCTTGGACGAGTTTTACACAAGAAATACCAAACTTTTGGATGAGGAAAGGAGCTTTTACCTTTTCTATACCTTCCACAGATGAACTCTTTTGCTTCAATGTAGCAGATACAGTTAACTGTGTAGCACCACCACCAGGACCAAGATTCGGATTCTTGAGGATGTTTCTTGCTACAGACATGGCATCCTATGACCAGATATAAGGGAGTAAAGAAGAAATTTCAGCATAATATATTTATTCTACGTAATGGGGACAAAGAAGTAAAACCATTATACCTGCAAATTCCTTTCCACTTCATTTAAAAGATCCTTACTAGGACCTCTCAAGAGTACAGTACATGCTTTAGGCTCTTTGCAATCAACAATGAATGCAAAAAACTCATCACCAATTTTCTTAACCTCAAATATCCCAGCGCCTGTACCAACATCAGACTCTTGCAATTCATCTGGTCTCTTAACAATTACAGCCCCACAAGCCTTGGCAATTCGGTTATTATCTGTTTTCCGCAACCTCCTGATTGCACTGACGCCGGCCTTGCTAAAATAATGGCATGCCAAGTCACTAAGCCCCTTTTATGTGATAACCACATCTGGTTTAAACTTCAATATTTGCACACATAGCCTCTCGATGTATTCTTCTTCCAATTTTAGCAGGACTCCCCAATCTTCTTCTTTAAGCAACTCAGCATTTGTTTGGTTCTCGCCTTTCTTATATTCCAGAGGACAATGAAGAAGAATGATGCGTGGGTTGAAAATCTTTCTTCTCATTTTTCCAGGTGCAATAACATCTTTGTTAATCATTACTCGTTTGAGAACCCCTGAATCTTCCAACTGGCCACCAGGAACCTTCTCAACCTTTATGTACTTTTTAATATCCATTCCCGCAGACCCTGGCCAAGGTCCACCCCTACTATTGTGGTAGCGTCAAGTGCAATTCAAGGGGGCAGTCAATTTGGTATGGTGGCATAAACATGTTTACTCCACGATTCACCTGTATGGGACAGAGCTTCCTTCTTCCCTTGTCGTCTGTAGGTTTCAACTTCACACTGTTGATATACATGTATGACAACTTGTGGCTATTTATGTATGGCCTCCTAACACTTGTTCTGCCATTCCACAGTATTAGGCGAGAAATTTTGAGTTGAATGACTGGAAAGACTTCAGATGACAGAAGACATTTACCTCATAAATATGCCTCCCCCCTTAAACCCTCAATTGCAAGCTTCAGTCGGTAATATTTGACCTTCAAAGGGTCAACTTTATCTACCGAAATCCCAGCACTGAGATGCTTGATGAATTTGACGGTCAAGATTCCGCAAGACGCACTGTGAGGCCAAAAAGTTGGGAAATTAGAACTGCAGTTATGTAAAATTTGGATAAACTGCACTAAATTCACAAAGCTTACCCATCTCGTTGTTGTGGCACATCTGCAATGCTGCACACTGAGAATGGCGTATACATCGACATCATCAGCCCCTTTTGCTTCACCTCTTCAACCTCAGAATCATCATAAAAGTGCATATCGAACAGCACTCGTGCCAGCGTATCGCTAATAGGTTGCAGAAGCGTAACCAGCTTTGAACGTTTCGTATAATCAATATAGGAGTCATACACGGTTGCAGTATGTCTTCCGAAATCAAGTTCGATTGCAACCCAGTGAGACCCTTTCAGATTATATGGAAAATAGACCTTCCGGACTTTTGTCCAAGCTTGGGCATACCCGTGTTGCCACGTACCACGCACAAAGTGATGTATATTCTTCAGCTTGCTGGGTGGAAGGTCAACGGTGTTTGAAGCAGCTGCCTTCTTCGATCCACGTTTCCTGCCAGTCAGTTTGAACGGCTCTAGAAATTGCTGCACAAATTTAAATGAAGGCATATTAGAAAATCACAACCGACAGCAAATGAAGCACAAATTGCTGCACAATGGTTACATGTTTACATGCAAGCAACAATCTGCCGTTGTCCAGTCAGTTCCAAAAACCAACGGATGAGAGAGTTGCCTTTTGCGGATAAGAAAGGTTGCCATGTCCAGGTGCTGAAAGTTGACACATATAATATTAGCACAATTTCATACAACTCTACACTTAAAAAAGGTGAGAAAACAATTGAATTATCGTAATAAAGTAGAGCTTTGTGTATCGTTACCCTTGAGCTCATCCATTCCGTTTCATCGACAAGTCTGTAGAAAAAATCAACGCCCACTGAAAATGATTCCAGCTGCACCTCCGCACTACAAAAGGCAAACTTGCAACGGTTACTTGTGTAGTCATGTCATAAATATGACTTTGTTGATGAAAAAAATACACATGTATATTAAAGCAAACTCTACATTCTCTCATTAGTCTATGACTACATAGTAGAATAGGATGAATATTGGAATTGAAAGGTCAAGAATCGTAACCTGATATCGCTTTTCCAGGCACTGCAAAACTGTATTACTGCCTTCACATCTTCAATGGGCAAGGATTTTGATGGATCAAAACATGGCGGGGTTGCCGTCGCAGCCGACACAGTCATCGTCCTCTTCTTCCTCAAAGGATCTGTAAATGGGCTCAACAATGTCTGCGTCGGGCGCTTCTGTCTGCACCCTTTACCTTCCACTTCTTTTTTTTTCAACACTTGAACTACCTTCTTCATCACCAGCCATAGTAACTGTGGGTAGACTTGGAGGATTCATCAAACCTCCCGATGGCATACTCTTAGTGATTTTCCAATCTTCTAACAGCTTCATGACTCTTTGGCAGATTTCGTCACACCCAGCAACATCTTCCGGGGTAGGCAGCTCATCGGATTTTGCCGGGTCAGCTACTTCATGCACTTCTGAGTGAGGAACTGAAGCGGCCATTTTTGCCTCTTCAACTACCATGGCTGCGGAAGGTTCGGCTCCATCACCGGGGACTTGTGTTTCCATTCCTGCCGGTTCTGTCGGCGGACTTACATAGGCATGTAATGGCGACAAGTCATTGTTGCCTCCTTCATTCATATGAGGACTACCGAGGTCCTCATGTCCTTCCCCAGCTTCATTCACCCCACCATTTTGTTTTTTCAGCTGCTCTATCTCCAACTTAAAATAATGCTCCATTGAAGCCAGGTTGTTGCGGAAATCCTCCACACACTTTGTATTTTTTTCGAACTCTTTTTCAGCTTTCATTGACTCCTTCCGTACCTTGTCTTCCAACTGATGCACTCTGTCGCAAAGTGTTCGATTTGATAGGGAAACTTTGGCCAATTCATCCTTTGTCCTTTGAAAGTCACGCTTCAAAGTGCGTAACTCTCTGGACGCGACTGTACCCTGCACTAAGTTATAATGCATGTGTTACTATGCAGGCCACAAAATATTGCAACAATACAGCAGTTATTTTCCTATTGTAATATGACGTATATCTTCGAAAAACTGTAATGCTTGCCTTAGAAGACGACGGAAGGTTTGCAGTATCGTCAATGTCCTTCTCTTTTTCTTCTACAGAGGCAGAAGTGCCGGTTTGTTGTTCAGCATCATCGCCCAACAAGTCAACAAGTTCTTCACTGTCGTCAGCACTGTCACCCCAAGTCCAATACGGCTGCTGCTTGTCCATCACAGATGGCCGGAGAAGCTGCACATCAACCTGCAATTTACACATACAATATACATATCAGGAAAGTAATTATATTATATTTTCATATCCCGAACATTATCATTAAAAACTGAACTAACCTCACGGTTCTCGAATACTTGGCTCATTAGCTCATAAAAAAGCGGCGAACTATTGCTCCTCCAATGTAGTAAACGAGGGATGTGCGCATTTTCTTCGTGCACCACCAAATGTAGTGCAGCCAACGCTGGAAACACCTCATACGCCCAAATCTGGTTTCAGGAATAAAAGGTCAGTCATTGTAAACAAATGCAATTTAACTTCAACATCAATGGACATTTGCTCACCTGAAGTGCATAGGGGAAACCTTTGAGGTGGTACTCTCTTGGTCTACCGGTTGCCGTTGTTGTTGGTTTCTTTTCAGATTTTTTTGTTTTGGCAGTTTTTGTGGGCACTTTCACTCGCTGGTAATCTGCACAAAGTGCCCTCAGCAGTGACGCATTTGTCTTCGCATAAGACACAGCACCCCATGGATACTTCCCAAACTCTTCAAGGTCTTCCGCCAACTTCAAATATCGCATGTCAATGTGGACATGTTTTTCGCTGCCCAACAGCACAAAGACAGCAAAGTATAAGAATCCAAGCTTGAATACATCGTCCACATCATCGCATTCGAGGAAGGCCTTTTCTAATTCCAACAGGTTCACAGCTTTATCGTTGGCAAAGTACTTCCGTTTCAATGAGCAGTTCTCATTCGTGGGAATCGGAATAAAGGGAAGGTTTCCAAACCTTAGCCCTATCACGATGCAAAATTGCTGCGCCGTGAATTGGATGACCTTCTTGCCAACAATGAATTTGATCCCGTTCAGTTGGGAAACTGTCTTGGGATCAGCTTTCCTGAGCAGCACCCCGTGGACAATCGGAGAAGTCCACTTGAGGTCCTCAATCCCTAGGAGATGACCAAAACAACTCTGTTCAAACATTTGCAGCTGCTGTTCAGTGAATTTCTCCTTTATCGTAGTGATTGCGGTCTTCGTATGGGATAACGACAATGCTTTCCCTTGGAACTTTTGTTCCTCCGCAATCATCAACTTCATTTCACCAACCATATTTCCCTGCATGCCAATATTATAAACAGAATTTCAGTCGGTTGCAATCTACACAATAACAAGCAATAAACAATCACCACTTATGAACAGCCTATTATAGGATATGAAGTGAAAAAAAAATCAAAAAATACATATCATAAACAAAACCCCAGCTATTTACAACTGACCTCCTAATTTAATGGCTCAAAGCCAAGTTTCAACACACCCAGTACTCTACCACTCCTGCATAATATAATATCTAAACACACATCTCAACACACCATATAATCACACCATCTAATCATGAGACAGCTTCAGCTAGAATGGGAATGTGCGGTAGCACAAGCCTAATTGACAACAATTCAAGAGTAACGATATAAATCTATCTGACTATAAAGAGTTTTAAAAAACAACAAGATATCGGGAAACAATTTATTCACTTCAAGGTATAATGTAATGGAACATCCTATGAATTAGTGGCAACCACAATACTGACTCTACTATGGCCCTCCTTTCAAATGTAAGAAAATGAAAGAAATTGGCACCATCCCTTCAGTTTTTTCTTAACAAAAAATCAAAGATAAATTCATAAATAAACCATCAAAACGGTATAAAATGTTTGTAAGACATGTACAATTACAAAATTATAAGTTCTCCTCAGAAACAGACTTCTCTAAGTATCCATACACAAACAACAAAAGCAAAAGCTTAAACAGTTAGCTTATAGCAAAATCAATGTCCCCATTTCTCTAAACCACAGCTGCTGGTGGTAGGTTCCCATCTTCACTCATTTCCCGCTTTCTTTTAAGCACACAATGATCAAGCACAAAACAGCAAACTTTTAAACAACTCATATTACACCACATATGGTTCTAAACAAAACTCATCCATATCCAATATGCAAGCCCTAAACTTAGTAAACAAAGTTATACAAAAATATGTCGAATTAACAAGCATTATTCTCAAACAAAAAGTATGATATGGTTGGGAGTTTACAAGTTCAAATATTTATAAAATACTTGATTTTGTCAAACTCTGTCTTGAGATATTTTATCAATCTAGAAGTTTCTTTCATATATGAAAAACTTCGAACGATAACAAAGGAAATTCTTTCTATGTAAATTATTCTTCAATTCCATCAGACAACCATGCAAATCCTTTGCACAATTGAGTGTAATGTGAAGGGTCGCCACCTCGTTGGAAGATAAAGAGAAAAAAATTAAGGAATTTAGCAAGCCACCAACAGTTTGCTTAAGACTCATCCATATCCAATATGCAAGCCCTAAACTTAGTAAACAAAGTTATAAAAAAATATGTCGAATTAACAAGCATTATTCTCAAACAAAAAGTATGATATGGTTGGGAGTTTACAAGTTCAAAATGATATACACAGGTTAATTGTCTTGCACTTTTGATATCATCTTCAACAAACAAAATAGATACCAATTAGACTTGTAAGAAGGTTAAATGCAATGGTCATAAAGACTCATACTAAGCCACCAAATACTAATCAATAACTGCTACAAAAACCATAATAAAACTAAAAATACAACAGCACTAAAATGCCAACACAACATCACTACATTAGCAATACACTAGCAAAAAAACACAATATGACAGCAATAGCAACAGCAACACAACAGCAGTGCAAGCATCAGTCCACAAAGAACAAACCCATTCACTGTTTGAAACAAGGAATCATCATACTAACATCATTTCAGATAAACCCCAAAACCAATTTCGTTGAAACCCCTAAACCAATTTCAGAGAAACCCCTAAACCTTCAACCAATTTCGAACAAACCCCTAAACTAATTTCAGCGAAACCCCTAAACCTTCAACCAATTTCGAACAAACCCCTCAACCAATTTCAGAGAAATGCATAAACCCTAAACCAACTTCGGAGAAACCCTTAAACTGTAAGAAAATGCCGATGAACAGTACCTGTCGCTTGGAGAGGAAGAGAGAAGAGAGAGTCGGAGCTGAGGGACGAGAGATTGCGAGCTGAACGACCAGAGATTCAGAGCAAAGCCACGGGAGAGTGAAGAGAAACAGAGCCGAGAGAAGAGAGAGAGCAAAACAGAGAGAATAAAATTTCAGCAAAAGTGATATGTGTGCAATAAGGGCACAATAAAAATATATTTATAGGTTATAGTTCCAAATTTTTTAAAAAAGGGTGGTATTTTCAGTTACAATTATAAAAATGGTGGCATTTAGGGCTATTTCCCAAGAATAAAAGCCACCAAAAATTATCTTGAGAAAATGATTATTCCGAAAAACCATTTTTCATACTTAGTCAATATTGCACCTCTGATAAAAAAATTCTGGGTCCGCCAATAAACACAAGGACACTGCCCCTCGCCAATCACCCTTAATGGAAAGCAAAGTTAATATAGGTAAGTTTGTGTTGTGGGAAGATGGTGAACAGCTAGGGCCTTGCAATTTTTCTAGACCTCTTGTGCTGAGGGAAGGCAGCAGCACATATGATGGTTTGCAAGAAAGTTTAACCCCCGATATCATATGCAGACCAGCAGCATTTATCATACGAATTTTGCAAGAAAGTTCAACTTTTTTTCTCAATTAAAAATTATTATGTCAAGAAATTGACTTTAACTTTTTTTATTGTAAAAAACTCACAAACCCACCGATTCAAGCCATAACTACAAAGATGATTTTTATTGCTTGGATATATGAAAACATCGGCTGTTCCTTTTCTTCTTCTTTTTGGTATTCATAGGCATGATTAAGTTGACAAAGCCAATCTTGTTTTCCTGCTTCTGCTATTTTGGGTTTTAGCTTTTAGGTGTAATTGAGTAATAATTTAGAGGACAATTGGATCAATTTAAATGAGTTTTTGACTATATTTGAAAATATTTTTAAAAATTGATATTTATGAATTTGAAGGTTAAATTTTGGCTATTTTTGATAAAAACTCATTTCAGACTTTCAATCTCCATTTTTAGCGAAATGTTTAACTCACCCTCATCCTCTCCCCTCTCTCTCGCGATACTTGTCGTTTCTTTTCTTTCTCAGAAACGATAGGTTTTTCTCACAATTCTTCATCGATTTCTTATCTGTCATCCATCTCTGCCGCCATCTCCTCTGCCCTCCATCTCTGCCGCCATCCCTGTCTCTGAGCTCAATCGAAAATCCAACCGCAATTTTCGATACCTTGCTGCTGCTCCCTCTCGCTCTTGATCTTTCTTTCTCTCTGGATCTCTCTTGCGCTCTGGGCTTTCTCTTGCTAGCGCGCCCAAAACCTCATTGTGATAGGTAACAATTCATCTCTTCCTTTATCTTTAGACGATTCAAATCAAATAAAATTCTGAGGGTATTGAAAGTCCTTATTATCTTTTTTGTAAATATTTTGGATTTAGGTTTTATGAATTATATTCTGTATTTTTCTCTACAAGAGGAATTTCATCTAATTCTGGTTTTTGTTTTGCCATATTTCTCTATCTCCCACTTAGCTTGCTGCTTTCTTACTTTGTTTTAATTTAAATTTTAAGGTTGGTGCTTGAGAGTTGTTCATTCTTGAAATCGATTAGGGGCATGGGGGCATAGAAGGAGGACTTTGCTCTAATTCTGGGTTTTTTTTTTTTCCTCTTTTATATTTTTCCTTTCGAATTTTTCTATGAAGACCCTGTTCTTCATTTGCTTTGAATAATCCTTGATGGTTCTGTTTCTGCTTCTGTTTATGAGATGACGCATTATGTAGTGGTCTTTTTATAAGGAAAAAGGAGCAAGTGTTCCGTGGCATTTGGGAGGAAGAGGACGGAAGTGACAACATCCGAAAACAATAATAACAAAAGCAAGGTTTATTAGCATCAGATGATTACAGGTGTGTAAAATGCAGACTATGTATTTATACACGTGTAAATTGCAGCAAGGTTTATTAGCATCCTAATCTAAAAATTATTTACCAAATTTGATATTATTACTCACTTCTAATATGCTGCATAGGGAAGATGTTAGCCTCTTAGCATTGGCAAGAGTTCGAATCCGTAGAGTCATTCAAATATCAGTGGGGTTCATATTTTCTTCTCTGTATTTGGTATGATGCAAACTTTTCAACACATTTGCACATTAATTTAACACTTAATATATTTTCTACACGGTTTCTCTTGGTGTTCTTGACCCGGAAAAATTTGAGCACATTTCACTTCAATTCCTCTACCAATCACTTTTCACTTTTCACTTCAAAATTTGAGCAGAATCTCTGGACTTCTAGGAGGGCTTATTCATATCAATGGTTCCTAAATGTTTTGCCTACTTATGGTACATGGCTTATTTCCTTAAGACTTTAATTTCATCTATATTGTGCTTGTAATAAAAGTAGTACATAAAATAGTGCTTTTTCTTGAAGTAGTAACATCAATTTGTACATAATTGTGTTTATATCGCCATTGTTATTATAGTTAGAAGGTTTGATTATGTTAATAATTCATTTTGCAGATAGATGTTCATGGATGTTCCACTCCAACTTTGTGAGGCTAGAGACTCCAAAGGCCTATATAAGCTTGCACATGCAGGGAAGGTCAAAGGTATCTGCAAACCCTATTTTTGTTTTTGGTTACTCAAATGAATGTATGTATTTGTTTTTAACAGCCTGCTTAATGGTGGCAGTACTACTAAAACTCTTTACATTGATTATGTTTCTTAATATTTTTTGGTAAGATACAAGCAACATTATGATTATGGTTATTTGAACTTTTATTTAATCACTTGCAAAATTCTTAATTTCCAGCCACTGTATGTATGCAATCCTTTGGATGTGGGTGTGAATGTGTGAATCTTACTCCTTTGTTATTTGACATGTGTTTTTGTTTAAGTTGGTAAATTTCGGCATTTTATATATGTTTTCCCCACAACTTTAAAGTCACTTTCCATTTGTGTTGTATTGACCTTGTAATCTGCTACATATTAATCTATCGAGTTTTTTTATTTATTGTCTTTTTATAATTCAGCTGGGATTGGAAAAGCCATATCCAAGCGGAGAAATGCACCACGCCCTCACCATTTTCAACAAAAGCAAAGAGCCATGGCGAGGGGTACCCTGGTGGATTATGTGACGATGAGTTTGTTAGTAGTGGTAAAATGGAAGAGATGCAAAGGTAAAGCTTAAGTTTTATTTGGTAATTATGAAGGTATAACTCTGTATACATATGGAGAACTTGACTTGATGGATAATTAGGTGTATAAATTTGGTTTATTATTGTAATTAGGCTTGCAGCTTTCAGCTAACGGCCTTAGAGTATTTTCATTTTCTAGATTTTATTTTGTAATTAGTCCTATTGTATGTGCTTCTAAATATGAGGAAGCAATTGATACTATTGTACTTTTGAGGATCCTGAGCCTCTGCATTTAGCTTCTGTGCATTTACCCGCATTTCGGTAAATTTAAACCATTCAACCAATCTAGCGACTCGACATGTCATTAAACTTTTAAAACATATATTTTTTATTTTATTTTAATTTCCAAAACTGATGTTAACCCTACCTTAACAGCATTAACGTTAGACTAAACTAACGCGAGCATACTTTTTTTTCTCTCAATTGCGAGCGTCCTTGTTCCTGGTTTTCTTCTCGTGAGCGAGCGAGCGTATTTTTTTTCTTCAACTTGTCTTCATGGGTTGTGAGTTCTTGCGTCTGTGCTGATTGTGTTCCAAAAAGATTGAGGTTAGTTTCAACGTGATTACTCCTTCTGTCGCAAATCTACCTTTTTTTTTTATGAAGAAGTATTTTGAGACAAAAAAAGAGAATTGCTACAACATTGAAATATAAATGTATCAGTTTTGGAATCAGGTTGTATATTTTCTTTTGGATCACTATACTGATGATTCTCCTATGCCAATGAATTGGGTGCCTCAAAGCCCTGCATCAGCAAAACAAAACCAAAATGACATGTATCATAAAGGCTTAACACTAACATTTGTTCTAATTTACCAGTGGATAAACAACGTAGACATAGGATTAATTATTCTTAAGCTTGTTACTAATTAGGTTGCTAATTAGGTTGAATGGAAAGATAATAGGGGATGAAAATTAGTTTCATACCATCAATCTCACACCTCGTTGTTTGATGCGGTTGAAAAATTTTCAGGGACGTACTGAAGCACTCGCAAATTGTTTGGTAGATACTCAACTTCTCCAGAAAGGCATGCGTTACAGATTATGATAATTTTAAGATTTTTCATCACGGAGAAGCTTTCAAGATACAAGCATATCTCATCGCCTTTGTTGGGAAAATTTGCCACGATGCCTTTGATTTTATTTGTTCCCTGAAATAAAAAAAACAAGAATAATATACTATTGTTAAAATGTGAGATTCAAATGTTATGTTGCTTCAAGATTTAAAAAATGATACATATACACACACATATACATATTTACTTACTGTATTATTAGTGATAACATCATGAACATCTTTATAAAACCACAATCTGCTACGTGCCCCTGGTTCATTGGGTGACTCTTGGTGAACTATGTCCTTACCCATCTCTTCAAGTAAGTCATGCATGTGAATATCATTTCCTTCAACACTTATGAGAGCCTTTTCTTTGAG
Source organism: Prunus dulcis (assembly GCF_902201215.1). Taxonomy (NCBI): domain Eukaryota; kingdom Viridiplantae; phylum Streptophyta; class Magnoliopsida; order Rosales; family Rosaceae; genus Prunus; species Prunus dulcis. The sequence goes on along the minus strand of NC_047650.1, from coordinate 13,290,919 downwards.
TACTTCAATGTCATACGTAGGGTTGAGGTCACAATCTTCTAGTATTTCTATCACATAATTTGTGCTTTTACCGTTAAAGAAACATGCGATGTCAAGGAACACGTCCTTTACCCTGTCAGGCAATGCATCGTAACTTACTTTGAGCACTTGTTCAATATCCCGACTTTTGAAACCATCTAATGCAGCTTGCCATTTATCTATAGGTCGACCATATAGCCAAGAACCAACAACTGTCAAAGCCAAAGGAAGGCCTTGAGCATAGCTTATTGCACGTTCTGCAAGTTCCGCATAATCATCCAAAGGTTCATTTCTTTTGAAGGCATGCCAACTTAAGAGCTCAAGTGCTTTATCATCATCTAAAATCTTGACCTCGTGTATTAAATTAACATCATGAGCAATTAACAGTTGCTTATCCCTTGTTGTTATGATAATTCTACTGCCTGCACCAAACCAATCACATGCCCCAGCTAAGTTGATTAACTGTTCCCCGAGATTCACATCATCAAGAATCAAGAGAACCTTTCTACCGCTCAACCTTTCCTGTATCATATTGGCCCCTTTATGAACGTTGGCCACCTTCAATTTTTCACCCCCTAGAATCTGAAGAAGAATATTCCTTTGTAGTTTGGCCAAACCTCCATGCCACATTGAACATTGTCTAACGTTTTCCAGAAAACAATTACCTTCAAATTTATGGGCAATTGAATTATAAATAAATTTAGCAATTGAGGTCTTCCCTATTCCGCCGGTTCCCCATACCCCTACCATACGAACATCGTTTTCCCCCAATTCTAAAAGCTTTTTCATATCTTGCATATGAGGTTCCATTCCAACCGGGTACTTTGCCACATTCAAATAAGTAAGTTTTGTAACTTGTATAGAAATCGCTTCAACAATGTTCTGAATAAGTTTAGATTCATATTCATGCCTGCCAATTTGAAAGAATATGAGACATTTTGTGAAATGGCATTTTTCTATAAATAAAATTTAAAAAGGGCCGTGTACACACAAAAAGAAGAGAAACTTAGAGCAACAATGATCCGTCAAGAATCACTATATAATGCATTAATAAATTAGTGCATCAAATTTATGAGCCCAACAGTGATTCTTGTTTACTAATGCACAAATTTATGAATATAATCAAGAATATTTATTAACCTTTCTTCAGTTTTATAATCCGTCAAGAATCGGAATCAAAACTAGTTTGTTTACTAATGCACTATATAAAGTAATTTATATTTTTCAACCACTTTTTTTTTTTTTTGGTCGAAGTATATTTTTCAACCACTTAGTAGCATAATTTTTGAAACGGCAAAAAATACTTTCCTATTAATAAGTATACCTTAATAATTTTCTTAAAATTAATTTCCACACTATTAATTAATTATTGACATCAAAAAACTATTAAGCATTGAATTCTTTGAACAAAAATTATTATAGTGGCTAATTATTTATAATAATAATAATTAAAAATAAAAAGCATTTTATAAGGGGGTTAGAAATTTACTCGTCCGAGAGATCGAACCCTGATAAATTTGCTGCGTCTGAAAGAGCTGCCCTCCATCTCTTGACCTTATCTTTGTATTTGCACTCCATTTTAGCCAGTGCATCCCCGAAACTACCTCTATGATTCCGTACATCTGATGGTTTCACCTTGTAGAAAACTGGTATGACTAGTTGTTGTTTTGATTCTCTGCAATGAAGAATCTTAACAAGTTCATCCAAGCACCACTTTGAGGAGGCATAGTTTTCTGAGAACACAACCACACAAATTTTTGAGTCTTCAATTGCTGTGAGAAGCGCAGTTGATATTTCTTCCCCTCTTCTTAGATCAGCATCATCCATGAAGGTGTGAATTTCTTTTTGACGTAAAGCGTTATACAAATGGCCCGTGAATTTGTAGCGAGTGTCCTCACCTCTGAAACTCAAAAAGACGTGGTATTTCCATGACTTGATGAAAGAAGCAGAGGAAGAAGAAGAGGCTCCTTGGTTATCCATAGAAGCCAAAAGATAATTGGTTCAGTGTTTGACTGTGATCAGAAAACAGAGGAGTCTTACTTGAAGAGTTTGGGTCTTAGCAAATGCAAAAGAGTTTCTCTTTGTTTCATGAAAAGGTGACGAAGTTTCGGTGAGGAAGACTTCCTCTTTATTTGAATTATAGACTTCATGTGATGGAGAGCCCGCAACAGGTGAGGAAGTGTCAGTGAAACTTCCCAGCCTTCAGTGATGAATATTTTTTTTCTGTAATTATTGACGCGTTTTCACATGATGGAGAGCCCACACCAGCAAGGAAGAAATTATTGGCAAAGGGCTGCCCTACAAGATAACTCTGTTGCACCGATACGCCATAATTTGGGGGTATGCGACCTATTCGAGACGGCCCCAATACAATACAGCATCAATACGTATTTGATATGCCACGTGGCATATCATAGACTTTTTTGGTATGTTGACTTTACGATACTGCTCCGATAGTCCATTGAGACGGTCACTATATGCTTGCGATACGGTCGCGATCAAAGGGTAATTTGGGAGTGATTTTGAAAGTTATTGAATATTTGAGGTTAAAATGTAAAAGGTGGAAAATTTTAAGATGACAAAGGTGGAAAATTTTTAAGTGCTTTAATGGTTCAAAAAAGTTTTATTTAATGTAATGGTACTAGGATCCTAAATCACACCCCTTGCCAAAGGTGGAACTAGTATACGGCTTATGTGCCATATACACAAAGTCAAGCTAGTCATCCAGATTATTAATAAAATAATAATAACAAATAATAAATTTATTGTCTTTTGATTAAGAATAATAGTAATTTTCTTCTTATTATCGATATTGTTATGCCCTGTATTTCGATGCATATAAAGGTCAACTGATTTATGTTGCATATTTTCCCCTCTGTTGTCTCTTTCCCTTTTCTCCCATAGAGACAGATCTCTAATTTTCTCTCCAAATATTTTTTTCAACATTTCATACAACGGTAGTCACTATAGCGTTATACTCACAAGTATCACGGAACATTTTAAGCCTCCAATTGTTGTAAAGGTCAATCTAAAATGGGAGCTAATGAGAGAAGAACTCAAATATTGTTAATCTTTGCAACCAGACAAATATAATGTATCTTGATAATCAACTCCACAAGTCTACAAGTCTAATTGGATCCTTTGGCTACCAACGTTGCTTTATAACGCTCAATCACCCGTCAACTTTGTGCTTTATGTATGGTGATGATCCACCTAGATCCAGCTATCTTTTTCTCTGTTGGAAAAGACATCAACTCTCATCCCATGTATTATTTTAATGCATAAAAAGGGGATAGAATTTGAGTGTAAGGGAATAACTACATTGTCTTAATCAACTCACCTAACTTCCATTACATGCATCCGGTTAAACTTGGCCATTCTGATCTAGCTTGACATGTTAGCTGGCCTAACAAATAAGGACATGCACAAATAGAGCATTGGACAATTTTATTAACAAGTCAAGAGACAAAACACAAGATAGCATTGCTTTAGTGGTTGAACAAAGAACTGTTTTTATTCAATGTAGTACTACTTGGGCACTACATCACACCCCTTTCGAAACCACATAAATATTCAATGTCCACCTCCCACATCTACTCAGCAATGACATCTGTGACACAGAAAAAATAACATTTAATGAGCATTATATTATAACTTTAGTTTTGGTCATCCTAATTATAGCGGCTAGATCAAGTGTTGCCAAAGTGGGAGAATTTGTCACCGTGCTAGAGATTTAAGTGAACCTTAATCAGGGTGTTAGAGCTTAAATCCCATTACAAAAATTGATCACATAAACTACATGCACATATGAAAGTATCCATATCTATATATATTTTTTAAACTTTCGTGTCAAGAAAGAGAGTAAAGTAAGATTGTTCATACCAGAGCTCAAATTTGACAAGATAATTAAGTACTAAATCTTCATATGTTTCTCAACACACTCATCGATATAATTAGTCATACAATCTGCAAACTTTTTTGTTATCTCTCCATGTGAAAAATTTTATGTTGGCATTTCTGTAAAATCTTTAAGATGCAGACATTTTCCAGTAACTTCTTCAGCACATTTCACTCTTTAAAGATTGTACTTTTGTGTATTTTGTAAGGAAATGCTTAACAAATAGAGATTCAATGGAATCAGCTAAAGATGGTGGAGGAATATTAGAGATAGGGGAATCGTCTTTTGCTCCTAAAATTTGGATAACATAGTTCAATCAATAAAATAAAAATAACAAATAAAAAATCTATCTTTCCTTATCTTAATTTAGCTTATAAAACGTTATTGAAAAAAAAAATGAAAAAAAGAAAAAGAAAAAGTCACTTACTGGGAAAAGCACCCTTTTAAAAATAAATTATATTAAATTTTAGTTTTGCATTTTTTAAAATCAAAATAAAAATTTTACAATGGTGAAAAGCAAATTTAACATTTTGTTTTCCTTTAATCGTTTGGTATGAGAGTTGTTTTATTGTCAACTAGCTTTTGATTAAACCAAAAGCTTGTCATCCCCTTTTTTCCTCCACTTCACTCCCCTTAGTTTTTCTTTTCTTCTCCCTCCCTTTCTCTCTCCTCTTCCCCGCAACTTCCTCACCTTTTCATGAATTCAGATGCAAAGCAAAGAGAAAGCTTTTGCATTTGCTCACCTGTTGTGAGCAACATTCCTAGGAACCCAAGAAGTCTTGTTGTGGGCTCTCCATCACGTGAAAATGCATCATAATTACGGGAGAAAATTTATCATTATAAACTGAAAGTAAACTTCCTCATCTTTTCATGAATCCACATTAGATGCAAAGCAAAGAGAACGTCTTTTGCATTTGCTCACACCCAAACTCTTCAAGTAAGACCGATATGTTTTCTGACTACAGCCAAACACTAAAATAATTAGAGGTTCTTAGATTTAAGTTCAAAATGATTAGTTATCATTGAATTTAGTCCACGCATTTTTTATTTTAGATATAGATCTTTTGACTTTTATTACTTTTTATTGTGTCGATTTTACCCATTGTTGCTACCATGAATCAAAAGGATTTTTTTTTTTTTTTTTAAAGGTGAATTTTTATCAGTAATGGCCACTAAAAAGAGTTGAGGTTTACTAGAATTACTTTTCCATGAGAACAAGTAATTCTCTCACCAAATATTGGCTTTCAAGGGAAAAAAAAAAGGAAAACAGAATGATTCCCCACTAGGAAAAGTGAGGTTTGCCAGTCGCACTCCCTCGACAGTCCCTTTTCTTTATATGACAACACATGTTCACTTTTTTTGGAAAATAAGTTGGTATTCAAACACTCGTGTCTAGTCTAAATTACTCTTTTGTCCATTCATATTCCTTTCTGCCTGGGCTTTTTGTTTTTTGTTTTTTTCCAGGTCAAATTCTCTCCGATCTCTGTTATGTATATAACAGCAACAACGAAAATTATTTTGAGGATATTTTATTTCCATATTATTTGTTTTGGTTTAGAGTTATTGGTGAGTTTCCTTTTTCTTTTTCTTTCAACAAAAGTTCTTTTTGTTGAATTTAGTAAATATAAATGCAGACCAGTAAAAACTTAAGGTTTGAGGAATTTTACTGGTGGTTGAACTTGAAGTTTTAGATTTTGTATTTGTTCTTCTCTTCAACTATAACGTTTTCCACAATACAAAACCTTTAAATCTTTTAATTCAATCCATCCGATGAGGACATAAGGGTAATTTTACATTAGAAAGGAATTTCGGTGTCGGGTAACTTTACTCTGGATGCCAATTTAATTTCCCAAAAAGTAGACACGTGTAGCTTAGAAAGGAACGAGTGACAATCATATCATTGAAGACTTATAGTTAAAACTTCTAAGTTTGGCCCTTTCCAACTCAAATTCCAACAATCACCCTTCAGCCAAATTTGCCACTAACTACGTTGCTAGGCATAGTTTCGTTTATGGAGGTGTGTTTTTTTAATTAAACGTAGGCATTTTTTGATCAAGCAAACTTTGAGTTGTAAAGTACCGGAATGAAAGTACATCTATGATCTCTCCTTGCCTAGTAATAAAAGGAAATTAGGTAATAATAGATTGCAGGAAATTAGGGAAAAATTCTTTTTTTTTGGTTATTTTTTTAATCGTGGATTGTTTGTCTTATATTATTAATTATTCATATGTACATCAAATAAAATTTGGTACAATATCACTGAGGTCCAGTTTGGGATTACTGTCACTTTTAAAAAAAGTTGCTTATGCTGTGCTTTGAAAATAATTAGCTGTAAAGTAAATTAGCTCCATGTTTGGTAAACAATATTTTTAAAGTGCTGTTAGTACAAAAAGCAGTGTCAAAACCGTTTGGTAAATTTAATATAAAATTGTTGTAACTATAAATAATGACTAAAATAGACATGATGTTAAAAGTGTTATGTACTAATCATGTGGCGGTAGTAGTAGTGATGGAGTGGAGGTGGTGGTGGTGATGAAGGAGGAGTTGGTGGTTGTGGTAGTGGTGGTGGTGGTGGTGGTGGTAGTGGCAGCATGGTGGTGGATGTGGAGGTTTTGGAGGAGGAGGTGGTTGTGGTGGTAGTGTTAGTGGTGGTGGTGGTGGACATGGAGGTGGATGAGGTGGTGGTGGAGGTGGAGAAGAGGGAGGTGGTGGAGGTGGTGGTGGAGGTGGTGGTTGTAGAGGTGGTGGCGGAGGATGAGGAGGAGAATGATGTGGTGGTGGTGGTGGCCGTGGCCGTGGTTGTGGAGGTTGTGAATGTGGTGGTGCAAGTCGTGGAGTTGGATGTGGAAGTGGAGGTGGTGTCATTTTTTAAAATGAATGATGGTATTTTGGGAATTAAAAAATTTCATTAAAGGTTCATCTATGCTTCTTTTGAAAGAAGCGTTGAAAAGCAATCCAGAGTCTATTTTTAAAAACTGCTGTCAAAAGGTTACTGCTTTTAAAATAATTGAAATATTTTATTTTTACCAAACACCTTAATAAAATAATAATAATAAATAATAAATTTATTATCTTTTGATTAAGAATAATAATAAATTTATTATCAATATTGTTATGCTGTGTGTGTTTCGTTACATATGAAGGTCAACTGAAGATATCCACCTAGATTCGACTATCTTTTTCCCTATTGAAAGAGACATCAATTCAGAGTAACATATAGTACCTCTTTCTCCATATGTTTAAAAAACCTCAAAAATAGCCTTTAAAAAAAATGAAAAAACAACGAAAAGTTCGAAACCCAACCAATTATGATAAACCTCTAAATCTTTTTTGCTTTTTACGTTTGCCCTTCACAACATTATTACTATTTTGATAGAAGTGAAATTTGTAAGAACCCAAACCAAAATATCTAAAAATTAAGATTTTTTTATTCTAGCCAAAAGATGATATTGCCCTCGCATATTTTAAAGGGAAAAATTTGACTTTTTGATCGGGAACAAATTCGGGAATTCCGCTTGCGCCGTTGCGTAGAGCACGGCGAAACGAGTTCGTAGACACGGAGTAGACCCGAATCGGAGTTCTAACGAAGAAAATACGATCAAAACATCGCGAAGGGCAAAATCGTAATTTGAAAAAGTCAGATTTTTAACCCCTCACTCTCTCTCTCCCCGTCACTTTCTCTCTCCTCCCTCTCTCTCCTTCAGCTCGCGCGACCAGCTAGCCCTCCCCACTTCCGATCGAGCCCGCCGCCAGCACAGGTCACGGCGACCTCCGCCACCGGTCCCGTTCGACTCAGCACGTCGCCGCCTTCCTCCCGTGACCAGTCGCCGCCCCCAGCTCGCCGGATATTGGCCGAAATCGGCCATTTTTGCCGACTGTGGTGATCAAACTTCCACTCAATCGTTCTCCCTCATTTCGCCACCAATTCTTTCGAGTGAGGTATGGTTTTCCATTGAGTGCTCTAACTGATGGTTGGCTGGGTTTAGATCGATTTCATCTCTAGGTTGCTCAATTTTCGATTTGAAAATCGGCCGAACTTCGGCCGCCGTGATCGGCCATTTCCGGCCACTTTTTGGGGGTTGTCCAAGAACAAAAGTGACTCCAAATGGGGTGTTTTACCTAGGATAGGAGTTTGGAGTCTCGGTTCCAAGATTTTTCGACGGACCGTAATCGCTTTGGACAACCGATCTGCCCGCGCGTGTGGCGGCGCGTGGGCCAGGGTGGTGGCATGGCTCTGGCCAGTTTTGAGGTCCTCGTGTCGTCACGAGCGCGTGGGATTTCGCGGATCTCGATTCGAAGTCCGTATGAGCCCCGAACGGATTTTCCATATCGCGCGATCCGTGGGTGTAGTGTCGTTTAATTGTTGGATCGCGCTGAATTTTGGATATGTCGATCTACGTGATTTCAGGACCGCGTAGGATTCGACGGATCGCGAATCGGAGTCCCGGATACTCCGGAATCGCGACCCCTGGGGCTAGGGTTAGGGTTTTAAGCGATAACGCGATTTTGGCCAATCCGACCGTCCGATTCGGACCAAATTCGCAGAACATGGTTCCCGCTGTATGAGAAACCTTCAGGGAAGCCCAGATTGGCCATCGGAGATCGTGGACCCCACGGATCCCGGGTTTGCCGATCTAGCAGTTTATCGCTTAGTTGAGCGTTGGGCCTTCCAAACTGGTCCAAGTGTCTAAAAAAGGCTAATGTGGGCACAGGAGTAATTTGAATTGAAACGCACGTATTTCTAGGAGCCGGGGGCAGGGTGTTTAATTTAAATTCTTTTTATCCAACAGTTTATTAATTTATGATTCTTGGATAATCAGGCACCAGGAGTCCGGCTAACCCACATGAGGGACCTTTGAAGGGTCCAGCTAGCTCGGACCAGCAGTGAGTGGACTTTTCTTTCCTAAAAAGCTTTTATAATTAGATTTTATATTTGATCTTAAATAAGTGTTATAGTATGAATTTTATGGCGAAAATACTTTTATTTTTATTAAAATTAGCCCATCAACAGATTTGAGATTTTTGAGCCAAAAATAGTAGTTTAGTTCAGATTTATCAGAGTACAGAGAGTATCAGATTTTATCAGAAATAGTTATTTTAGACCACCATGTACCAACACTACAGTTGGCGATTACCCAGAGTTGGACCGATCTCGACGGACATCCGGTCCGATTTCAGTTAGTCAGTGCACTTGATTTGCCTCACGAGTTTCGGGGACGCTCGGACCGTGAGTGCCAGGATTGCGGCTCGGCAAACTTGGTGTCACGAGACCTGCCAGGATTGCGGATCAGACTGGCTACGGTCCCCTGCATCCTGCCTGAGCGACTCGAGTTGACTGGGTGTCATCGAGGATCTGCCGGCGGATCAGGCCGATCATAGTCCCCTGATTTCGCCAGTTTGCGGCTCGGGTAGCCTGTGTGACGCCCGAGACCTGCCAGAGAATTGACGGTTACCAGGGGTACAATTAGGTGGCAGTTTTAAAGGATTTTTAAGCTTTTAATGCAGTTATTGTTCACTCATTTTTATTAGTAGACTCAATACTCAACATGTGTTTTATTGATATATCTTTGTTTAATATGTGAATATTTATACAGTTATGTTTATTTATGTTTTATTGGCTATCTTGAGTTGATTATAATCAGATCCTAGTTTTTACATCCCTATGTTTTCAAACGGGAGTTATTATGTTCTCAAATGTTTTCACGAGCATTATTTTTGTCCACTCACAGTTTTAACTTGTTTTTCGCCCACAGGCCGTAGAAGAACGAAGGAAACCACCCGGGCCATCATCCAAGCTCCCGACCCACCACCAAAGTGTAGGAATTCGTTGTAACTCCTTTGTAAATCCTGTAAATTTATATAGAAATGCTCTGATATCTTGTTGAACTTAAGGAACTGAGGTTGAAATTTGCTTGTTGAACTAGTCTGGCCGTTGGTAGGATTTTTGAGACTGTTTGACAGGTGGAAGATTTTGGTTTTGGTCAAAATACAGGGGAGACTCTGCCGAATTTTCGGCAGAAGTCGGAAGAAAATTAATTAAGGAAAGGGTAAAAAGGTCATTTGTGCCCGACATTCGCCAGGTGTCGGACACGCACAGGAGTCGGCTCGGTTTCCAAAGCAGAAATTGGGTCGGGTCCTGTCAAAATTAGGGGAGGGTAAAATCGAATTTTGGACTTCGGATGAAAGAATAAATGCTCTTAACTTTTTAAGTCAAAAAAATTCCTTACAAATTACTTTTTTTAAATCTTTATTTGAATGAGAAAAAGTAATTTTATTGCCAAACAAATTGATTGGTTTGGGAGGAAAAAATAACAGAAACAAAAGGATTCCCTATTAGAAAAAGTACCAATTGGACGTGGACCTCTTCTTGAATTGAAATTAAATTGAGATATTTAGTGATATACCCATTTCTAGCACTAATATTATAAATAAACCCTACACAATTGAATTCCTATAAACAAACCCAAAAAAAAACCCAAAAAATGATAGCTAGCCTTATTGAATTTAATATTGATTATTAAATTACTTTGATGCCCTATTGAGTGCTTTGAGTATTTTTATGAGATTTTGGGGTTGGGCTTGTTTTAAAAAATTGATGGCAGTTTTGTAATTTATAAGAAGTTAAAAGCTTTTTTGTTATGTTGTAAATGAGCTTTGGGTGTGTTTCTAAAGTCCATTTTATATAGGGTATTTTTATAATTTTGGCCCCCATATTGGGTATAATAGTGAATCTCCCAATTAAATTTTGCCACAAAGTAGACGCAAAGACGTTCTGTGGTGGGCTCTCTATCCAGAAAATAATTTGCATATAACTAGTATAATACTATTTAAGTGAAAAAATTATCATGCCGATATAACATAATTGATCACGAATATCAAAATAGTGCTATAATCACGATAACGGGACCACACATCATGATACTCTCTCCTTTTCTCCTCCATTCCACCCCCCCTCCCTTTCTCTCTCCTCTTTCCTGCAACTTCCTCACCTTTTCATGAATAATTCAAATGCAAAGCAAAGAGAGAGCTTTTGCATTTGCTCATCCATTGTGAGCAACATTCCTAAGAAACCCAAAAAGTCCTGTTGTGGGCTCTCCATCGCGTGAAAACGCGTCAATAATTATAGGAGAAAAATTATCATTGTAGACTGGAAGTTTCACTGAACCTACTTCCTCATCTTTTCATGAATTCACATTTGATGCAAAGCAAAGAGAAAGTCTTCTGCATTTGCTCACAACCAAACTCTTCAAGGAAGACCAATCTAAGACAGTCATCATGGCTAACCAAGAAGCCTCTTCCTCTATTTCATGAATTCACATTGGATGGAAAGCAAAGAAAGCTTTTGCATTTGCTCATCCATTGTGAGCAACATTCCTAAGAAACCCAAAAAGTCCTGTTGTGGGCTCTCCATCGCGTGAAAACGCGTCAATAATTATAGGAGAAAAATTATCATTGTAGACTGGAAGTTTCACTGAACCTACTTCCTCATCTTTTCATGAATTCACATTTGATGCAAAGCAAAGAGAAAGTCTTCTGCATTTGCTCACAACCAAACTCTTCAAGGAAGACCAATCTAAGACAGTCATCATGGCTAACCAAGAAGCCTCTTCCTCTATTTCATGAATTCACATTGGATGGAAAGCAAAGAAAGCTTTTGCATTTGCTCGCCTGTTGTGACCAACTTTCCTACTTCAGTTAAAATTTTAAGTTTGGGCTTTTCCAGCTCCAACAATCACGCTTCAGTCAAATTTGTCACCGACTACGTCAATAGGCACAGTTTCTTTTATGGAGGATTTATATATATATATATATAAATTGAATATAGGCATTTTCGATGAAACAAATTTGAGTTGCAGAGACCATAAAACTCGGAATGAAAATACACCTCTCCTTGCCTACTAATAGAATGCTGAAGAGGTGGTTTTCTAAAGAAATGAAAGCAACGAGAAAATAAAAAGAATTCAGTTAAGAAGAGTAATTTTTTTTAAAGTATATTTTAAAAAAGGACGTGTTAATTTTTGGTTGAAATACATTAATAGGAAAGGCGCATTTGAGCAGTAATATTTGGGTAACAGAAGAAGAAAAAGAAAATAGGCAATAATAGATTGAGAGCATTTTTGCTCACGACTTTAACTCAATGTGTACCATCATTATCCATCTTAAATGTTAACACGTGTACAAAGATGTAACCATAGTTAACTATTTTTTTTTTTTTTTTTTTCTGATGACATTATTATGAGAGAGAAAAAAATAAAAATCCTTTTAATAAAATTTAATTAGAGAAAAACCAAAAACCCAACAACCATCAGGCCCACGCACCCAACCAATCTGGTAAACTCCGCCGGCAGCAACCTTCTCTCCTCCTTGCCGCCAGAGATACTTCAGCAACCACAGCCACCATTACCCTGCAGCAATACAAAATCAGCCGAAGATGGCGAGGTAAGAAGACTGAAAAATGAGTCCAAGAGACCCAAAACAGAATCCAAGAGACCCAAAAATCCGAGCGAGAGTGTCGTCTGATCCTGTTAAAGTTGAAAACAATGGCACAAGCAGAGACTCATATTCAGCCCCAGATTCCAATCCGTTGCTGCCATGGCCGATTGGAAAGAAGAGAGCCTTCTAATCGCAAGCCTTGTGGTCGATGCCTGAGCGACAAGTTAAATACAAGAAACGTTCTGATTTGCACTTGAAGGCCCCACCAACCAATTCAACAAGATGCTAAATCTTCTTCAGTTTTTATTTCTTAAAAATTGATAATCGTTTTAGTTTCTTGTTTTGTAAAAGATATGTTGACTGGGGCGTGGTGGAGGGTGACGAGGTGGGGGAGGGAATTGTGGCTGGGTGCTGCCGGGGATGGTAGCTAGGGTTGTTGGTTTAAAAAAAAAAAATGTTATTATTATTATTATTATTTGATTTTAAATACTTTAATAATTTTAAATTTTAAAAGTTAACTATGGTTATAGCTATGGACATGTGTCAACTTCTAAGAAGAGTGGTCTAGTAAGGGTACACTTAAGATTAAAGTGGTGAGCAAAAATGCTCCCTAATAGATTACAGGAATTACAAGTTGATTCCGTTGTTGAAGGAAAGTACCATTTTTAAATCTCTATTTGAATTACAACTTTCCTATCTCTATTTGTAAAGGTCAATCTAAAATTGCAGCTAATGAGAGAAGAACTCGATTGAATAGTGTTAATCTTTGCAACCAAACAAATATAACATTTCTTGATAACCAACTCCACAAGTCTAATCGTATTCTTTGATTTCCAACTTTGCTTTGACATAGTTCAATCAATAAAATAAAAAATCTATCTTCCTTTATCTTAATTTAGCTTATAAAACATTCTTTGAAAAAAAATTATATTAAATTTTAGTTTTGCATTTTGTAAAATCAAAATAAATAAATTTAGAATGGTGAAAAGCAAATTTAACATTTTTTTTCCCTTTAATGATTTGGCATGAGAGTTGTTTCTACTCCCCTTTGTTTTTCTTTTCTTCCCCCTTCCTTTCTCTCTTCTCCTCCCTGTAACTTTCTCACTTTTTCATGAATTCAGATGCAAAGCAAAGAGAAAGTTTTTGCATTTGCTCACCCGTTGTGAGCAACATTCCTAGAAACCCAAGAAGTCTTGTTGTGGCTCTCTATCATGTGAAAACGCATCATAATTACATGGAAAAAAATTATCATTGTAAACTTGAAGTAAACATCCTCATCTTTTCATGAATTCACATTAGATGCAAAGCAAAGAGAACTTCTTCTGCATTTGCTCACACTAAAACTCTTCAAGGGTGATTGTTGGAGTTGGAAGAGTCCAAACTTCAAATTTTAACTGAGGTAGGAAAGTTAAACATAGAAAACAGTGATTGTGAATAGTTGTTTGCCACTAGAAAAAGTTCCAAAGGTTTTGACTATTAAAATTAAAAAAAAATAGGGTTTTAAAAGATCTTCGTGACTTTGTCCTTCCCTGGGAAAATAACTTACATGGGATAGTATTATTTTGTTATCCTCAATCAATAATATAATGATATGTTGAAAAGTTATCCTACTTGTCATTGCAGTATTGACATGGAATAGCAAAAAATGTTATCCTCGTTACATGAGAGTTTCTCTCCTGTTGTGGGCTCTCTTCCTTTAGCAGCTAACCCAATAATTTTTTAGCAGAGGTGCAATTTTCAAAAGTTAAGAGCTCAAAAAAAAAAAAAAAAAAACTAAACATCCTTATAATTTAAAAAATACTAATGTTATTCATAGGAAATTAAAAAAAAAACATTACAATTAACATACAATTGTTGCTGAAGATGTTTCATATCATGAAAACGCCGCATTATATTTATATTACTAATACAAGAAAAAACATATTTCTCAATTAAACAACCAAGCTATCACTCAACCATTGACTCCCTATTTTGTTACACAATGGTGTTCATACAATATTCGTAGCTGAAAAAGCTCTCTCAACCGAAGCTGTTGCAACAGGTAAAACTAAAGCCAATGTAAGAAGTAGACATACATAGTTGTATATTATACTCCTTCCTGTATTCATCAATTTTTCTACCAAGTCAGTGTTGTCGTCGGATCAGCTGTACCAAAATGGATTTAGCTGCATCCTCAACTTGTGATACTCGCAAGTGCACGAGTCGTTCGGTAGCATAACATATGTAAGTGCGAGGTCGATCCCACGAGGATTGGTGATTGAATGATCCAATTTGATTCCCTGTACAAAACAGAAAACAAGAAAGAAAGAACAGGATAAAATAAAAGCAAAAAAGAAAAACTAACTAACTCAAGCAAATAAGTTCCCAAGTTCAATTTAGATTAACGGAGTGATTCTAGCTAAAGTATGATTAAGCCATGGTGTCTGGTCCTAACCTTGTATTCCTAATTCCCTAATTTGATCATCTATTGTCTAACCTAAAATTAAGCATTGGGAATCCATTAAGCATAGAAGAACATTTTAAACAATCAAGCACATATCTAGGGTTCGTCAATGGGTCGGGCCGGGCTAGATCAGCTCAAATTTAATGGGCTTGGGCCAGGCAGGGCCTTAAAGAGGAGAGAGAAAATATTGGCTGTGCCGGGCCTGATTTTTTTTAAAAATTCAAAGCCTAAGCCCGACCCATTAGTCGGGCTTAAGAAAGCCCATCGGGTCGGGCCGGGCTAAGCCCAACTGGCCGGGCCTAAACGGGCCCTACTACATTAAAAAAAATCATAAACTTAATCATAAGGGCATTTTAGTCCAAATTTCAGATTAAACTCACTTAATTCCAATATTTTCACATCAAACCAAATTCATAAAACACCCAATAAAGTCACACAACTTATGAGATTTTCCACAAAAAAATAAAACTATGTATTATTTTTGAGGTTATTACATAATTAGATCGTAATACGTTTTAAGAAATAATTTAAAAAAATAATAAGTGTCAAAAAAATATCTTTTTAAAGGATGGTATGAATCAATATGCAAATATTTGGTGAGGTGTTCAAGAAAAGCATGATTATATTTGGTGGTATGATTATGTTTCGTGATATGATTATATTTGATGATGTGATATATTGTTCATCTTATTTATATATATATATAATTGTTGAATTAATAATTGACACAAATTAATGTGCTAATCATCCAATTATAAACTAGGAATGAGTAAAGAAAAGTAAATAAAATGAAACAAATTATATATGTGATTTAAGTGATATAATCCTAAACTTAAACTCTTATTTATACATAATTATATATGTATGCGGGCCTAACGGGCAGGGCTTTTGTGGGCGGGCCGGGCTAGGCTTTCTTGGGCTTAATTGGGGCTAGCAGGGCTTCAGACACCCAAGCCCGGGCCATCTCAAAGCCCATAACGGGCCGGGCCGGGCTTTTTTTCGATAGGCCAGTCGGGCCCCCATCGGCCCATGAGCCCGCGGGTCAAATTATGAGGCCTACATGTATCTAATCCATGTTGTCAAATATCCATACACACTCTTCCTATTCATAGTTCAATTTGAATTAAAACATGGCGTCTACTCTTAATTCAAAACAAGATAGCTAACATGCAAGCCAAAATAGTGATCAATCATTCAAACTAGCATATTAACTAATAAGCATAATGAATAAGAACAAAAACCATAATTGAAACTTGTAAACTAATCAAACTTGAATACTTAAGAAAAGAAATTTCATAACAATTAAAAATAAAATAAGAACTCAAAAAAACTTAAAGAAACATTTAACAAAAGTATTTTGTTACAACAACTATAAAGGAAAACTAAGAGAATTTGAGGGAGAGAAGGGATGGGAGCTCTAGAGAAGTGTTTGAGAGCTCCCCCCCTTGGGGTGTGTTTACAAGCTTGGAGAAACTCACTATTTATAGGCCTGAGGGAATTGAAAATCGGAATTAAGTATTGCTTCTACCTATAACACTCACTTCATCACCAACTTACAACACTTAATTCACCAACTTTACCTAACACACAATTGCATTTGAAAATAATTCCTTTTGTCTTTAAGCTTAGTGTTGCAACTCCCACTTCATCTTTTTTTACTTCATTTAGCTGTTGCAAAACTCCACTTCAATTATAAGTATTAATATGCTTCATCTAACCTTCCCACAATCAATAACACTTCATCATGCATGACAATGCATTGCAATTAGATTGTGGGCTCGTTTTGGGCTTGTTCCTCTGATCTGAAAAATCTGCAAAAATCTGCATCTTCAAGATCTTTGTCTTATCTTTCCAAAAATATGCAGCCCAGCTCAAGGAAAAATCGGAAAGACCTTCAAATGTCATTTTTGGCCCAGTAACGCAGATGCTGCTGATTTTTTACCTTAAGCTGCCAAAACTTGCTTAACTTCATCTAGAAGACTCGGAATCATAAACTGTAAAATGCTACAGAAACTATACTTCCGCATCTTTCCAATGATATATGGCTCATTATCTGGTTCTTCTTGAGCAAGTACAGTCCAATCCGTGAAATTGACGGATCTGCAGACACCGTTTTGAGCTAACTTGTCTCCAAAATGCATTTAATGAGTCTCAAGCTTATTATACTGAAACAAACACAAAAGAAATTAAACGCACAAGTTTAACTCAAAAACATAACCAAATCATAAGTTAGAAGGATACAAAATGATATGTAATTATGCACCGACCAGTCAGTAATTCCGTTCAATGATGAAAACTCAGTGCTGTTATGCATATTAACAATATAAAGCCCAAGTGAAGACTTCCAAGTGAAAACTCAGTGGCCAAGAAGAGGAAGACATTGTCGCAATAAATATCTAGTGCAATCAAGTGCGGCAGTTAATAGAATGCGATAATTAATGCAAGCTTGATCATAATGGTTTGAACATGCTGCTTTTGATTTATTAAATCTGTACAATGTTGTGTAGCTTTATTGTGAAGATAACAATGAAAACAAAATGCAGCATCTTTTTCTTTATAATACTCCAACCAAATAAATGAATCAAACCATTTGACAAGAAAACGTCAATTACTCTCCCCTAGAAGTGTTTGAGGCATGTCATTTTGGCTTTTAGGCTGATACGGATCGCTTTATAGATAGGCTCTTCAGATTTTTTCTCAAAAATTGGGATTATAATAAGTCATTGGATGTCTAAGTCCAGGGCTTGCAGGAAGATTAGCTAATATTTCATCCAACTCAGTGACCTCCAATTGTTTTGGACCTCCCGAATTATTCAAGGGAGGATGTGAATTAGGCGGATTATTTGAATGATGATTTAAACTAGACGGATTATTTCAAGAAGGGTTGGAACTAGCCGGATGATTTGAAGGAGGGTTGGAACTAGCCGGATTATTTGTAAGAGGGTTGCAACTAGACAGATTATTTGAAGGAGGATTTAAACTCTTTCTCTTAAAGTACCATTTCATAACTGTACAATTAAAACAAAATAAGGGTTTAATATCTATACCTATGACTAATTGGTTATAATTTATCAAATAAATAAATAAATAAATAAATATCAAATTATCAATTAAATAAACAAATAAAATTTAATTATATCTCGAATAGTGTGTCATGTAGCCTTTTCCTCCTCGAGTTTGCTACTAATCTTACTAATACAAAGAGAGCTAAATAAGAAAAAAAAAAAGGATAAATAGAATTGCCGTTTGCTCAAGAAAAAAAAAAATGCATTCGACTTACTTTGGATTGGCGTACTCAAGAAGAGGAAAAAAAAGACGTAGGATTCTTGTGATACACACACACTTTGATGAAATTGGGTAACGTTAAATTGGTCATTTATAAAGAGAATTCCAATCCCACTTAAACAAGGATTTCTCAAAACTCAATTGAATAAAGATAACTCCCACTTAAAACCCAATAAAGTAAGGAATTATAGAAATTGGAACAATTAAGTAAGGAATAATAGAAATTGGAAAGCCCAAGAGAAATGGCCCAGCAGCAGCAGTTTCCTTATTTTTTTTTACGTTTTTTTTAAAACCCTGGTACAAAACGACGTCGTTTTTCGCCAGGCTTTCTTAAAAAAATATATATATAAAAACAAAATCATGCGCGGTAGCTGTAGCGCCCAGCCTAGGTGGTTTAGGCATTTCGTTCAACATGTTGCATGCATATCTGGTTTGAAGCAAAGGTGCAACTCCAACTGGTCTAATGGAATTTTTCGGCTACCAGAGGTGTAGGTGCACCTCCTTGTGCCTGCACAGTTCCACCACTGTCCTCCATCACATGAAAACCCGTCAATAATTCAAGTAAAGAGAATGTTTTCCCACTGAGACTTCCTCAATATTGATCATGAGTAAGGAAGAAAGTGGCATTTCATGGTCCTTGTTTCTCAGAGTTTTTTTGTCAATTATTTCTCAAACACCGGAATAGACAAATTTTCATTTTCATATCTTGGTATTAGACAAGGAAGTTTCATTCTCAAGAAATTCTCAAGAAGTTCATGCCAAGTTACAGCCAAACGCCTAAAGTTACAACCAAATAGGCCCTTAGCTCTCTCTCGCCTACAACCTTCTTTTTTCTTTTTTATATGGAAGAAAGTCATGAAAAAAAAAAAAAAAACAAGCCAAAAAGTGAATTAACCATCCCAATTTTAATACTTTATAAAAACTCGTATATGTTTTCTTCCATTACTTTTATACCTATTTTTCTTTATGAACTTGCATAAGGTATTTATATACATATATACCAAAAGCTAGTCGTCCCCTTTTTCTCCTCCATTCCATTCCCCTTTATTTTTCTTTTTCCCCCCCTCCCTTTCTCTCTCCTCTTCCCTGCAACTTCCTCGCCTTTTCATGATACAAAGCAAAGAGAAAGCTTTTGAATTTGCTCACCCGTTGTGGGCAACATTCCTAGAAAACCCAAGAAGTCCTGTTGTGGGCTCTCCACCATGTGAAAACGCATCATACATACAGGAGAAAAATTATCATTGTAGATTGTTGTGGTCATCCCAGTTTCATTCAATCTCTTCAAAACAGCATCCACACTTCTTTTGAGAGAGTGAGACTTTTCAGCAAAAGGAGAAAACATCCTAGAGACTAAAGAGCACTCCACCGAAAGCATGCCTTCTAGGTCCCATTTGGTTAATGGGAAATGAGACTTGAGGATGAGAAATCAATTATTTTCCCATGTTTGGTATGTCCAGGAATGAGAAATCGTTGCCTGATCAATGGGAAAACAAGGGGGAAAGTAAAGTTATCCTCCCAACTTGAGTTTTGTTTTCCTGTCTCATGGGAAAGTTTGGGAAAATGAGCTAATATTAAATAAATATTTTTCAGAACTATTTTGTCCTCATTAACAATTTAGAATTACAACATATCATTAAAATACATTCTTTTTTAATTTAATTTAATATAGGTATAATTGAAAATTTATACAAACTTTGTTTTCCATTCCTATTCAAAACAAACATGGAAAATGAAATAAAGTGATATCTCTTGGTTACTTTCCTAGCATTACCAGACGTGGGAAATGAATCTTCCATTTCTAATCTCTTGGGAAATGACATGAGAAATGATTTCCCCTCAAATTTGTTCCGTGAATCAAACGGGACCTAGAATAATATAAAATTAGCTACAGGTGGCAATAAAGAAAACTTGGTTTCACTTTCAACAAGCATTGACAGGTTGTGTCAAGGAAGTTGTGGGCTCTTCATCACGTGAAAACACGTCAATAACTAAAGACCGGAAGTTTCAGCGACACTTGCTCACCATTTCATGAATTCACGTTGCTTTTTAAATTTGCTCACATCCAAACTCTTCAAGTAAAGAAGACTCATATTTGGCTTAGCAAATCCAAAGAGAGAAGCAAACACTGAAACAATCATCTTTGGCTTCGATGGCCAACCAAGGAGCCTCTTCTTCTTCTGCCCCTTTCACCAAGTCATGGAAATACCATGTCTTTCTGAGCTTCAGAGGTTTTGACACTCGCTCAAATTTCACAAGCCATTTGTATAGTGCTTTGCGTCGAGAAGGAATTAACACCTTCATGGATGATGATGAGCTCAGAAGAGGAGAAGAAATATCAAACGCACTGCTCACAGCAATTGAAGACTCAAAGATTTCTGTGGTTGTGTTCTCCGAAAACTATGCCTCCTCAAAGTGGTGCTTGGATGAGCTTGTTAAGATTCTTGATTGCAAAGAATCAAATCAACAATTGGTCATCCCAGTTTTTTACAAGGTGAATCCATCAGATGTACGGAATCATAGAGGAAGTTTCGGGGATGCACTGGCTAACATGGACTGCAATAACGTGGAGAAGGTCAACAGATGGAAGGAAGCACTTTCACAAGCAGGGAAATTGGCGGGGTTCACTCTGTCCGATGAGTAAATTTCCAACCCCCTTCTCTTTTCGTTTCTTTTTTATTTTATTTTTCCTATAACTAATTCATTAGGTTTAATGTATGAGTTGATCGATCATCTTTTGAGAAAATAAATTATAAGATGTGACGAAAAAAGAAAATAAATTCTAAGAGTTAATTTATACATTTTGTGTGTATTACGTTCCTATGCTCAAGGCCAAAGGAAGGCCTTTTTAAATGACTTTTTATAGAAAAATGCCATGTGACTAAATGTTTCATATATATGCTTTTAAATTTGCAGATATAGATCTGAAGCTGAACTAATTCATAAAATTGTTCAAGACATTTCACAGCAAGTAATAGACCGTACATATTTATATGTGACAGAGTATCCAGTTAGAATGTGCCATCCTGTAGAAAATATACTTAAGCTTTTAGATTTGGGGGAAAAAGACGTCCGTATGGCAGGGTTATGGGGAACTGGTGGAATTGGCAAGACCACAATTGCTAAAGCTGTTTATAATTCAATTGCCCATGAATTTGAAGGTTTTTGTTTTTTGGAAAGCGTTA
This sequence comes from Prunus dulcis, assembly GCF_902201215.1. Lineage (NCBI taxonomy): Eukaryota > Viridiplantae > Streptophyta > Magnoliopsida > Rosales > Rosaceae > Prunus > Prunus dulcis. The sequence goes on along the minus strand of NC_047650.1, from coordinate 13,269,660 downwards.
GAGAATGTTCAATGTCGCATGGAGGTTTAGCCAAACTGCAAAAGACTCTTCTTTTTGAGATTCTAGGGGGGAAAAAATTGAAGGTGACCAATGTTGATAAGGGAGTCACTATGATAAAGGAATGGTTGAGGGGTAGAAAGGTTCTCTTGGTTCTTGACGACGTGGATGACATGGAACAGTTACACAAGTTAGTTGGGGCATGTGATTGGTTTGGTGTAGGCAGTAGAATTATCATAACAACAAGAGATAAGCAACTGTTAACTGCTCATCATGTTAATTTAATACATGAGGTCAAGATTTTAGATGATCCTGAAGCTCTTGAGCTCTTCTGTTGGCATGCCTTCAAAAGAAGTGAGCCTCCTTTGGGTGATTATGTGAAACTTGCAGAACGTGCAATACGCTATGCTCAAGGCCTTCCTTTGGCCTTGAAAGTTCTCGGTTCTTGTCTATGTGGTGGAAGTACAGATAAATGGGAAGCTGCATTGAATGGTTTCAAAAGCACGAAAATTCAGGACGTTCTCAAAATAAGTTACGATGCCTTGGATGATGACGGGGTAAAGGAGGTTTTCCTTGACATTGCATGTTTCTTTAAGGGTAGAAATAAAAAGCGTGTGACAGAATTACTTGTAGCTTGTGGCCTCAACGCTGGGTATGGCATTGAAGTGCTCATAGAAAAGGCACTCATAAGTGTTAAATTAGATTATATTGAGATGCATGACTTACTAGAAGAGATGGGTAAGGACATAGTTGAGCAAGAGTCGCCCACTGAAGCCGGAGGTCGTAGCAGATTGTGGTCTCATGAAAATATCGAGCATGTTCTGGCGAATAATACAGTAAGTAAATTAAATTATACATGTGAGTGTGTAATGTTTTATTCAATTCAATAACTTACATCTTGTGTGTTAAGTATAACAATTATTATTATTTTAATCTTGAAGAAAAATAGAATTTGAAACTCTTGCATTTTTGTAATATATACTTTGTAACAATAGTACATTTTTCCTTTTTTTTTTTTAGGGAACAAATCAAATCACACGCATTGTGTTAAATTTTCCCAAGCGAGATGATGAGAGACGCTTCATGTTAAATTTCCTCGACGGAGATGATGAGAGACAGTTAAATTTCCACAACCCATATGAGATTTGCTTGAATGCTGATAGTTTCTCGAAGATGAAAAATCTTAAAATTTTCATAATCTATAATGCATGCATTTCTGGTGATATTGACTATCTCCCAAACTCGTTAAGAGTGCTTGATTGGTGTGGATGTCCGTTCCAATCTTTTCCCCCCAGTTTTCGTCCAAAGCAACTGGTTGTGCTCAATATGCTTTGTAACCGCATCAAACAACTAGGGGAGGGATTGAAGGTACTTGAAACTCTCTCTCATCCCTTAATATTTTTAAGAGGTCTCATTTATTAACTGATGTAAGTTTCTTTAATGCTATCCATTTGATTTTTATTATTTTTTAATTTTACAGCATTTCACAAAGTTGACATCTCTGAATTTCACGGGATCTTTATTCCTAACTGAAATCCCCGACCTATCCAGCAGCCAAAACTTAAGGTCCTTGAATGCGAATGGTTGTACAAGTTTAGTCAAGGTTCATCCATCTGTTGGATATCTGGATAGACTTGAAGTATTGTCTTTTTGTCACTGCCATAAACTCAGGAAGTTTCCAAATAAAGTTAGGTTGAAATCTCTGAAAAAATTTCATCTTTTCGGTTGCAAAAAGTTGAAGAGTTTCCCAGAAATTGTGGACAAAATGGAATCCTTAAATGAATTGCACCTTGGGGTAACTGGTATTAGAGAGTTGCCTGCATCAATTGGACATCTCATTGGGCTAGAACAGTTGTGCTTGTCTTATAGTGATATACAAGAGTTGCCTGCATCAATTGGACATCTCATTCGGCTGCAAGTATTGGGTTTATGTGGAAGTGCTATAAAAGAGTTGCCTTCATCCGTTGGAAATCTCACTGCCCTGAAAAGTTTAGAGTTAAGTGAAAGTGCTATAGAAGAGTTGCCTTCATCAATTGGAAATCTCACTAAGCTTTTTCGTTTAGATTTATGCAAATGTGAAAACCTTGCAAATCTTCCACAAAGTATTTATGAGTTGCAAAATCTGCTGCATATTAATCTCGATGGATGCCCAAAACTTGTCACACTTCCAAATAACTTGATCTCTGAAGTTTTATCGAGTGCAGAATCACTTCCTTTGAAGGTTCGAACTAAAGCATACATTTCATACGGTAGCTGCTCGTTGGATTTTAAAGAGTGCAATGTATCAGACATTGATTCCTTGGAGAATTTTTGTTGGTGGTCCAACTTACGGAAAATTAACCTATCCCAAAGCAATTTTGTCAGACTTCCTGTGTGCATTAGCAAATGTGTCAACTTGCGGGAGCTTTATTTGAGTGGTTGCAAGAAGCTTGTAGAAATTCTAGGAGAACTTCCAGCGTCTATAGAAAGGATCAGTATGGCTGATTGCATATCACTGGAAAGATTTTCAACATTATCAAAGATACTGGAAGACCGAGACATGCAACTGATTAAATTCATGAACTTGTCTAATTGTCTTGGGCTATGTGATAATTTAGGGTTGGACGTTTCAAATATGGCAAAATTATTTAATGAGGTGACGTATTTATTTTTTTTATTTATTTTATATAATTAATATGAATATATTACATGTATTGTTAATACTATAGTATGTGCGCTACACGCACAACTAATTAATAATATATATGACTATGTTGTGTTGTGTTGTTTTACAGGGGAAGAGGAGCAAGGAGATTGAGGTTAAACTATCTGGCAATGAAGTTCCGGAGTGGTTCACTTTTCGCAATTACTTTAATGACCACGTTAGGGACTATGATGATGATGGTTGTACGAATTACAGTTACGAACTTCCTATTGAAATTCCTCGGACTTCCGCATTGGAGAACACAGAATTAGTTTTGTGTGCTGTTTGGGAAATTACGGAATCATTTGTTGACATTTGTTTTCTTCGATTTTATATGTCGAATTATTTTCAACAAGGTGATTGGCATATATCTCAAGGAGAGACACGGGCAGGTAATGCGTGGCTGAAATGTGTTCCATTAATGTTAAATGATGAATCAACGCCGCCTATTTTTCGAGTTGTTGTTTACGGCGGTGGGTTGCGCATCAAAAGCATTGGGGCCCACCTGGCTCATATCAGTATGGATGGCAACCATAATTGATGAAAATGAATTAGAATAGATGATGATGGTGATGAAGTTGGACCCAGAAAGAGAACAAAGATATGACCTCTGCATTTCAAAGTGAGTTCGCATCACTTTATTTTATTTTATTTTATATTATTAGCCTTCCTTTCAGCACAAAACTGATAATGAGTTGTATTATTGTTTACCATTTAGTGTGTTTCAATCGTAGAAGAATTCTAAGTTAAGTACGTGCTGTATTGTTGTTTACTCTCTTAGGTGTTCATGTTGAAAACTTACTTTGAATCTAATGCCACCAGTTTATTGTAAATTTGAAAGAATGCGAGAGTGCTTTTTTTTTTTTTTTTGGGTTCAGTTGGCATGTGATCTTACATGACTGATATAACTGAGTTAGTGTATGAGTAGGTTGTTTGCCCACGCCTTATTTGTTTTTATCTTACAGATCTTTTTTTCTTTTTTTGGGTCAGAAGTGAATTTCATTAAAAACCCACAAAGAGCATAACAATACACAAAAGTGAGATCCAACCACTGAGCTCATCAACAGAGTGAAAATAACAGAGGCCCAAATAAAGTGCAAAAGAACCAACAAGTTAAAAACCTAGAAGGCATTAAGCCCACACAAGCCCATACAAGGGCAAGAAAGTTAACAAACCCTAACCAAAATTCAACAGAGCCGCCTCCGCCATCGCCTGAGACGACATCATCAAGACAAGTTGAAGAGAAGAGCTGCCACACCCAAGGGGCACAAAGCGAACAAATCGCACAACCAACAAATCCACCCAAATACCTTATAATCCCACATATTACAAAGACACACACAAGAAAAAAGAAGTCAGCCCCAAAAAAATCATCACCTCCCAAATCAAACTTGGCAAAGCACCAGAACAAACACAAAAACCAAACAAACATCAACATAGTAGAAGGAGATGGTGCAGACACCCGAGAAAGAGCAAAAGCTTGAACTCTACACATCTTCAGAGTTGTGCGCGGGAAACCGCATTTTCGGCTAGCCAAAGCTGCCACAAGGTGAAGCCAGATCAAAAGGGAGGAAACTTTTGGTGGGAAGGACCAAGACCATAGAGAAGGGATTTGAATGGAGTGTGTGAGGGAGATAAGAGGAAATGGATGGAGGGACTATAAGTGAGTCATTTTCCTCTAGGAAGAGATTATAAGCTGGGTGCCCCAACTGTTCGTTTTTGTATTTTTAGCATCTCCTTATTTTTCGATATTTCTATTTTTGAATGCCTCTTGGCCACACTCCTCAGGACGACTTCCTCTTGATTATTTTTATGCCATAACAATGACCTTGTGTTGTATTATTAGTCCTAATATGAACCCGTGATGTCTTTACATTTATTGTTTTGCTATTTTCTTATGTAATGTCGGTATGTGCTGAAGAATGTATAAATAAATAAATCCATACCGATGACAGCTATTTCAGGACCAGCCATCCCACCCTCGTGTGGGCCTGCTTAAGAAAGTATGGAAGCTCAACATTCCTCTGAAAGTGAAGATTTTTGCTTGGTTGCTAATTCGTAAAAGAATTCAAGTGAGAGCCAGGCTTCATAGATTCATGCAACATATCAGTCCGATGTGTCCCTTTTGTCAAAACCTGAGACTATTCAACACATGTTTATGGACTGTCATTTTGCTAAGGATGTTTGGGCTCTTTCTCCTAATCTCATGCCCCTTCCCTCGCAGACTGGTGATCTGTACATTTGGCTTCTGTCACTGAGCCCCACGTCCACAAAGTCTGAATTGGACCCTCTCTCCAAAGCCCTCCTTATCTGTTGGCAAATCTGGGAGGCTAGGAATAATGTGGTGTTCCATGACTCTAAGGCCACCCTAGCTAGCTGTTTTCATGCTGTTGCCTGTGTTAGTTTGGACTTTTGGAGGCTTAACTCGACGGCCAGATTTGACTTAGCTGATTCCATGATGATTAAATGGCATCCTCCTCCCACCGGCTGGATTAAGGTAAATTCTGATGGGTCTCTTTTGAATTCTCATGCTTCCACAGGTTTTGTCATTCGGGATAGCGAGGGGCATGTCCTCATTGCGGGCTCCAACAATATTGGTGAAAATTCCATTAATGTTGCTGAATGTGTTGCTCTTCGTGATGGTCTTGCCGCTGCTCTTGATAGAGGATGGCATCGCATGATTGAAGGGGATTCTAAACTTGTCATTGACAGTATCCGGGGTAAAGTTAACCTCCCTTGGTGTATCCAACAGATTATTCACGATATTTCGGCCCTGTCTTCTTCTGTTACAAGCGTCCAGTTTCAACACGTCTTTAGGGAGGCTAACTTCACGGCGGATGCGGTTGCAAAATTGGGTCATGGTTTTTCTAATGAAGTTTTGAGGGAGCATGGACTCCGGTTATCTGTTAGGACCCCCTTCTATTTTGGCCTGAAGGCGCTCTTGCCCGCAAGGCTTTGTATTGTAATTTTTCTTTTCCTTATCAAAAAAATATAAAATAAAATAAAATTTACCGATGATAGTTGGTAGTTGGGTGTCACGCATAAGTAATCAAGGCGTCAATTTGATTAACTAAGCGTGAATTATTGAACACAAAAATATCAAATTTCTATCCTTCACCCCCAATATGTTTCTAAGATTCTCTTTTTGTTTTTAGAAATACAAAGTGTGTGACCTTCTTAATAGAATGTGAGTGAATTTGAGTTTGACAGTAGGGAAAAGATTATATATATATATATATATATATGAGATTTGCTATATTTACCTACAAATTCATGGTATGTTGGTCGGTTATTCTAGTAATAATAAATTTAAATTTTCATATATATGTATATATATATATATATAAAGATACTTTTAACAATATATTTCATATCAAATTATTTTAATTTCACCATTTAGTCAAATTATGATTTTCCTTCTAAGCTTTTGTATGGTTTTTTTAATATTATTTTTGTCCCTGAAATTTGAGAATCGTTATTGAATTGGGAAAATTATAGTTTAGGGTGGTTAACGTAGAGAAAATTATATATTTTAAGGTGAAAAAAAAAAATACGAGACTATTGCACATTCCTTTACGTAGAGTACATACATTTTTATTTTTAGTAGTTTTCCAAATCATACAAATGTATTTTTCCATATATTATATATACGGATTTTTCAATGCTGCCCGTATTCCAACAACAAAAAAATTGGCTATGTTGATATTGATCCGCGTTTTATTATGATTGTCGACAATGTAAAGAAAGATTGGTGCAACTAGAAGAGGCAGGCTAGTAAAATTGAATATTTTTGGAAAACGTGGAAGAAACAGACCTAAACACCAAAAGATATGAAATTGTATAGGTTATAAATTGGTGTTTGTGATGCAGTAAAATAAAATCTCTAGATATGACAAAATATAATGTATCCATGGAATTTTTATGATATTCTCCTAGTATATTATGAAGATGCATCCATGTTTCTTCTTACGAAACATGTTCATTGCATATTTATGGAGATTTGCATTTATATGAAAATCTAAAAAGATTATGAAGTTAAGCATATCGCCAGAAGCGATCTTTTGAAAATTACATAGGAATAAATTATGAGATATGTAAACTATGTTATACATTATATAAATTATTCAAAGAAAATTCCTAAGTAAGGAGCCCGAAGCTCAATATATGTACTCAAATATCATGAAATGAAAGTGATCTAATTGCCTAAGTGAGTACTTTGATTGAAATATGAGTTAGAGATCAAGTTCAATATCATTGCAATGTATTCAAATTTTTAAAGAAGTTATCATAACATTTAGGTATCTTGAAGAGCCTATGACATGCTAGCATAGTATACAAAATTTTTTATGAATAACTTATTACGTCAAGCAATTTTATACTCTTATTCTCATACTGATAACGTATGAGTTTCTTATATTATTATTTTGATTATATTATAGAATATGATGTTATTTTAAAAATTTTTAATGTTAAAGGATTTTTTAAAATAGTGTTGAGGCCCAAAAAAGTCACGGAAAGCCCAAAAACATTTAAAGCCCAATATAACATATAATGTCGGTCATGCGTTAATCCAAGCTGTATTTTGGGATTTAATTTATTAAATAAATATAGAAATAGTGCACATGTCATGTCAAACTAATAATACATTTTTCCCATGCTAATCACCTATCAAGCTCACATGAACCCAAATCATGTGTTTTGTGGGGCTTGCATGAGGGATTGTGGTGTGGAAGATTACGGAGGTCCACAAGACCCACAGAAGCTCTTGGATAAAGGAGACTTTAGGCTAGATACTTGGGAGCACCAAAGTCCAAGTCCATTACTTAGAGTTCTCCAATGTGGGTGAACAAATGATATATTTTTCAAGCACTTCTTTTTACCTATAGAAAATTGTCATTTTCCAAATACCTAGCTTTACCCGTTGGAAACAAGCCTTTTCCAACACTTCCTATTACCCACGGGAAACAACTAGTTTCCAGCGGTTCCTTTTACCCATAGGAAATAATCAGTTTATTGTACCTAACTTTACCTGCTGGAAAATAGCATGCCCCAGTGCTCCTTTTTAACCACTGGAAATATGCCAGCACCTCCCTTTACCTATTGGAAATAAAGGAAAACCATCACCCTCTATAAATTGGCATTTATGGCTTAAGCAAAGGGCACCAATTTTTCTTCAGCCAACACTACCTCACTTGGCTGCTGCAAGCATCCCAGCAGCCATCAACCCCCTTCAGCAACCACCAGACCACTTTCCTTCCTCCATTCAGCTGCTACAAGCATTCTAGCGGCCATCCCAACTATTCCTCATCTATCATAATCATTTCTTATGTTTTTCCATCCTTGAAATCCTCCATTTTCCCTATAAAGCCTCATAAATCATAACTCCAAACTTTTCCTTCATTCTCATACCCTTTCCAAGCTATAAACACCATAGCTTTCAAGCCTCAAGTTTTACCTTTTATCCTCCCACCTCTAGAACTCATAAATTTCTCTAGAATAATTGTTACAAACACCATGCCCTTCAAAGTCTTAAGCTTTTCTTTCCTTAGCCATGCTCTTTGAAACCCCATTCATTTGACTGCTATAGGCATCCCAACAATCATCACAGCCAAACAACCAAACCACCATAACCATAGCTTTAAACAATAAATTCTCAACACCCAAACTCAAGCATATCAAACACCAACCCAAGCACAAGCATTCTCATTTGCTAAACTTGTGGGTTTGTAGCTCCCACACTCCAAGCTCTCATGCCAAGCTCATATAATCTCATATCGGCATCAGCAAGTCATCTTCAACTCATCTAGAGCAAGCAACATCCTTACTCATTGCTGGAAGCTTCAATCTTATGCAGTGTTCTTCCATATTCTTCCTCTCCTTCCCATAAACACATCCAGAGAGTAAGCATCACCAGTCACCTTTGGAACCCTTCAATCTCAAGCTCTGTTATTCCATTTCTTCCCTTCTTTTTTTTCTTTTGGCAAGTCACCCAAGAGCCTGACAAAGCTTTCTTCAAGCTGCTAAGCCACCCATCTCTCTCTCTCTCTCTCTCTCTCTCTCTCTCTCTCTCTCTCTCTCAAAAGGCTTCATCCCATATCTAAACACCTAACCTCTCATGCCTAGTCTAGTAGTATCTTAATTCACAAAGAAAACTGTCATGCCAAGTCTGTGTAACATCAATGCACCATCTTTAACTCTTCGTCAAGCTGCTGGAAACATCCACACAAAACAGGCAGTCGTTGAAAGAAGAACAAAGTACTCCTTTGGGACTTACTTCTCCCTCGAGATACTTTGGGCCTAGTTCTCACTAACTCAGAAAAAGAGACAACGAAGACTTGATTCACCACGCTATGGCGGTCCAAGAATCAATAAGCCTGGATGAGCATTCCGACGGAAAAAGACCCCAACAAATAGTCTAGATATTTTTGGTATTACTCTAACCTCAATAGGGATTCAAAACAATGACACACATACATCCTCCAATAATGATATTGAAGAAATTTTATACAAGCATTACTAAAGCTCACTATGTAGGAGGAAATTGAGATATTAGTATTATTCGTGTTGCATCTTCAAATAATTCAAGTTTGTCGTCATCAGCAGGAGTAATTCATCATGGGAAGCATTATATGTGCTGTATACTCTTTTCCTTTCGACTAGGGGTTTGTCCCACTAGGTTTTTCCTAGCAAGGTTTTAATGAGGCAGCATAAGTGCGTCCAACACCATATCAATGATCCATAAGAATGTTGCACTCTTTTTCCTTTAACTTAGGTTTTGTCCCACCAGGTTTTCCAAGCAAGGTTTTTAATGAGGCAAGTATGTCAATTGTATGGTAGACGTCCACCGGGGAGTGTTGTAAATACATGAGTTAGTGGATGACCATCATACCTCTTAGCATTCACCCTTTTTAATTCTATGTAACATATACACTAAATACCATAGTTATGAGCTTGTAGTTTATGAGTGTAGGGGTTTTTTTTTTCTTTGGTCAGCTATAAACGGGCTGGGCTGCCGTAAAGAGCAGATGGATGAAATTATCCCCTCTGTATCTGAGTTCAAAGATCAAGCCTCAAAATGCTTCGAAAGAACAGAGAAGCCTTAGGAAACACCTTGGTTACCTCCACCAACGAAAATAACAATAGCTTATAGATAATTTCTTAGTGCTTACAGGTAGATTCTTAGCTTGGCATGAGAGACTTGTGGCATGGAAGCTAAATTGACAAGAGTTGAGCACCGAAGGGAAAATTATGCGTTCTTGGGGAAGAAGGGGGTGCTAAGGTAGGAAGGGAAAGGTTTGCAAGAAGGTTTGGCTGAGAAATGAGAGGGAGAGAAAGGAATGGGTGTCTTAGGTGTTCTTCCGGCAGCTTGACAGGGTTTCTGTCGAATGTGTAAGCAGACTGGCAGAAGAGTGAAAATGGGAGATAAAGGAGAATAAAGCACGAAATTGCTGGATTTTGCAGATAGGAGATGAAGCTTGCTCTTAGATATGGGTTGTTTTTGGTTGGGTAAAAAAGGCCTCCTTTTATAGCCTCTGAAAGCTATCTTTTTCCAAGAAACCCTAATGGTTTCCATCTAATTTGGCCAAGCTTTTTCGTTCATTTCTCATCCCTTTCTTTGGCTTATCCTACTTTGGCAAAAATCCCCTCTGCCCAATCTCACAAAATCAGGGATTTTTGAGAGCTCAATGTTCTTCCCGCAGCTGCCTCTGTGGAGAATTCTTATTCCTTCCTTCATTTTCCTTCATTCTTCCCTAGCTAGGTCTGATAAGGGAAAAAGAATGGGGATACATGCTGGTTCAAAGAGTGGTTCTCCTTTGCACGCCAATATCCCTTGGTCCCTTGGATGTTTTTTGCTTGAAACTTGCTCCCTTCCCCATGTGCTAGAACCTCCCAGCAGCTTTGTATAATGGACCTTCAGACTTCCCCTTCGTGGCTTTTGGTTTTCCAGCCAAGTGCTGAGGCTTTTGTAACTCATTATGGTAATTGTATGGCCTAAGGTGATTCATTAAGTAAGTGGGCTTTCTTTATTAAACGTTTGGACTTTTTTGGTTGAGTCAATAGGCTATTTTGGCTAAGGTAATGGGTTATTTTCTCCTTCGTGCTCACCCACATATTTGGGCCTAAGAAATGGGCTTGGGTTCCAAAGCTCCCAAGCAACTCGGGACCTCCATTTCTCGACCCATTAATGGGCCTCATGACAACTTATTACCATCCATGCCACAACCCACTCAAGCAAGCCCCGGGCATCTGAGTGGCTTGGGCCCACTTAGGCTTGTAGCATGGTTGGGTATGAAATAATGATTTCATGCTTGGCATGGCATGTTGCTTGGCATGTTTTAATTTTATCATTCTTGAGAAGGGACACGATGTTCAATTTGGCATGGGCTTGTAGAGCCAGTATATTTTATCTCAACTCCTAGCATGAAGAATTATTTATTTAGCATAGCACGTGAACTGTGACTCGCATATGGCGGGTTTTCGTGTACTTCGCTTTACGCCTTTTCCTCATAAAGTGTCGTTTTGGGCCGGTAATTTATTATGGCCTAATCGTGGATTTTTTGGGCCTCAACAATGAGTTGTTAATATTTTCTTATCATTGTAAGCCTATAAATAAGAGGTCTTATCAAGATGAGAGATACAAGTTGATTGACATAAATTCTTTTGTCTTTCTCTACTTTCCAATTCTCTCTATAATTTTCCCCTAGTTATATAACACACACACACACACACACACACACACATATATATATATATATAGTCCCATTCTATTGAGGGATCCCTTAAATAATTTTATTTGAGGGACGCTCTTTAGGGTACCCTATAATTTTTTTCCCAATGATTCAAACCATCTATTTTTTAGGTCTTCATTCATAGATCATCCTTACAAAGAATTAGACAAATCGGAAACCATTTCGACATCCAATTGTGTCTTACAAAATCACTGAACACGGTGCTTCAAGAAAATGCTAAAATTTTAATAACTTAATTGAGTTGTCAAATAATATCGGATTCAAGTGATTTTTTGTAGAGATGATCTTTGAATAAGTATCTATAAAATAGACGGTTTGGATTAGTGAAATACAATCTGGAGTGGGGCCTACAAGGGGTGTCCTTCAAATAAGGTTATTTAAGGGATCCTTCAATGGAAGCTCTCTGTATATATATATATATATATATATATATATTTTTTTTTTTTTTAAAGGTGCTTTTAGCAATATATTATATATACGGATTTTTTATTTTTATTTTTGATAAGGATGGATTTTTCAATGATGCCCATATTCCAACAACAACAAAAATTATGATGCCCATATTTATAATTTTTTTGTTGTCAAAATATGTGTATGTATTATTGAAAAAAAAGTTATAATAAAATATCATCCAATTTGAATCTCTCTTTTTTCTTTTAAATTAATCCACCTATACTGTTTTTAATTTTTCCCGAGATGTGGCGAAGAAGGACAACCCCCGCCACGCATAGAATTCAGTGGAAGAGAGACTGCGCGATTAAAATTGAAATTGATCGTTTAAATTCAACCTTTTCGTTCAGTCATTCGAATATTGAAGCAGAAGAAAAAGAAGAAGAAGAAGAATGGCGTTGAAATTTCTGAACAAGAAGGGATGGCACACAGGGAGCCTTCTGAAACATAGAGAACGTGTGGAAGGCAGAGCAAAAGCACGAGGCCGAGCAGAAGAAGTTGGACGAGCTCCGCAAACAGATCGTTGAAGAGCGCAAGAGTGGTTGGAGCGGTTGAAGTTCTTGTATGATTCGGGATTGGCCATTAGGAGCCCTGTTGGTTCCGATAGTTTCAAAACCTTTGAAGCCTTACTCCTCTGCCGCCTCCAAGGTATTTGTATTTCTGATCTTTAATTTCCCAATTGTGTGCATCAATGATATTGTATAAAATGTAGTGCAACTACAAAGTCATGTTTCTTATGATCTTTTGTGACTACTGATTCTCCAGCAGCAGGCATCAGCATCTGTGTCGGGAGCTATGTTCGAAGAAAAGCCTCAATCTGCCAATGATGCTTGGAGGAAGCTCCACTTGGATCCTTTGCTTATGATTCGGCAGCGTGAGCAGGAAGCCCTTTCTCGTATTAAGAACAATCCTGTCCAAATGGCCATGATTCGCAATTCTGTAAGTTTGTATTTTTTTACTTTTCTCTTGCTCGCTAATCAAGAATAAATTAGTTATGCCAGACAGCATAGTTAGACATGACTTTATGATTTCGAAGTCTGCCAATTGTATAAAATTCTACCTCTCATAGACATACAAAAAAAATAAAATAAAAAATAAAAAAATTCTGTAGATATAAAAATATGTTCACCGGCTCCATTTTGGTGTGCTGCATAGGTTTTAGGACCTGATTGGGGAATCATGATGTCTGATATGTGGAAGAAAAAGTAGTTTATTGAGAAAATTAACGAGTTGGAAGTGGAAGAAGTGTGTATGAAGGCAGGCTGCGAAGAAGAAAAATGATGTAACTGGCTCAGAGAGGATGTAAGTTTGAAGAAAAAAAACAGGGAGAAAAAGAAGAAAGAGTATAGCTAAGACCAGAACTTTTCAGTGTTAACTAAATGCTCCCTCCAGAGAGCATTTCTGGACCAACTATTCACGGGGAGCTGATGCAGAAGTTAAAGGTGTTGATGGAATTAAATTAACTTGATTGTAGTAATGGGGTAGTTTTTATTTAAGTGATGCAGCCGTGGCTTGGTTAGACAAGACTTGTTAGTTACAGAAGCCTCTTATTCTGAGGAAGATCTTTTTGTCCCTTGGATTATGACCTCGGTAGATCTATAAGTCTTCTCTATTTCTTTTTAACTTGAGTAAATAATTAGAGTTCTTCTAGCAGTAACTTCAAACAGCTGTAGCTGGGTTTCTGTTCTTGTGGCATGGCTTGCACCCACGGTTTACACCACAATAGCATTTTATTACTAAGTTTTTTTTGGGCCTTTTGCTGAGTTTATCAGGGTTTTAGTAGATGTCTATGATTAGTTTAAGAGAATGTTTGGCGTGTATATGCTGATCAAATTTTTTTTTTTTTCAATAAAAGGTTGAAGCAAAGAAACCCGCAGAGAAACTGCATGACAAGAAGGAACATTAGAAGAAGAAGCACCCTCAAAGCATAGCAAACATTCATCATCCATACAAGCATCAGATTCAGAAAATGACACTGCCGAAGTGGAAAGGAGGAAGAGTGGTCATCGTAAGATATCAAAGTATGTTAAGCATTCAGATTCGGAAGATGAATCACGTAAAAGCGCACGTCGACGTGAGAATAATTTCAAGCATTCAGATTCAGAAGATGAATCACGTATCAGCGCACATCGAAGTGGGAAGAACCCTGTTAAGCGTTCAGATTCCGAAGATGAATTCCGTTACAGAACACGGAGAAGTGAGAAGAACCATGTTAAACATTCAGATTCAGAAGATGAATCACGTATCAGAGCACATCGAAGTGGGAAGAACCCTGTTAAGCATTCAGATTCCGAAGATGAATTCCGTTACAGAACACGGAGAAGTGAGAAGAATCATGTTAAACATTCAGATTCCAAAGATGAATGACGTGAAAGAGTAGGTCGAAGTGAGAAAAACCTTGTTCAGCATTCAGATTCGGAAGATGAATCACGTAACAGAGCACGCCGAGGAGAGAAGAATCAGCCCATAAAAATTGGAAGAGATATGGTCAAGGTGATGCCAAGGGAAAACATGACAATTTAGAACTAGAAAAATACCCCATGAAAGGTCGGAATGAATCACAGTACAGGAGAAGAAAGAGCTGCTGGGCTAAAGGAGAAGAAAGAGCTCCTAAACTTTCAGAAGAAGAAAGAGCCGCTGGGCTAAGGGAGATAATCCAGTGTTTATGGTGCTGAGAGGGAAGGAAGCTCAACAATTGAGGAGTGTGTACGTCGCCGAACACATAATCTGAAGCAAGTGAATGCAATGCTTTTCGTCGGTAATGCTGTTGTGTTTTGTTGTTTATCTAGTTCCATTAATCCAGGTGTTCTATACTTTTACCCCATTGTTCTGCATATGTTTCATATAATGATTGTTGTTGAATGCTGGAAAAGAAATATATTAATCAATTACTCCACCCAAACATAATTCGGGCCTCTTCATGACCTCCTTCTCATCCATCTTTTAACCAGAAGTCATGATCATGATCAATTTATTTGTGTACAACAGTACAAGATGTAGATGACCAACAATGCTCTACAAGTATTTGTTCAACAGCATCCACAAAACTCGATAGAGTCTGGCGAATTCGTACAGCCAACAAATTTGCCAATTCCTAAACCATCAACAATTATGCAACCAAAAGAAGGGAAAAGTTCAGCAAAAAAGAACCAGGCATTGCAGTGGACTTTACCATTTTTTATTTAAAATTTTGAATTTATACATGTAACAAAAAGACATGACACTAGGAACCAAAAGAGACCGCAAGAAAACATAATGCACAATTATTTGAGAAAACGCATAGTACGAAGAAGCTATTATTGTAGAGACAATACATGAATGTCTGCAAGAACAATTACATGCTTAGAGGATCTGAGTTTGCATCAACACTTAACCTTTCTTTCTTATTATTGAAAATAATATCCTTGTATGAAATCTGACAGCTTTTTTTGTATGAACAATTCACATTTTTGTATGAAATCTAATTGCATTCAGAAAATTAAAACAATTATCTAATTATGTGGTAACAGTTGTTGATAAAGATGGAGATGTTAAAACTGCAAAAAATACACATGACAATTACTAATAAACATAACTGCTAACTTTTCATACAAATACGATAATACTGTGATTTGAAATGTACATTTAAATCCTCTTAAAATGACATCGGTATAAATAAAAACAAACCTTACGACAGTGATCGAATCTTTATTCTCAAAGCGCCGTGTAGCTATAACTTGGACCTTTTTATATGTTGGATAGGATAATTTGAATAAATTCCTCAATTTTTTGAACGAGTTCTGAAAAATCGAAAAATAAAGAAACTGCAAATAATTAGTAAAAGGCTTAACCATTCAAGTAATTTAATTTTTTGATCTCGTTGGGTGGCTAACCTCCCCTGAATTGATCAGTGTCTCATCCAAACGTGACCTTCATTTGAATCCACGTGTGACAACTGTAAAAATTAACTAAAAAGAAACCGAGAAAGAAAAGCATAAAGTTTTAGTGGTAGCTTCTCCATACAAGATAAATATTGTAAGATGAAGAGAAATTAGAAGAGAAGAAAGAACCTTCTAGAAATAAGGATGATCTGTGAGGCAGAAACTGAATCGAAAGGGTTCTTTTGTTAGTTTAAAAAAAAGCTGTGGGGGTTACTAGGCAAGTTCGTGAAATTTATAAATAGGGGCAACGAGTTCCGTTTCCCTCCATTGACTTTGTTTTTTGGACTGATTACAAACCCAAGTCTACCTGTACCGGCCGGTCCATTTCTAATATCTTCTTCTGATTAATTCTTTCCATATTTTACAAGGAAATCAAAAATCCTATTTCTAATAGTTTTTTCTTCCTTACTTCCAGAAAATAAAACTAGATATTTTATATCAATTAACTCCAATTCAGCCAAGGGTTGCTTCCAGTTATTTTTATCGATATGTTAGTATTTAGATGTTATTCTTGTGGAACAACTTGTCTTTGGTCATTATGGGCTCATTTGATAGTGTTTATGGAAGAGATAAAAGTGCTTTCTTACAACTAAAAGCGTTTATGATTGCGCTTGGCAGAAAAAATATAAACCGCTTATTGGCGCTTTCTAGAGAAGCACTAGTCAAAGTGTTTTTCTAAGAAGCACTTGCATTTTTAACAAAAATTTCAACATTCTTCTAATAAAGGTGCTTCGAACAAAAGTGGTTATGAGTATAAGTACTTTTTATAGAAGCAGTCCCAAAAGGTATGTCATATTTTGTTTAACATAAAGTTTAGTAATCCAAACTTGAAATACCAATATATTTTGGAATCCGGAATATTTAGAATTTTGAGATACATTTCATTCCAATCCAATTCTTTTCGGAATTTTTGGACATCGAATTTAATTTAGATGTGCCAAAGTTGAAAATCTTTGAATCCAAATTGACAGCATTAGGAATTTTTTCTATATTGTCCTCATTTTGTTCTATTAGAAAATGACGTGATTTAGTCTCAAATCTCTTCCACAATCAAAACTAAACCCACTCCATTCCCACCTCAATCCTCTCTACCACTCTCTTCCTCCCAATCCCCATTGCTAACGTTAATATCTCCTTTTCTCCCACAAAGACAGATCTCTAATTGTAACACCCCGACCCCAAATTTCCCTAAATTTAACCCTTATTTAATTATTTAATTATTTAATTATTTAAGGGTATTTTAGTCATATTTTTAACCGGAGAGAGTTTGGGACCGTGACTTGTATTTTTGGATAGGTCGCACTGAGACGAGTTCATAGACATGTAGTGGGCTCGAATCGGAGTTGTAACGAGAGAGATATGGTCAAAAGAAATCCAGTGGCACAATCGTAAATATTTCGAAATGAGATTTTTTATAAAAATCAGGTTTTCTCTCTCTCTCTCTCTCGACCGCGATCTCTCTCTCCCTCCCGTCGGCCCTCTCTCTCTCTCCTCATATCTCCGGCCACCGGCTGCGGCTGCGGTCGGGACCGGTACCAAAAGGACCGGCTCGGCCTCGGCGTCACGACCTTGCCCTCCCCCGACAGCGGCCGCCGCTCCAGCCGCCGGAAAATGGCGATTTTCGCCCGGATGTCGCCCAAACTTCGCCGGCTCCGATCTCCCTCCTCCGGCCGCCATTTCTGGCGATCAAGGTATGGAAATTCATCCCTTCTGCATGCTCTAGCTAATGGTTGGGTAGGATTAGATCGATTCTTAGCGTAACCAATTCGATTTTCGAATTGAAAATCGGCCGAACTTCGGCCGCCGCGATCGGCCATTTTCGGCCACTTTTTGGGGTAGGTCCAAGAACAAACGTTGCTCCAAATAGGGTGTTATACCTAGGGTAGGAGTTTGGAGCCGTGGTTTTGAGGTTTTCCGGCGAAGCGTTATCGCTTTGGGCACCCACGCGCTGCCGGCGCATGCGGCGGCGCGTGGGCACCGTAGAAAAAGTGGCATTGTGTCTCGATGAGATCCTTAGGTTGTCACGAGTGCGTAGGATTTCGCGGATCTCAATTCGGACGTCGTTTGGCTATCGAACGGACGATCGCATATTGAGCGTTATCCGGGTTCGATAGGTTGGGACCGTCGGATGGTCCCAAATTTAATATATGTTAATCTAGGTAATTCTAGGATCGTGTAGGAATCCACGGATTGTGAATCGGAGCCCCGAATGTTCCGAATAATAATTTTAAAGTTTATACTTTATATCAACCGTTAGATCGTGCAATCTTGAGCGATCCGACCGTCCGATCTGAACCAAACTTATGGGACGAGTGTCCTATACGTTATAGAACCCATAGGAACTTCCGGATCGGAATTTGGAGGTCGTAGGTCCCGTGGGCACGTTTGACCAGGGTTAGGGTAGTTTGACCCTTGGTTGACCGTGAGTCTCCCGGAGTAATCTCACCTTCCCAGGGGGATTATCGGGTGCTAGACTATTATTGGGGTTTACGCAACATTAGTATTAAAATATAATTATATATATGTTTGTACAAGGGTACAAAAGAGTCTAGAATGTTAGTTGGAGTGCTATACGCACTACATTAAGTACCTCCCCGGATTTTGGATTCACTACAAGCACCACCAAGTGAAAGTCAGGTCTCACGTGGCGTAGGTTATCCGGCGTTGAGGCAGACCCCATACGTGGCGTTGGTTGTACCGGCATATGGGGAGATATTGTGATATTGTGTTGAGGTCGCACGTGGCGTAGGTTATCCGGCGTGTCGACAGGCCCCATACGTGGCGTTGGTTGTACCGGCGTATGGGGAGTTATGTGATATGACGTGTAGGTCTCACGTGGCATAGGTTATCCGGCGTTGAGACAGGCCCCATACGTGGCGTTGGTTGTACCGGCGTATGGGGAGATATGTGATAGTATGGCATGGTCGCACGTGGCGTAGGTTATCCGGCGTGTTGACAGACCCCATACGTGGCGTAGGTTATCCGGCGTGTTGACAGACCCCATACGTGGCGTTGGTTGTACCGGCGTATGGGGAGATTTTGTGTAATACAGAGAAATGAAATGAGGTATCGCCTGAGTGTGGAATTAGGTTTTATGGAAGAACTACGTGTGGCTTGATCCCTCAAGGAGGGTACGTAGGCAGCCTAAGGTTATTAGGTGCAGCCGCAGACTAAATATTAGTCATAAATTTATATTTGAATTTATTGTTGCCTTGTTCGAGGCATGAATTGTTTTGTTAGTGTGTTTGGTAGTTTGTTGAGAATTTTTGGAAGGCCGAAGGCCATTTATGTAAATTGCATGAAATTATATTGTGCATGCTGCCAGTTGGGAATATAAATTGTGTTTTTATGCAGGTATAAATTTTGGGAAATGTCCAATTTATAGGGAAGACTCTGCCGAAATTTCGGCAGAAAGTCTCGGTCTTTAGTAAGTGGGCCCGGCATCGGGGTGATGTCAGGAATTTCAAAGGCTTCGTCCCGGGTTTTGGGAAAAATTCGGGGCGGGTCCTTTCAGTTGGTATCAGAGCTCTAGGTTCAATTTTCTGTGGACCCTGCACATTATGTGCATCCTTAAGTTGTGGGGATCAAAATGGGTTCCATCTCGGAATGGCATCTTTGCGACGTTGAGTCCACATGGGCGGGAGGATAGGGTGTCGATCAACCTGCTTATAGGGATCCTCCATTGCCTGAACATGTTGCTAATTTTCGATTGTGTGCCTAGCGCACCGAGTCGAAAATACTAAGAGCACAACCTTTCTCTAGGACGAGCAACTCCTCGACATTGGATCAAGGGATCCAAGGTCTGCGAGGTGGCGTTAGTATAATCGAAATCACAAGTGTGGAAGAGATCATGACAGCCTTAATTCTCTTTCAGAAAGAGGCACGTGCGTGGTGGGAATACTGTGGTCAAATCCAAGGATGAGACCCAGATGGATTTGGTAATCCTTCCTGTGGAAATGGAGAGAGTGCTTCGGGGTCTCCTCTCATGTGAGCACGTTTGAGTAGAGATCTTTCATCGGAATCAGAAATGGATCATGGTCGAGAGAGATCGATGATGATTACAATTCGGTAAAAATGATCCTTTCTGACCTTCCTTTCAAAGCATCGTGTTGGCAATGCTGCCTATCGATTCTGAAGAAAGAAGGAAAATATCAACAAGTCAAAGAACGTGGATCCTCTTTTAGTAGGACAACTAGAAGAGAATCAAATCACAAATGGAAGCGTCTAGCTTTCCAAGGAAGAGCTGGGGGTCCCGAATGGTAAATGCGGGCCCAATGCTCATAACCCTTTGAGTGACAGGTCGGAAATTTCGGGGACGAAATTTTTATAAGGGGGGTAGTCTGTAACACCCCGACCCCAAATTTAACCCTTATTTAAATTATTTATTTATTAAGGGCATTTTGGTCATATTCTTAACCGGAGGGAGTTTGGGGTAGTGACTGGTATTTCTGGATAGGTCGTACTGAGACGAGTTCATAGACACGTAGTGGGCTCGAATCGGAGTTGTAACGAGAGAGATATGGTCAAAAGAAACCCAGTGGCACAATCATAAATATTTCGAAATGGGATTTTTTATAAAAATCAGATTTTTCCCTCTCTCTCTCTCTCTCTCTCTCTCTCCCCTGCGCAGAAACAGCCCCCCCCGAGTTACTGTTCACAGCGGCGGTTTTTGGGCCGCCGCCGCCGCATCCGGCCACCACTTGGGGTGGCATCGGTCCCAAAAGAACCATGCCATCCTCCTCTTTCCATCCCGACCAGTCCCAGCAACCGGAACCACCTGTGCTCGCCGAAAAATGCAAAAATCCGACCGAATTTAACCCAAAATTCAAGGAGCTCGATCTCCCTCCTCCGGCCACCGATTCAGATGAGTAAGGTATGGATTTCTACCTATTTTTCATGCTCTAGCTGATGGTTGGGTAGAATTGCATCGATTTTGAGCGTAGGTAATTCGATTTATGAATTGAAATTCTGCCGATTTTGGGAATGGGTTTTCGGCCACTTCCGGTCACTTTTTGGGGTAGGCCCAAGAACAAAAGTGACTCCAAATAGGGTGTTATACCTAGGGTAGAAGTCTTGGCCCGAGATGTTGAGATTTTCCGGCGAAGCTTTATCGCTTTGGACACCCACACGCTGCCCGCGCGTGTGGCAGCGCGTGGGCACTGCAGCAGAGGGGTATTATTGTCCCAATGCGATCTCCTGGTTGTCACGAGTGCGTAGGATTTCGCGGATCTCAATTCGGACATCGTTTGACTATCGAACGGATATCGCCTATTATGCGTTATCCGGGTTCGATAGGTTGGGACCGTTGGATGGACCCAAATTTAATATATGTTAAACTAGGTATTTCTAGGATCGTGTAGGAATTCACGGATTGTGAATCGGAGCCCCGGATGTTCCGATTAATAATTTTAAAGTTTATATTTTATATTAATTGTCAGATCGTGCGATCGTGAGCAATCCGACCTTCCGATCTGAACCAAACTTGCAGGACAAGTGTCCTATACCTTATAGAACCCATAGGAACTTTCGGATCGGAGTTTGGAGGTCGTGGTCCCCGTGGGCCCGTTTGACCAGGGTTAGGGTAGTTTGACCCTTGGTTGACCGTGAGTCTCCCGGAGTAATCTCACCTTCCCAGGGGGATTATCTGGAGTTAGACTAATGTGGAGGGTTACACAAGTTTAGAATTATTATATTTAATTAGATAAGTTTGTACAAAAGTACAAAGAGTCTAGAATGGCAGTTTGGAGTGCTATACGCACTACCTCAGGTACCTCCCCGGATTTTGGATTCACTACAAGCACCACCAAGTGAAAGTCAGGTCTCGCGTGGCGTAGGTTATCCGGCGTTGAGACAGGCCCTATACGTGGCGTTGGTTGTACCGGCGTATGGGGAGATTTGTGATATGATGTTGAGGTCCCGCGTGGCGTAGGTTATCCGGCGTTGGGACAGGCCCCATACGTGGCGTTGGTTGTACCGGCGTATGGGGAGTTATGTGATATGACGTGTAGATCTCACGTGGCGTAGGTTATCCGGCGTTGAGACAGACCCCATACGTGGCGTTGGTTGTACCGGCGTATGGGGAGATATGTGATGGTATGGCATGGTCGCACGTGGCGTAGGTTATCCGGCGTGTTGACAGACCCCATACGTGGCGTTGGTTGTACCGGCGTATGGGGAGATTATGTGGAATACAGAGAAATGAAATGAGGTATCGCCTAAGTGTGGAATTAGGTTTTATGGAAGAACTACGTGTGGCTTGATCCCTCAAGGAGGGTACGTAGGCAGCCTAAGGTTGTTAGGTGCAGCCGCAGACTAAATGTTAGTCATAATTTATATTTGAATTTATTATTGCCTTGTTTACGACATGAATTGACCTGTTAGCGGGTTTGGTAGTTTGTTGAGAATTTTTGGAAGGCCGAAGGCTATTTATGTAAATTGCATGAATTTATATTGTGCATGCTGCCAGTTGGGGATATTAAATGTGTTTTTATGCAGGTTGGAATTTTGGGAAATGTCCCCTTTATAGGGGAGACTCTGCCGAAATTTCGGCAGAAAGTCTCGGTCTTTAGTAAGTGGGCCCGGCATCGGGGTGATGTCAGGAATTCCAAAAGATTCGTCTCGGGTTTTGGGAAAAATTCGGGGCGGGTCCTTTCACTAATTTTCTCTCCAAATATTTTTTCAACATTTCATCCTACGCTAGTCACCATAGCATTATACTCACAAGTATCACGAAACATTTTAAGCTTCAAATTGTTGAAGGTCAATCTGAAATTGGAGCTAATGAGAGAAGAACTCGAATATTATTAATCTTTGTAACTAGACAAATATAATGTATCTTGATAACCAACTCCACAATCTGTATCTTTTGGCTACCAACGTTGCTTTATTACGCTCAATTGCCTGTGAACTTTGTGCTTTTATGGTGAAGATATCCACGTAGATCCAACTATCTTTTTCCCTATTGAAAGAGACATCAACTCAGAGTACGTAACATATAGTACCTCTTTCTCCATATGTTTAAAAAACCTCTAAGATAGCCTTTTTTTTATTATAAAAAAACAACAACAAAAAGTTTGAAACCCAACCAATTATGATAAACCTCTAAATCTTTTTTGCCTTTTTCCGTTTGCCCCTTTACAACACTATTAGTACTTTGATAGAAGCGAAATTAGTGAAGGAGAAAATGGAATTTAGGACTTCGGATGAAAGAATAAATGCTCTTAACCATTTTAGCTAAAAAACCCCTTACGAATTACTTTTTTTAAATCTTTATTTGAATGAGAAAAAGTAATTTTATTGCCAAACAAATTGATTGGCTTTTGAGGAAAAGATAACAAAAACAAAATGATCCCCCAGTGGAAAAAGTACCAATTGGGCGTGGACCCCTTCTTGTATTGAAATTAAATTTTGCCACAAAGTAGAAGTAAAGACCTTCTGTTGTGGGCTCTCTATCTAGAAAATAATTTGTATATAACTAAAATAATACTATTTTGGTTACGAATGCTATAATTGTGAAAACGGGACCACACATCATATTCTTCTCTCCCCTTTTTCCCTCCATTCCACTCCCCCTTGTTTTTCTTTTATTCCCCCTCCCTTTCTCTCTCCTGTTTCCTACAACTTCCTCACCTTTTCATGAATAATTCAAATGCAAAGCAAAGAGAAAGCTTTTGCATTTGCTCACCCATTGTGAGCAACATTCCTAGGAAACTCAAGAAGTCCTGTTGTGGGCTCTCCATCACGTGAAAACGCGTCAATAATTACAGGAGAAAAATTATCATTGTAGACTAGAAGTTTCACTGAACCTACTTCCTCATCTTTTCATGAATTCACATTTGATGCAAAGCAAAGAGAAAGTCTTTTGCTCACAACCAAACTCTTCAAGTAAGACCAATTTGTTTTCTGACTACAGCCAAAAACTGAAACAATTATCATGCCTAACCAAGGAGCCTCTTCCTCTGTTTCATGAATTCACATTGGATGCAAAGCAAGGAGAGCTTTTGCATCTGCTCGCCTGTTGTGACCAACTTTCCTACTTCAGTTAAAATTTTAAGTTTGGACTGTTCCAGCTCCAACAATCACCCTTAAGTCAAATTTGTCACCGACTATGTCAGTAGGCATAGTTTCTTTTGTGGAGGTTTTTTTTTTTTTTTTAATAAATTGAATATAGGCATTTTGGATGAAACAAATTTTGTAGAGACCGTAAAACACGAAATGAAGATACACCTCTCCTTGCCTACTAATAAAATGCTGAAGAGGTGGTTTTCTAAAGAAATGAAAGCAACGAGAAAATAAAAAGAATTTAGTTAAGAAGAGTAATTTTTTTTTTTTAAAGTAGATTTTAAAAAAGGACATGTGTTAATTTGTGGTTGAAATTCATTAAAAGGAAAGGATAATTTGAGCAGTAATACTTGGGTAACTGAAGAAGAAAAAGAAATTAGGCAATAACAGATTGCAGGAATTACAAGTTGATTCCCTTGTTGAAGGAAAGTACCCTTTACAACTTTTCTATCTCTATTTGTAAAGGTCAATCTAAAATTGCAGCTAATGAGAGAAGAACTCAAGTATGTTAATCTTTGTAACCAAACAAATATAATGTTTCTTGATAACCAACTCCACAAGTCTAACTGTATTCTTAGATTTCCAACTTTGCTTTGACATAATTCAATCAATAAAATAAAAAATACAAAATCTATCCTCCTTTATCTTAATTTAGCTTATAAAACGTTCTTTGAAATCACTTACTAGAAAAAGCATCCTTTTAAAAATAAATTATATTAAATTTTAGTTTTGCATTTTTTTAAAATGAAAATAAAAAATTTAGAATGGTGAAAATCAAATTTAACAAATTTTTTTTTTCCCCTTTAATGATTTGGTATGAGAGTTGTTTTATTGTCAACTAGCTTTTTGTTTGATTAAACCAAAAGCTGGTTGTCCCCTTTTTTCTTCCATTCCACTCCCCTTTGTTTTTCTTTTCTTCTCCCTCCCTTTCTCCCTCTTCTTCCCGGCAAGTTCCTCACCTTTTCATGAAGGTGAAAGTGACAAAATTAACTCAATTGAAACAATAGGGACTAAAGTGATAAAAGTGACAAACTACGAGGATTAAAAATATCTTTTTGCCTTTCATGAATTCAGATACAAAGCAAAGAGAAAGCTTTTACATTTGCATTGGAGATTCAGCGACACTTCCTCACCATATAATTTTTCGTGTTAGCAAACATCGGATTATTAAGTCAATACTTGTATGATATTGTTGCCCCAACCATCACATTTTCATTTCCACTCTATTATTAAATATTAATTTAATTTGAGCCTGGGCCGAGTTCATAGTTTCGCTGAGGGCGAAACCACTTTTTCTTTGTTTTATCTAATTTCAGCTCAAAAGTAATTGAGAAAAGGAAGAAAGTCAGGAAAATAAAACCAAGCGCAAGGTGATTGACAGCTCGTGTCAGGGAAGTTGCGGGGAAAACGCGTCAATAATTGAGGACTGGAAGTTTCAGCGACACACCCAAACTCTTGGATTCAAAGCAAAGATAAAGCCTTTAACATTTGGCTTGCTCACACCCAAACTATTCAAGTAAGACTCATCTGTTTTTCTGAAGAGAGAAGCAAACACTGAAACAATTATGTTGGCTTCCATGGCCAACCAACGAGCCTCTTCTTCCTCTGCTTGCTTCACCAATTCATTGAAAAACCAGGTCTTTCTGAGCTTCAGAGGCGAAGACACGCGCCACAACTTCACAGACCATTTGTATAACGCTTTATGTCAACGAGGCATTAACACCTTCAGGGATGACGATGAGCTCAGAAGAGGAGAAGAAATATCAAGGGCGCTTCTCACAGCAATTGAAGAATCAAAGATTTCTGTCGTTGTGTTCTCCAAAAACTATGCCTCTTCAAAGTGGTGTTTGGATGAACTTGTTAAGATTCTTGACTGCAAAGAATCAAATCAACAACTGGTCATACCAGTTTTTTACAAGGTGAATCCATCAGATGTACGGAATCAGAGAGGTAGCTTCGGGGATGCACTGGTTAACATGGAGCGCAGATACAAAGATAAGATGGACAAGGTCAACAAATGGAGGGCAGCTCTTTCACAAGTAGCAGCTTTGTCAGGGTTCAATTTGGACGAGTAAATTTCTAACCCCCTTATATAATGCTTTTCCTCTTGTTTTGTTTGTAATAAGTATAGCCACTATATATATATATATATATATATATATATATATTTGTACTCTGGTTGTTAGTGTAGAAGAAAGTTCTTCATTTTGATCCCAAATAAAAAGTAATTACAATTTTTTTTGTTAAAAGAAATGAATGAAAATAATTTTTTGATGTCAATAATTAATTAATAGCGTGAAAATTATTTTTAAGAAATTTATTAAGGTTATACTTATTATTAATAAATTAATTTTCTCCGTTTCAAAAATTATAATACTAATTTTCTTGACAAACTTTAATTGGAATCAGTTTTATAAGAGTTAATTTATTCATCGTTGCTCAAAATTCTCTTCTTTTTGTGTGTATAATGTTCCTTGCCCTTATTTTATTTTTTAATTTATGTAGAAAATGCCATGTCGCTAAATGCTTCATATTCTTTTCAATTGGCAGGCATCAATCTGAATCTAAGTTTATCCAAGACATCATTGAAGAGATTTCAAAACACGTATTAAACACCGTGTGTTTGGAAGTGGGAGAGCATCCAGTTGGAATGCAAGCTCAAGTACAAGTTATGAATGAGCTATTAGATTTGGGGAAAAGCGATGTTCGTATGGTAGGGGTATGGGGAACTGGTGGAATTGGTAAGACCACAATTGCTAAAGCTGTTTATAATTCAATTGCCCATGAATTTGAAGGTTGTTGTTTTCTGGCAAACGTTAGAGAATGTTCAACGTCGCATGGAGGTTTAGCCAAACTGCAAAAGACTCTTCTTTTTGAGATTCTAAGGGGGAAAAAATTGAAGGTGACCAATGTTGATAAAGGAGTCACCTTGATAAAGGAATGGTTGAGGCGTAGAAAGGTTCTCTTGGTTCTTGACGACGTGGATGACATGGAACAGTTACACAAATTAGTTGGGGCATGTAATTGGTTTGGTGTAGGCAGTAGAATTATTATAACAACAAGGGATAAGCAACTGTTAACTGCTCATGATGTTAATTTAATACACGAGGTCAAGAGTTTACATGATCCTGAAGCTCTTGAGCTCTTGAGTTGGTATGCCTTCAAAAGAAGTGAGCCTCCTTTGGGTGATTATGTAAAACTTGCAGAACGTGCAATACGCTATGCTCAAGGCCTTCCTTTGGCTTTGAAAGTTCTAGGTTCTCATCTATATGGTGGAAGTATACATAAATGGCAAGCTGCATTGGATGGTTTCCAAGGCACAGAAATTCAAGAAGTTCTCAAAATAAGTTACAATGCCTTGGATGATAGAGTGAAGAAGGTTTTCCTTGACATCACATGTTTCTTTAAGGGTAAAAGTAGAAACTATGTGACAGAAGCTTGTGAGCTAAACACTAGATATGGCATTGATGTACTCATAGAAAAGGCCCTCATAAGTGTTGAAGGAAGTCATATTCAGATGCATGACTTACTAGAAAAGATGGGTAAGGACATAATTGAGCAGGAGTCGCCCACTGAACCCGAAGAACGTAGCAGATTGTGGTTTCATGAAGATGTCGAGCATGTTCTGACTAATAACACAGTAAGTAAATAAAATTTTATATGTGAGTGTAATGTTTTATTTAATTCAATAACTAACACATGTTGTGTGTTAAGTATAATATATTTTTATATTATAAATACCTTGTAACACTTAGTACATTTTTCTTTTTTCCATTAGGGAACAAATAAAATCACAGGCATCGTGTTAAATTTCCCCAAACAAGATGATGAGATATTCTTGGATATTGGCACAAGTTTCTCGAAGATGAAAAATCTTAAAATTCTCATAAACTACAACGTATGCCTTTCTGGAGACGCTAGATCTATCCCAAACAATTTGAGAGTGCTTGATTGGC
The DNA here is from genome assembly GCF_902201215.1 of Prunus dulcis. Lineage (NCBI taxonomy): Eukaryota > Viridiplantae > Streptophyta > Magnoliopsida > Rosales > Rosaceae > Prunus > Prunus dulcis. The sequence continues at coordinate 13,241,843 of NC_047650.1, read as the reverse complement.
ATGGATGTCCGTTCCAATCTTTTCCAGCCAATTTTCTTCCAAAGCAACTAGTTGTGCTCAATATGCGTCGCAGCCGCATCAAACAACTAGGGAAGGGATTGAAGGTATTTTGAACTATCTCTCATCCCTTATTATTTTTAAGAGGCCTCATTTATTGATTGATGTATGTTGTAAATTTCTTTAATGCTATCCATTTGATTATTATTATTTTTTATTATTATTTTTTATTTCACAGCATTTTAAAAATTTGGCATGGTTGAATTTGGCGGGATCTCAATTCCTAACTGAAATCCCGGATCTATCCAGCAGCCCAAACTTAAGGTACTTGAAAGCGAATCGTTGTACAAGTTTAGTCAATGTTCATCCATCTGTTGGATATCTTGATAAACTTGAAATATTGGATTTTTATGACTGCCATAAACTCACGAAGTTTCCAAGAAAAGTTGCGTTGAAATCTCTGATAATTTTTCGTCTTAAAGGTTGCATAAAGTTGGAGAGTTTCCCAAAAATTGTGGGCAAAATGGAATCCTTATATTTTTTGGACCTTGAGAGAACTGCCATAAAAAAGTTGCCTGAATCAATTGGACGTCTCATTGGGCTGGAAGAAATGAGATTATCTGAAAGTGCTATAAAAGAGTTGCCTTCATCAATTGGAAATCTCACTGCCCTAGAAGTTTTACAGTTAGGTGGAAGTGCTATAGAAGAGTTGCCTTCATCAATTAGAAATCTCACTGCGCTTCAACGATTAAATTTAGAAGGATGTGAAAACCTTGCAAATCTGCCACAATGTATTTATGGGTTGCAAAAGCTGGAGTATATTAATCTCAATCGGTGCCCAAAACTTGTCACATTTCCAAACAACTTGATCTCTGAAGTTTTATCGAGTTCAGAATCACTTCCTTTGGAGATTCGAACCAACGCAAATAGTCCACGCGATGGCGACTTCGCAAGGCGGAGGAGATTGGATTTTGAAGAGTGCAATGTATCAGACATTGATTCCTTGGAGAATTTTTGTCGTTGGTCCAACTTAAAGAAAATTAGTCTATCCAAAAGTAATTTTGTCTGTCTTCCTGTGTGCATTAGCGAATGTGTTAACTTAAAGGAGTTTGATTTGAGGGGTTGCAAGAGGCTTGTAGAAATTCTAGTACAACTTCCAGCGTCTATAAAATGGGTTCACATGAGTGATTGCATATCACTGGAAAGATTTTCAACAATGTCAAAGATATTGGAAGACGGAGACATGCAAGGCATTAGTTACATGGACTTGTCTAATTGCCATAGGCTATGCGATAATCTAGGATTGGACGTTTCGAAAATGGCAAAATTATTTAATGAGGTAACGTATTTATTTTATCTATATAATTAATATGCATACATTACATGTAATTAATACCATACTATGTATGCTGCATGCACGACTAATTAATAATAATAATAATATATATGCTTGTGTTGTGTTGTTTTGTGTTATAGATGAAGTTTCGTGGCAATGCAAGGATTGTCTTTAGACTACCTGGCAGTAGCAGTAAAGTTCCAGAATGGTTCACTTTTCGTAATTACCTTGATGACTATGATGAGAGTAAATTTGATAACCTTGATCATGATGGCAGGAGTGTTCGTAATTACGAACTTCCTATTGAAATTCCTTCGACATTGGATAACGCAAAATTGGTTTTGTGTGTTGTTTGGGAAATTACAGAATCATTTGTTAGCCCTTGTTCTCTTGAATTTGCTTTTCAGAGTCATCGTCGAGATGAATGGCGTGTGTATGGAGGAGAGACGGAGGCAGGAAATGTATGGCTGGAATGTATGTCATTAGTTCCGCGTCGGGGAAATATTCCATTTGAGCCGTCTACGTGGGATACGTTTCGAGGTACTAGTACGTGGTTGGACTGTATCCCATTATTTCTTGATAATCAATTAATGCCGCCTATTTTTCGAGTTACTGTTAGCGGCAAAGGGTTGCGCGTCAAAAGCATTGGGGCCCACTTGGTTCATAACAGTATGTCAAGGGATTATAATGTTTATTATCCTGGCAAACATATCGATGAAAATGGATTAGATGATATTTACCTCTATTTTGCCGACCGCCTCCTCGAATTTGTCTGTACATCGACCATGGAGTGAGCGTTTCGTGAGTTATTCTAGTAATAATAAATATAAATTTTCATATATATTTTAAGGTGCTTTTAGCAATATGTTTCATATCAAATTAATTTAATCTCACCACTTAGTCAGTTTATGATTTTTGTTCTAAAGTTTTGTATGTCTTTTTTATTATTTTTGTACCTGAAATTTGAGAGTCAGTATTAAATTGGGAAAATGATAGTTTAGGGTGGCTAATTGAGCGAAAATTATATATTTTAAGGTAAAAATAAAATAAAGGGAGCTTTAGTTTTCACACATAAAATACTTTACTAATTTGAAAGATAGATATACAATTTTACTTAATTAATATAAGACCAAAGACAACCTACTTTTACTAAAATAACATTGAAGAGCACTAAAATTACTACATGTGCCATTGTGCTTTATTGTCAAATATAGATATTTAGTTTTTACCCACTCAAAACTTACAGTCAAAACGACATAACCAAGACTAAAAAACGACACTGCTCAAATTGAATCAGTTCCAAAAACCCTTCGCGCGACCTTTCATCTTCAACTACTGCAACTCAGCCGATAGTTCCACACTGAGCAGCGACGACGACGACGAGCAACGACGACGACGAGCAACGACTGACGACGAGCAGCAACGACGACGAGCAACGACGATGAGCAACGATCACCACCAACAACGACAACCACTGACGACGATAGTAGCGATTTTCACTCTCTTGGGAAAAAAACAGTAAGAAAATGACCCTCTAACACAGATTTGTCTTCGATTTTAGTGATTACACATTTTTGCTGTTGTTCTTTATGCAATGCAGTTTTTGGAAAAATGGATGAATCGTTGGATTCAAAACTACTTTTCGTTTAGGTTTTGCTTCGTTTATAGGGATTAACCATTCAAAATCGTTGGATTCTTGATTTTTGGTTGCTTGTAGCAGATTTTGAACCAGAAACTGCAATGCAGTTTCTGGTTCCATAATTCAATTTCAGAGTGCTTTTTGCTAGGGTTTATGGGAATGTTATAACTGCTCATGAAGTTAAACGTGTTTTGATATTCAGTACTGTCTTTGCATTTTGATTTTTGGTTGCTTGTAGCATATTTCATAATTCAATTTCAGAGTGCTTTTTGCTAGGGTTTATGGGAATGTTATAACTGCTCATGAAGTTAAACGTGTTTTGATATTCAGTACTGTCTTTGCATTTTGATTTCTGCTTGTTTATAGCAAATTTTGAACCAGAAACTGCATTGCAGTTTCTGGTTCCATAATTCAATTTCAGAGTGCTTTTTGCTAGGGTTTATGGGAATGTTATAACTGCTCATGAAGTCAAACGTGTTTTGATATTCAGTACTGTCTTTGCATTTTGATTTCTGGTTGTTTGTAGCAAATTTTGAATCAGAAACTGCAATGCAGTTTCTGGTTCCATAATTCAATTTCAGAGTGCTTTTTGCTAAGGTTTATGGGAATGTTATAACTGCTCATGAAGTCAAACGTGTTTTGATATTAGTTTCAGTACTGTCTTTGCGTTTTGATTTCTGGTTGTTTGTAGCAAATTTTGCTCAGAAACTGCAATGCAGTTTCTGGTTCCATAATTCAATTTCAGAGTGCTTTTTGCTAGGGTTTATGGGAATGTTATAACTGCTCATGAAGTTAAATGTATTTTGATATTAGTTTCAGTACTGTTTTTGCATTTTGGTTTCTTTTCACATCAAATTTTGAGCAGCAGTTTCTGGTTGTTTGTTGCAGATTTTGACCACAAACTGCAGTGCGTATCACAAAATGGAGCAACAAATGTCACCACAAAAGAATGAAGCTGAAAACCAACCAAAGCACAGAATCAAAACGATGGCTCAAAAGATTAAACCAAAGCCAAAGCCAAACTATGATCGGAAAGCAAAGCACCCAGACTATGTCCAATTTCGGTGCAATGCCTATGCTTTCAACAGCATCATTAGAGACGTAAAGGACAAGCTCAATGAAAGGCAGAAGAAGCTTCTCAAGAAAACCCCTTTCTGGAACTTGATCGAGCTGTTTTACCACCAAAGAATCGACATGAATAACATGAATAAGTCGGACTTGGACTTAGTACAGCTGCTCAAGACATTTGATCCGGATACAAAGTCCAAATTTGGAACCAAATCATTCCAAATCACAGGCAATGCAGTGACACAGATTCTAGTCAAAAATACTGCACTGAATTTTCTGTAAACTGTAATATAATCTTGGAACAGGATGCAACAAAACGAAAAGGAAACAAACAAACTGCACTGAATTTTCTGGTCAAAAATACTGCAACAAATAAACAGAAACTGCACTGCAGTTTCTGCAACAAAATCTGAAATAAACAGAAACTGCACCAGTTTCTGCAAAAAAATCTGCTCAAAATCTGAAAACAAGCATTGAATGGCAGTCGAAAACGAATATCCACTCATTCAACAATTGTATAATGTTCATAATCTGCAACAAATAAACAGAAACTGCACTGCAGTATAATCTTGGAACAGGATGCAACAAAACGAAAAGGAAACAAACAAACTGCACTGAATTTTCTGGTCAAAAATACTGCAACAAATAAACAGAAACTGCACTGCAGTTTCTGCAACAAAATCTGAAATAAACAAAAACTGCAATGCAGTTTCTGCGACAAAATCTGCTCAAAATCTGAAAACAAGCATTGAATGGCAGTCGAAAACGAATATCCACTCATTCAACAATTGTATAATGTTCATAATCTGCAACAAATAAACAGAAACTGCACTGCAGTTTCTTCAACAAAATCTGAAATAAACAGAAACTGCAATGCAGTTTCTGCAACAAAATCTGCTCAAAATCTGAAAACAAGCATTGAATGGCAGTGGAAAACGAATATCCACTCATTAAACAATTGTATAATTTTCATTAACTTCAAAAAAGAATCACAATATCCAATTAGAAGCTGTGTAGCCAATTACAAGCAACTAAAACTGCAATACAGTTTTTGAAAAAAGTGCAACGCAGAAACTGACTATACATTCGCTAAACCATATCTAAAATAAAAAATTGTCAAATGAGAAGGAGTGTTCCTATAATAGCCTTGCAAGTCTTCCTATTGTGCCCAGCAACACTGCACCGACTGCGTTTCAATGGCCTTTTAAATTCACCAAAAACTTTGATCCTCTTTGTTGGTGGTCTTCCGGCTGGCCTCTTTGTAATTGGCGGAAGCACAACTCCAGCTGCAGAAACATTGCTGCCCAATCCTTTCCCAATATCTGGAATAGGAAAAATAGGACTCTCATAGGCTTTTCAAAAGAAGTCGGTTTTGTAGTAACACTCCACGTAATCATAAACTGAATCTCTCTTTGCTAGGATTGCAGCCACCGCATGTGTGCAAGGAAAACCGTCAATTTGCCAAAGACGGCAAGAACAAGTCCTTTGCTCGAGATCAACCATCACTATATAATCAGCAAATACTTCAAAAACAGTGGAATTAGAACGACGAACTGCCCAAGTCCTACCGGCCTCCGCATTTTCACAGAGTCTAGTTTCCATCTCCGGACACAAAACGGTTGTCCACTTCTCCGCTTCAAATCGTCGTTGAGAATTCAATACCATCAATTTCTGTCGAATCCCTTCTATCAAAGGTAGCACCGGCAAATCTCGAAACACACCAACCCAATTATTAAAGGGCTCCGCTAAACTGTTTGCCATCTCCCCATAACGCATTCCTTTGAAAAATGCGTTGGCATAGTGATCTCTAGACAAATCAGATATAAATGCCTTCACTTTCAAACTCCCAACAATCACCAACTCCTCCATTGCTACCTTAAACTCTTCCTCCGTAATAGCATATGCGCATCTACTAAATAAATTGATAACACGGTCTTGGTGCAGTTTCCCATAACCTGACTTCGGGTACTTTGATATCAAATTCTGTTTGAGGTGATAATAACAGTAAGAATGAGGCCATCCGGGAAACACAAACCCCATTGCATTTAACAAACCTTGATTGCTGTCCGAGAAAAAGGTCACCACTCTCCCCATCGGTAGCAATATAGAAGCCAAATGTTGAAGAAACCAAGTCCAATTCTCCTCTGTCTCAGAATCAACAACTCCAAAAGCTAGAGGATAAAAACCTGCAAAACAAAACCAAAAGCACAAATATAAGCAAAAAAGGGAAACTGCAGTCTGGTTTATGAAAACAAATCTGCTCAAATTTGAAAGGAAACCAAAAGCCAAATCCATGATCCAAGTACTAAAACTAAGTTTAAAACACATTTAAGTTCATGAGCAGTTACAACATTCCCACAGACATGCAAAAAATATTAATAAAATCGAATTATGAAACAAGAAACTGCAATGCAGTTTCTGCTAAAAATTGCAACAAATGAAAATCTGCAATACATTACAGTAACCATACCTTGATTTCCATTCTTTCCCGAAGCACAGAGAAGCTGCCCCTTGTACTTGCTTGTAAGATCCCACATCAACCAACGGAGAGAGGGTGATGTGCCTTATATGTGCACACTCGCATCCATCTAGCACGAGGCCTTTTGGGAGCTCACTGGCTTCGGAGTTGTAGGTACTCCGAAGTTAAGCGAGTCGGGCGCTAGAGCAATCCCAGGATGGGTGACCTACTGGGAAGTTGCTCGTGAGCTCCCAGAAACAAAACCGTGCGGGCAGAGAGGAGGCGCCCAAAGCGGACAATATCGTGCTACGGCAGAGCCGATCCCGGGATGTGACAATTTGGTATCAGAGCCACTCTGCCGTGTGGTGCAAGTGTGCCAACGAGGACGTCGGGCCCTTAAGGGGGGTGGATTGTAAGATCCCACATCAACCAACGGAGAGGGGGTGATGTGCCTTATATGTGCACACCCACATCCATCTAGCATGAGGCCTTTTGGGAGCTCACTAGCTTCGGAGTTGTAGGAACTCCGAAGTTAAGCGAGTTGGGCGCTAGAGCAATCCCAGGATGGGTGACCCACTGGGAAGTTGCTCGTGAGCTCCCAGAAACAAAACCGTGCGGACAGAGAGGAGGCGCCCAAAGCGGACAATATCGTGCTACGGCGGAGCCGATCCCGGGATGTGACACTGCTCTTCAAAAACGTAGCATCAATGAACAACAAGGGTATGCAATATTGAAATCCAGCAATGCAACCGCCAAAAGACACAAAAAACCGTCGAAAGCGATTAATTCCAGCTTCACAATCAAGAGTGCAGAGAGAACCAGTGTTAGTTTCCTTTACGGCGTCCGCATACCACACTAACTCATTGAAGGACTTCGACTCATCACCATGAACTTCCAATTTAGCTAACTCTTTGCCAAACCATGCGTGGTAGTATGAAATGTATATACCATAATAATCTTTGAACTCGTGTATAATCTCAACTGGCTTCAGCTCTGGTTTTGCACGAATTCTGTCCACAATGAGGGAGGACACCACACGAGACCTCATCATCTTACTCTTTGATTCCCGTATCCGACCCGCACATGTATGAACATTATTTAACGTCCGAATTACAAAACTGCCAGCAGCTTCACAACGAGAAGCATAAACACGCCAGCTGCAACCCTCCAATTTCTTATTCGAACAAACGGCAACCACCCGCTTCTTGTCATTGCCGGCATATAAAAAATTAAATCCTACTTCAAGAGCGTACTTGCACAATTTCAACCGGAACTCCTCTGCACCACCGTCAAACTTCTGCCCCACATGATGTATGTATGTCTCCCACTCATTTGACAACAAAGGCTTAGCACTTGCTCTCTTTGACCTGCCCAAAAACTCGTTTCTGTCTTCGACAGTACTAGAACACGACGACTCGCCCTTTTCACATGCTATCAACTCTTTATTTACACAAAAATCACCACTATATTCACTGATCCCGCATAAATCCTTCACTAAAATATCAACAGTCTTCTCATTTGATATCAACAAAAATGTCCTCATCAAGTCCAAATCACTATCCGTTTCTAGAAAACAACTCGGATAATTGGGCACCGAATACCGTAATGTGAAACAACCCAACTGCAAACCCCTAAACCTCAGACACAAAAGTCTTCAAAATATCAACCATGGATGACTCTGATGAAACTGAAAACATGATGGTTTCCGACTTATATGTGCACTTGGCAATGACACACACCTCCATTAGCCTTGAAAATGCAAACAAAACAACAAACAAAAACAGAAAACAATTAAAATCACTAAATAATGTACATGAGCAGTTGTAACATTCCAATAGAAATCCAAATATTAGTATGAAATCGAATTATGAAACAAGAAACTGCACCGCAGTTTATAGTCAAAAACTGAAATAACAGAAACAACATTGCACTTTATGTGATAACATACCCTTAAATTTGAATAGAAACCAAAAGAAAACCATGTTCAAAGTACTAAAACTTAGATAAAAACACATTTAACTCCATGAGCAGTTGTAACATTGCCTTTATGAAACTAGAAACTGCAATGCAGTTTCTGCCAACACTCCAACAAACAGATGCAGTTTATAACAGAGGAGGCAAAAAAAATCGAATAGAAACCAAAAGGAAACCACGTTAAAAGTACTAAAACTAATATCAAAACACATTTAACTCCATGAGCAGTTGTAACATTGCCTTTATGAAACCAGAAACTGCAATGCAGTTTCTGCCAATACTCCAACAAACAGATGCAGTTTATAACAGAGGAGGCAAAACAAATAGAATAGAAACCAAAAGGAAACCACGTTAAAAGTACTAAAACTAATATCAAAACACATTTAACTCCATGAGCAGTTGTAACATTGCCTTTATGAAACCAGAAACTGCAATGCAGTTTCTGCCAACACTCCAACAAACAGATGCAGTTTATAACAGAGGAGGCAAAAAAATCGAGCCACAAAACTGAGCCACAAGATCGCGCCACAAAATCGAACCACAAAACTGAGCTCGAAAAACCCAAAACTAAAAGATTCGGCATGATAATCGAATGAAAGATTATCCAATTAGAAGGAAACAAGATTCGGCATGATAATCGAACGAAAAAGATTCGGCATGATAATCGAACAAAAAAACTGACAGATTAAGCATGATAATCAAACGAAAAAGGAAGAAATAAAAGGAAAACCAACCAGAAAATTGAGCTCCAACGGCGAGAACGAAAACGAAAACGAACGAAATCTGCCTGCCAAACAAACGAAATTTGCCTGCCAAACGAATGAAATCTGCTGCCAAACAACTGAGCTCGAAGACGAAACAGAGAAGAACACGAAGCTGTTGCCAAACGAACGAGGACGAAAACGAAACAGAGAAGTCGCTCCTTGTTTAAACATTCAGGGGCAAAAGCGTCATTTACTGTATAGGTTTACAAATGGGCCAGGCTTTTTAAGAAGAAGGGTAGAATTGTCTTATCAGTTGTTAAATTTTACCTGGCCCAACGAATTTGGGCCTCTTTTTGGGCTAATCCAAAATAGTAATTTTTTCCTAGGTATTAAAACTAAAACCAAAATATCCAATATCTTAGAAACTAATTAATAAAGTTAATTATGTCTAAAACCTAATTTTTCTTAAAATAAAATACGGGACTATTGCACATTCCTTTACATAAGAGTAAATACATTTTTATTTTTACTAGTCTTCCAAATCATACAAATGCATTTGTCAATGTGTTGTAAACGGATTTTTCAATGATGCCCATATTTATATTTTTTCTGTTGTCAAAATGTGTATGTATAATAAAATAGAATTTTTCTATTTAAATCCCACACTTCTTCTTGTTCACCCCATTAAGCTGTTAAGTTTTATTATTATAAAAAAAACAAAAAAAATGTCATCCAACTTAATACCTAACCCTAGTACATCTATACACACACCCTCACCACTCTTTATATTAAGTTTTAGAAAAATACAAACTCTTCTAGATCCTATTGCCAGATTACTCATCTTTCAAGGATGTAAAACATTGACGAGTCTACCTCTTTAAAAGATGTGATGGGAGGTGATGGAAGGGCTGGTTGATTGCTTGGCTATATTGATCTTATTCTCTTTCCTTTTGATTCATATATCCAACTTTTTAGTTCATATGTAGGCCCTAATAATGAAATTTAAGAGTTTAATGATTTAAGTATTAGAGTGAATAAATAAAAGTATGGTGTTTCAAGCTCCTTACCTTCATTTTTCTTGGAGCCAGAATCCTTACTTTGGTGTTGAGAAACCATTTTAACAGATAAAACTGCAAGTGAAAATATTTCAGGAAAAGATTAAGAACACAAACGACGGTTATTAATAAAATACGACGTATGATATGATTTTAAACGGCGCAATGAAATAATCTCAGACGTAATAAATGTTTAAAACCATTATTTATATAACGTCGTGGTATTTATGTTCACACGACGTCAATAGTAATACACCGTCGTCTATATAAGGATCCAAAACCCTTCTTTCTTTCTCTGTGAATGTATGATTGCAGATCCAAAACCCTAAAATACCACGTCGTGGTATTAACATTCACACGACGTAAAACAATAGATATACTGTCGTCTATATTAGATACCAACCCTACTTTCTTTTTCTTTATATTTTATCAAATTCGGGAAAAACAAAAACCATTGTTCAGAGAAATCAAACCTGCAATTAAACAAGCAAATAAAAAAAAGACTATAATTTTAAAAACAACTTTGTCGATTTTCAGACGACGCTAGAACGACTGACGAACCGTCGTGGTCTACATATTTAACCACGTAAATAAGAAGCTACCGTCGTCTTATTTAGTTGAGGTAGTTGTCTTCAAAGTTGAAAGCTTTCCCTCTTTGTCTGTATATTTTATCAAACTTGGAAAGAAGTAAAATGATTTTGGCCAGAAAAAAGGTAAAAAGATTTTTCAAACAAAAAGCGTATGAGCATGCAAAACAGTAACCAAAATAGTGAAAATGAAAGCTTACCTATTGCGTGCAATGAAAGCAAGAGGAAGACGATCGATCTTTAAGTTCAGAGGCGACGAAGAAGACGAGAGGAAGACGATGAAATACTCTGACAGTGCTCTGACAAGGAAAAAAGACGAAAAGTTTTCTCTGGGAGATTGAAAATTTTAATCGGGTTTGGAAACAGTGCATGTGTAAGTCAGGTAGACGAAAAGTTGCTTATATATAAAACCATTTCAAAAAAATAATACGGCGGTTACATATAACTACGACATATAAATTAAATACTACGACGGTAAATTTAACTTCGGACGTGGTAAATAAATACGACAGTAGTGTTGTAGGTACCGTCGTAGTAAACTCAAAAATTAAAGAACATAAGTAATAACTCGCGTCATGGTATATTATTTAACACGTCGTTTTTATTAATTTACCGACGTGGATTTCTGTAATATACGTCGGTTATACCGACGTTGATTTTACAATTTAAACGGCGGTTTTTTTGTAAGGACCGCCGTTGGTTTTAAAAATTTATTCTATAAATTTGTGGCTTTCATTCATTTTCGGTTTACATTTAGGGTTCCAGGTTCTTCCTCTCTCAGAGACACTGTCTCTCACATCTCAAAGACAATAATTTGGATGTCTTTCTCAAAGAGAAATTGAGCTTACTCGCATCAAATCTATGTCCACAAGAAGAAACTTGTCAACTAGCCTTCTCACTTCCTTGATCAAGCCTGATAGGACACTTAGTGCTTTTGAATACTCCTTGCTTTCCATCAAAAGAGATGCAAGCCTGGCCTCCACTCGCTGTCGAAGGAAAGTTAGCTTCTCAGGAAAATCTGAAGATCAGATGTGCTGGAATGAAGAAATCTGAAAATCAAAGAAATTTAAAATGAAGGAAATTAATGTTCTGGAATATGTAAATTTTTTTTTTTGGATGACAGATTTAAAAAAAATAAGAGTATAAAAACAACGACTGTTTTTGAATTACTGGTGACGTTTTTCGTCGTCTTAAGTAAGACTAAGACGACGTAATATATTTGTTGAGCGACGTTGATTTGTTTTTTAAGCGTCGTTAGGTATAATATAACCGTCGTTGAAAATTGTCTCTCTGATTGCAAATTTGCAACGACGTTAGGTATAATATTTGTAGATACACAAAAGCACACACATCATCTGTTAATCTGTGTCATCTGTTTGCAAATCTGTCATCTGTTAAGATTATGATGTGGAACAGAGTTCCATCTGGTAAGATTTCGTAACCTTGGGATCTCAGAAAAATCTGGTTATGTCGGCGGTTTTCTATATAAACCGTCGTGGTTATTTCAATTCTTGTCATTAAGTAGATCTACCGACGTAGGATAAGAAAATCAAAGAAAAAAATTGTTAACAAAAATTCTTATTAAGGCGACGGTTTAAATTAAATGTACGACGTATAAAATGAATAAATACGACGTTAAATTTTATAGTACGATTTAAAGATAACGTCGTAGAACTATACGAGAATGGCGTCGATATATTTATATTTTCCGTCGTTGTAAATTAATTTAATACGGCGATATTTTGTATTTTAAAGCCTTGGATTTGTTTGTAATTATACGGCGTCTTATACGAAAACCTCGTCGTGTTATTTTATGAGTAAAAACGGCGGCTTTTATTGAAATTGTCGTCTTTACTTTCTACGTCGGTCGATTCATAACTTCTGCCGTTCTTTGTTGGCTTTGATTTTACTCTGCGGAAATCTATTTCAAATAGACGTCGGTTGTTTAATTAGGTACGTCGTTATTTTTGAACAGCCATTTGAATCTCCATTTTTAGTTGTCTAAGGTGGTATTACACGACGGTGTTTTTAGAACCTTCGTCTTTTTAAAAACCACGACGGTTTTCACTTAGACCGTCGTTGTTTTCTGGTCGTCTTTTTCACTTTTTGTAGTAGTGTTATCACCATGAAATTCCTGCTTCAGAATGTTCCAGGCTCCATGAGATGATTCTTCATGAGAAATCCTGGGGAAGATCTCTTCAGATACAGCTCCTTGAATCAACCCCAAGGCCTTAGCATCCTTTATCAGGATCTCAGCTATAGCCATCTTCCCAGAACCACTTGATTCCTCCTTTTCTTTCTACTTTGTATCAGATTCATCAGCTCCCTTCGAATCTGAGCTTCCTATTCCTTTCTCAACCAACTCTCAAATCCCATGAGATTTGAAAATGGTTTTCATCCTTATGCTCCAGAACTCATAGTTCTCACCATTGAAGATCGGAGCTCGCAGCTCACCACCTCCAGATCCTGCCATGTTGGACACAGATTTCACAGAGAGCAAGTTCGTCAGAAAACGCAGCTCACTTCCTTCACAGATTCAAACGCCCAGCTAAACGATCAAACCTGGCTCAGTGATACCATGTTAGCATTCACAGACTATGATCTGTCACATATAGCTTTGGATTATTGATAGATGGAGCTCATGTAGGAAGCGAGAATACAGAGAGAAAACTTGGATAAGAAGAAGATGAAAGATCAGTCTATTCTCTCACTTGGTCATGCACAATCTGTGCATGACAATATAACAGTTAGGAAACAGAATATTCCCTTCTTACATCATCCAATCTAACCAATGATTAACTACCCTATGAGATAGCTACACTTGGCACAATTCTACTACACCTAAGAATACATCTCAGCTGTCCATTGGACTGTGATCTAATGGTTCACAGTTTAATCAATAAACTCAGCTAAAGCTCTTATACTTTAACACTCTTTAGATGGATTTTAAAATTGTAGAAGGCATAGTGGTCATTTGCCATTAAACTTCTAATTGATGTAATTGGATTCCCTAATTTGATGGAACATGTTAGATGGATTTTGATATCCTAACTTTAGGGATTATGCTGCCAATCCAGTCAGGATGCAATCCAAATAAAACCAATTCAACTATACTGCATAACGACATGCTTTATTTTCCTCTACTTGCTGTCTGGAGTTGAAGACACCTCCCTACCTTCTTGGCAACGGAAGTGCTCGCAAGCCCAACCCAAAATCAGAATAAAACTAAAATAAATTAAATTTCAACACAATTCACAGTCGCTTCCTGTCTCCAGTCCCTCCCCTCTCCTCTTTTTCTTCTTCCTCAGACTCTTGTTCAGTTTCGTTTTCTCATTTGATTGATTCTTGCTCTTCATTTTCATTTTTCTCCAGTTCTTCTTGTGTATCCAGTTACCCAGCCCTCCCCCTTCTTTGGCCCTTCTTCTTCCTTTTCAGTTCGTCTTCTTTGGAAGTTGATGCTTGAGGTGTTAAATATCAGAATTTGGTCATTTTGAAGAGGTAAGCGCATTTTCTAGTAAGTTTGTAAAATTTTTCTAACATTTGCTTTGAGTGTACAAATTTGAGAAAATGTTATAAATACAGATGAGATGCCGCTGAAATTTTGACAGATGTTTTCACTGAATGAACAAAAATTTAGCCAAAGCTTTTGCCTGAAAAATTGTGATCCTGGCGGGCCCTGGTTCGATCTCTCTTTTCCCTCTGAATGCTAATCTCAGTCGCTGTATTTGGTTTGAAGAAACACAAAGCTACTCCCTCTTACCCACTTCTTTGCCTTAGAGCTAATTTCTTTTATCTTTCTGGACTTTCCTCTCTGTTTGTAATTAGCTTTGCCATTATCAATTCCCATTAGAGTGCTAGGGAGAGCTTCATTAAGGTGTGAAAAGGATCTGACTCAATTTCTTTTGCTGATATTGAGGAAAAAAACCTGCCTCATGACTCCTACAACCCAAGTTCCTAGTAATCTTCAAATATGTCCTGTTTCTGTCCATCCAAATCATCCAAGTAACTGCCAGCACACTACCACTCCGTAGAATTTTTGCCTCCTTCCCACCACCTATTTCTATTATACGGCGCCTCTGTCAGAAAACGTTTAACAAATTTTTTTGTTTAGATGATGTATTCGGTAATATCAGGTGTAATATCAGAAGTACTTTAATTGAATTGAACTATTTTTCAGTTTAGAAAGATGGAATTAATTGATCCTGATAGCCCAAAGAACTGTTAATAAATCTAATTTAGTTCTGATTTCTATTTCAAATTGTGTAATTGTGCAGAATCTCCACACAATATGTAGAGAAGAATAATATGGAAAACTTGCCATTTTACAAGATTTCATTGTTGACTCGATCAAAAGGCGTGTTTTGAATTGGAGGCTTACCTTAGTAGGTAATGCAGATGATCCTTTGTATGCGGATGTACCAAGACCTCCAAGAAAAATGTCAGAGAGGAAGCCTTACCCTACACCCATGAAGGTTTTGATTCAAAGAGCGAAGGAGGAGAAAGAGGCCCGAAAGGCCCAGCCTTGTAGTATGCTTGAAGAACCTCCTGATAATGGATAGTTGGTCCCTGAATTGGTTGAGGTGGCTCATCAAGTTTACCGAGCTCGACAATCGGTCCTGCTTGGCTTGTCAAAGCTTCTTCAAGTTGTTCCTGTCCAACGGTGCAGGTAGCCAGAGGTTGCCTCTTTTATTTATGTTTGCTTGTGCTCATTCCTTCAGTTTGCTTACGAGTTCACATGTCAACTCTAATTTTCAGTTTCACCTTAGTAAACTAAACTTACTCGTCCTTATACATTGTGGTTCCTCTCTTGTAAGAGTGAAGTTTGTGATTTTTAGTCCCCCGTACATTGTGGGCATCTCTTTTGTCAATTATTTGGCTTAAGGGTTTATATCCTTTTAGGGTATGTTTGGTAGGCTTCACTAGACTGGACTGGACTGGACTATATAGCACTTGAAAACTATGTTTGGTAAGAGGGTGGACTAACTTAAATGAGATTGTGGAGTCCTAACAGTAAAAAAACGCATCGCTCGCTCTTCTAATTTAGTGAGGCTGAAACTTGCTTCACAAATTAGCGAGTTCGCAAAATAAAACACGCTAGTCCAACACCAACAACTTTCAACGCCTCTCTCTCGTTTCGTTCAATATCGACTCCTGCTCTTCTTCCAAGCTAGTTAAGTTTTTCTGGTCTCTCGCTTTGCATTACAATTGAGGTAGGGCTTGCAGTTGCAGAGAGATATAGAAGGAGGTGAACCAAAATATATTATTGGGTTATTGCCTTTCAACGACAACTATATATTTTGGGTGGCTTCAGGCTCTGCCATCGCCGTAGAGATTGAAAGGAGGTTTCTTGGGTAAGTATTTGGTTCTAGCCATCAGCTAAATGAAATTTGAATTTTGAGTCTTAGAATCAGGTCTTGAGCATTTGTATCTGCCATTGCAAGGGCCATGTCAAAATCAGGTCTTGCGATCCCAAGTCCATGGAATGCCAAATCTTCTTATGTTAATTATTGGTGTACATTAGTTTGATTATGGGGGTTTCAGGTGTGGCTAGAGGATGTGGGTGGCAACACTTGGATGTGTTTGCTTGGTTTGCTAAACTCGATGGCAACACTTGGCTTTCATTTTACAAATTTCATTTTGGAGCAGAGGTATGGAAAAAGGCCTGAAGATGAGCTGCCCAAGTTCTGTAATTTTCTGCCTTGTTCTCTTTTTGGGTTGTTTGTGATTGAATGATTTTTTGTCAAATTGCATGCAGTTCCAATTCGTAGAAGTTCCAAAAGGGGAGAAGCTGAAAATAATGAAATCAGAAACAGAGAGAGAAGAAACGAAAAGGGATGGTGAAGAGAGAGGAAGAAAAGAGAGAGGGGAGAGAGGAAAGAAGAAAATGCTTCACTAATTAAATATTAGAATTTATTTGCCTCTTTCCTTAATGAAATAATGAATTGACCAAAAAAAATAAATATTAGAATTTTATTTATTTACAGATTAAATTTTTTAATTATATTTAATTATATTAAATATATATTTTTTAGTCCGACCCAGTACCAAACATAGGTCTTCACTATTTTTACAATCCAGCTTCTTAGTCCGACGCAAAACCAAACGTAGGTCGGTACTTAATCCAGCTTAAGCCAATCCGAGCTAATCCGAGACAGTCCCAGGATTTAGTCCAGTCCATAACAGTCCGCCGTGCCAAACGACCCCTTAGGGTTTTAACAGTTAGGGACACATGACTGTCTTGGCATGGACTATGCTTAGGGACTGGCTTGGCTTGGCCTAAGTTGGATAACACTTATCTTGTGTTTGGTGTATGCTTGGACTAGGACTAGAATTTTTTTTATTTTTTCAAAAATATCTATATATATGTATATATGTATTTTATAATATAATATATATATATATGTATATATACATACATATAATATATATATATGTATATACATGTATATAAGTATATTATAATAATATTATATATTTTAAATAATATAAACGTACATACATACATATATATAAGTGTATATATGTGTATATATGTATATTATAAAATACATGGGTATAATACATATACATATATTTATATATATGTATGTATATTATAATATGTAATATATATGAGTATGTTATAATAATAATAATAATAATAATATACATGTATATACATGCATATATGTATGTATATATACATATACATTATATATATTATAAAATACATATGTATATATAATATATGTATAATATATGTATATATAATATATATATTATATTATAATATACATATATATATATACGTATATACATGTATATAATATATGTGTATATAGGTGTATCTATATATTATAATATATACATGGGTATAATACATATACATATATATATATATATGTATATTATAATAGATAATATATATGGGTATGTTATAATAATAATATACATGTATATACGTGTATCTATGTATATTATAATATATATACATATAGTATAAATATATAATGTATATGTGTATATACGTGTGTATATGTATATTATAATACATACATGGGCATAATATATGTACACATATATGTATATATACTTATATATATATACATGTAAGCTATTTTTATAATATTAATATGTATGTGTATATGGGTATATTATAATAATAATGTACGTGTATATATCTATATGTATTTATATATTATATATGTATATATGTGTTTATATATATGTATATACGTGTATATATGTACATTAATATATAATATAATATATATTACATATATACATGTATACATGTATGCTATTATTATAATATTAATATGTATGTGTATATGAGTATATTATAATAATAATATATGTGTATATATCTATATATATTTATATATATTATATATGTATATATGTGTTTATATATATATACATGTATATGTGTATATACATGTATATATGTACATTATAGTATATGTGTATGTAATAATAATAATAATAGTAATAATAATAATAATAATAATAGTAATATATGTTATTAGTATTACAATATAATATATGCATTTTATACATTGGTGAACATAGGACTAGTTAATCCTCCCTTTCTAGATGAGTTTAGTAGTCCCCTCCTAATGAGGTGTTTTTGGTGGGCCCGGTATTAGCAATTCCATCTAAGACTAGAATTAAATGAAACAAACATGGTACTAAATTTAGTCCAAACCAGTCCAAGCCAAGCCTGTGTACCAAACGACCCCTTAGGGTTTTAACAGTTAGTTACTGGCGCTGACTTATGTTGATTATGCAGGCAGGATATCTTTTGTAGATGTCCAAATTTTCTTCTTGGCTTGTAATCTCAACGTTGTATGTGTACTTCTTTGATGCATTCAACTTGCCAAAGCAATTTCCAAAATGCACGGTTGGATATACAGCTAATTTGGAAGAAAATCAGAGTCTATGGAAAGAAATAGGGCACATTTTACTGAAAATATATGAATTGCTAACATTATGATGATTCTTAATCTGCCTTTTAAGTATTTGGTTGATTTACTGAATTTCATTCTGATCAGAATATCTAACCCTTAAACTTGTTAATCGATTGTCTTATTGGAACAAGGCTTTTAATCTCAGGTTTTGCTCCGAAGTTCACATTGCACTGGCCCAAATAGTGGTTTTCGGAGTGCTACACATGTTTTGGAAGAAGGGAGGAGTTCAAGATGTGGTTTCCTTTCCTAAATGCTTCCATTTATGATCGTGTTGGAAAACCAAGAGTTGGGAATGACAAGAGGTACCGAATCCCACGGATCCCTGCCATTTTGATGAGTACCCAACAAAGAGAAGAACAAGACCTGTATATTGTATTGAAGGAAGAATTCTGGACTTTGAGATGGTTAACAAAATGGATGAAATGGATAGAAACTCATATTCTGGGATTGTTGATCCCCTAGTAGATCCTGATGTAGGAACTAATATGGAAGAATTGAGAAATTCAGATTCACTGAGTCATGCTAACTGTGTAGATAAATCAAGTGATAATGTGGGGAAATCTTTGACCTAGTTAAGTAGTATTACAATGGACTCATGGTTTGAGATGATATCCGGAGCAAAGAAGATCATGGAGAAATACAGTGTGAAGAAGATCATGGAGAAATACAGTGTGAAGACTTGTGGATATTGTTTAGAGGTCCAGGTGGATCCCAAGGGGCACAAAGTGAGGATGTGCAAGGCATCAAAGCGTCAATCTCGTAACGGTTTGCATGCATGGCAAGAAGCAACAATAGAAGATCTTGTAGGTCTGAACTATGTTTGGCATGTCTGAGATGTAAATTGTCCTGCTCTGGATAACAACCTAAAGAGGTATTTTGGCAAGGCTCCAGCTGTGGTGGAGCTATGTGTGCAGGCAGGTGCAACTGTTCCAGACGAATATAGGAGTATGATGAGATTAGATATGGGTTCTCCTGAACGTGATGAGGTTGATCTTGTTGCTTGATATAAAGTTCCTGTATGCAGATGGATGTGATATACTAAAGAGATGTTAAAAGGGATTCTGCTGCTCTACCATATTGTATCTGAAAACTGCAAGTAAATAAAGGGGAGGAAAGCTTATTCGAAGACCTATCTACTTCCATGTTGTGGCTTATGAATGTGAGTGTTCTCTCCGCAGGTTTAGGTAGTCCATAGGTTAATTTGATTGCACTGCCCTTACTTCTGTAGTTTCTGTTGCTCGAATTTGTCGAGCAAAAGAGAGAACTAGGATGAATTAGTAAAGAAAAATGTATCTGTGCTTCAGAAGAAGCCATAAGATTGATTTAGAAGCATACAAATGTATGCATGATATGTGCATACAAAATATAATGAAAATTTGGTTAATCAGTAAAATTTTGCGGTTTTGTAGATTGAGGAGGTAATATCATACCCCTAATAAATTATTTTTTAGGTCATCATAGTAACATTAGGAGGTAATTTTAGACATAAGAACGATACAGCCTTTATGCATATGGTACAACAAGTTGCATTTAACAGATGATTGTTTTGTTTTGTTTTGTTTTTTTTCTTGGTGGAGTTGGGTGTAGAAGGTGGGAGATCAATCAAGGGTCATTGTTTAAGTTCCACCAGCGTTGGCATTTGGAGGCTACACTTATCAAGTTCTTGGCTAAGAGAGCAAAGCCTTCTACTTTCGTATGACATTTCACAATTTCGGTGGAGGTAGGAAGCTTGTCAACCCTAGATTTGTTGGGCGATGCCCTCATCAGAAGCTCTTCTCCATAAATCTGCCCTTTCCCAAGTTGCTTGGTGGCAATTGATGGGGAGGCACGGTTATTTGTCGTCGTTTTTCCACCACGTGTAGGACCAGGATCAGAAGTTGTGCTGTAGGTCAAGACAGTGCCCTCTATAATGAAGAGCATGCGATCAACTGGATGCCGCATTTGAAATATGATTTTATCTTCGGGGAACGTCACTGGCGTCGCATAGTCACAAATCATTTTTAGCACTTTTTCATCCATAACCTTAAGGAATTGTACCTGCATTTATACATGGTTTAGCTCACATTAATCCCTCGATGCTTTTGGCACTCCAAATCTCATCTCCCACGCTCTACTCCTCACAAATGTTGAGTGTATAAGACAGTTTAAGGGTGATTTTAGAGTGCCTCTCAGGATACAAAAGAATTGTCCTAATTGGATCACTCTCCTAATTGTGAATTGATTTTGAGGTTGGAAGCTCAACTTTCTTCCGTGATCAATATTTAAACACAAAACAAGATTCATTCATCTATACAAGTTCAATGTTGATAATTTATGTGTGTGTGTGTGTGTGTGTGTGAGAGAGAGAGAGAGAGAGAGAGAGAGAGAGAGAGAGAGAGAGAGAGAGTTACTTGTGATAGAATATCCCAGCAAAGATGACACTTATGACACTTCAGAATTTTTTTCGTATACCAGGGAAGAACATCAAATAGATTCTCCAGATCAGCATCTTTGTCTTTTTCCAATTTTTTATGTATATTTTTCATGATTTATTTCTTCAAACCTTCAGGAACATGATTTTTCTCCATCCATATTTCTGTCAATGAGCTGTACATTCCTGATTAGTCTAAGTCAACTATTTGATTATGCAAGATTATAGGAACATAATTACTTTCCTAGAATAGTTTCCTAGGCTCTGTATATATAACCTTCCTATTTGTTATATATCAATATGAATGAAATATTATGTTTTACCCAATCTGATATGGTATCAGAGCTGTCGATTATGACTGTCTCTTGACCTAACCCTAGCAATCGCTTCCGCAAAAGCAGCCGTCAACAAACCCAGCACCAGAAAATCACTCAACCGTTCCCTTGCCTTCTTTTTCCCAAAACCTCTATTTCTTATTGCAAACAAGCCTATATTCCATCTATATTCCATCAGTTTGTCTTATTGTTCACCTTCATTAAATTAGTTTGTCAAACCAGCCTGTATTTCATCTCACAACCCAGCACCAGTTTGTCAAACTAGTTATCACGTCATTCAACAAATATTCAAATTTGACAAACCAACTCAAATCACCGTTTCTCTTTAGTTACCCAGAGTAACGTTTACATATTTCTTTTTGCCTCTTTTTTCTCTCATCACTTGTAAGCCAATATCATGGCCAACGATGATGGGTCAGCAAACACCAATCAATCCTTGGTGTCAGGAGGCTCCAAAACTACCACACAAATCGTCACTTTGCAGAGTGACACCTCCAACTTCTCCGCAGGAATCAAACTGGATGAGAATAATTATTCTCTATGGCATCAAATCATAGAGATGAAGATAGCTGGGCGAGAAAAACATGGCCACTTGACCGGTGATATTGCCCAACCTGCAGACCCAGATCCCACATTTAATAAATGGCGTGCATCGGATTGCCAAGTCAAGAGTTGGTTGTTCGACGCCATGCAACCTAATCAGATTAAACGATTTATTCGTTATGACACAACAAAGCAAGTCTGGGCTGCAATCAAGCAAACCTATTCAGATGGTGCTGATGAAGCCAAGATTTATGACCTTCACAGACGGTCATTCATAATGAAGCAAGCTGGCGCATCAGTTGCCAAATATTACAGTGAGCTCACTAAGATTTTTCTGGAGCTTGATCAATTAAGTCCAAGCACCATGGAGCATCCGAAAGACATTGAGACTAGACGCAAAGAGGTTGATCGTCTCCGAGTTTATATATTTCTTGCAGGTTTGGACAATAATTTCGATCAAATTCGAGGAGAGATTTTGCGGATGGAGCCAAAACCCGAACTGGAGGCCGCATATGCACATATTAAAAGAGAAAGTAACTGACAGGGAACCATGTCTGAAGTTGGTGTAACCTCCGAAGCCACGGCCTTGGCTACTGCGAGGTCCAAACAATCTCGGCCGAACAACTATAGTGTCGACCCTACTCGTAACTGGCCTCCAATGAAGTGTACCAAATGTGGTTTAGATAACCACACAATTAAGGGCTGTTATGAGATCATTGGTTATCCAGAAGGATGGGTCCACAAAGGGCGAAAAAAGGATTCTACCAGAGCCTCATTTGCATCCGCTCAGTCATCCGAGGAGACTGCATCAGAACCTCCATCAGGTACATCTGGCTCCAAGGCCTTGGCCACCTCAGGTACCTCTTGCACATCTTCACTTACTTGTAATAGATCATGGATTATTGACACTAGCGCTACTGATCACATGACATCTAGTTTTACTGGGTTGCACTCTACCAAACCATCAAGCCAAACACACATTACCAGTGCCAATGGAACCACCTCCCAAGTTATGGGAGAAGGGTCTTTATCTCTTACATCTTCATTAAGTCTTGATCATGTCTTAGTTGTCCCTTCAGTCGACTATGACTTGTTATCTGTTCCTCAAATCATTGATTCCCTTAATTGTACCGTGTGTTTTTGGCCATTGTATTGTCTATTTCAGGATCTTCTCACCAGGACCGTGATTGGATGTGGTACTAGGAGGGGAAAGTTGTATTATCTGGACTTGACAGAAGACAGCAGTACAAGATTGAGTCAAACACATCATGTGAGAGGAGATGAGTCTATCAGGATGAAGAAAATTTGGCTATGGCATAGATGATTAGGGCATGCTTCTTTTGGTTATCTGAAACTTTTATTTCCAAATTTGTTTCCCAGTTTGCTGAATCAGACTTTCATTGTGAAACTTGCATTTTGGCCAAAAGCCATCGTATTTCTTACCCATTAAGATTGAATAAAAGTTCTTTGCCTTTCATGATTGTCCATTCTGATGTTTGGGGACCATCACGAGTTCCCACTATTAGCTGTTTTAAGTGGTTTATGACGTTTATTGATGATCAGGGCCGTACCTGAGATTTTAAGGGCCCTGTGCGAAACTTAAATTGGGGCCTCGCATAATCTAATACGAAAATACTATAAAAAATTTGCAATTAAACTCTTTTTCTAACAAGGCAGTTAACTCTGCTTAATTTCATAATTTTCAGTTTGTAACTTGTAACTTAATTGTTTTAACTCAATTATTTCTTTCTTAATTATTTTTATCTCATACTGTAAATCTTGTAAAGACAATTCTTTTTTCTTATTAAACCGTTCTAAAGTAGTATTGAGACTTATTGAGGGACTCAGATGACTCGTACTTGTTTCCTGGGTAATAATTTTCCTAAGTTTTTTAGGTACTCAGATTTGAACTCAAGGTTTTCTATTTTACTAATTAAATCAATTAACAACTCTTCTTGTTCTTCTTGCTTAGTTACAACAGAGATTGATTTTATAGTGCTACAGCATTTATCTTTACATCCTAATTGGACTCGGGGAGAACTATTTTGGGATTTCGAGGACTCATAGTTATCTGACTCAATATTGCTAACCATGGTTTCATTTTCACTTGACTCAGAGTTACGTAATTCAAGGACTTTAATTAGATTAGCTTTTTCCTCTTCTGTAATTTGTAATTGTCGGATAGCATCTTTTACTTTACACTCCTTAGCATAGTGACCAAACTTTTGACATTTAAAACATTTTACTTTACTCTTGTCGGCTCTTTTCTTAAAGTGGCTACTTTTCTTATCCTTCGGTGCATTGGACCATTTTCTCCTAAAAAGGAAGTAAAAATGAGTCAGAAATTTAGAACTAGAGTCTGAATTTCTGACTCATTTTTACTGTCATTTCGAAAGAACTGATAATAGTATGGTTCTGAGAGAGAGCAGAAGTCTTGAGCCGTTCCTGTTCTTGCTGGGATATTGCCACTACTACAAAAAAGCAAAAAGACGACGGTAAATCACCATCGTGTATTCGGTTTTTCAATGGTCGTGGAATCCACCATCATCTTTTCCCTCATAAACCACGATGCTAAATCACCGTCGTTGTTAAAATATACAACATCATCAACAAATAAAAAACGACGTCTTTGTACTGCAAAAAGATCTAAAAAAGCAGTCGGGGATAAGAATAGACGACCAACTCTCTAAACAAACCGTCGTAAAAAAGGAAAAATATGACACATATTAACAGAACAAGGCCGCAAGATAGACATACAACGACGAAAATTAAAATAAGACGCCGTTAAATATCATTTTCACTACAATAAAAAATATGACGTCTTTAAATACATCAAAAGACGACGTTATTTATTCCTACTACGTTGCCTATATAAAAACAGCCGTCGTAAAATAAATTTTCCACTTTGATTTTTCTATAAAAGATGATGTGGAAATAGTTGTCAGTGTCATTATTTACGACGTATGTATTTATAGAGTAGACGTTGAAAAACGAAACAACGTCGGTTACAAATATATGGGAGTCTTATTACAAAATTTATACGTCCTATCTTCAGAAACAAACAACGACGATAAATATTAGACGTTGTTAAATAAAACAACGTCGAAAACAAATAAAAACAGGCGTGTTTAGTCTGCTAAAGTTTTAAAAATTTGTCGAGGATGAGAATAGACGACCAACTCAAACAAATCACCGTCGTTAAAAAGGAAAAATATGACACATATTGAAAAAACAAGGCCGCAAGATAGACATACAACGACGAAAACTAAAACACAACGCCGTTAAATATAATTTTCACGACAAGAAAAAATATGACATCTTTAAATACATATGAAGACGACGTTATTGAAATCTACTACGTCTCTTATTTAAAAACAACCGTCGTGAAATAAATTTTCCACTTCGATTTTTCTAAAAAAGATGACGTGTAAATAGTTGTCAGTGTCATTATATACGACGTATGTATTTATGTAGTTGACGTTGAAATGTGAAACAACGTCGGTGGCATTTATATAGTCGACGTTGTATTTATATGTATTCATTACTCACGACGCACTTATTAATGTAGACGACGTTGAACTTCTAAACAACGTCATTATTTACGACGCACGTATTAAACAACGTCCAAATTAATGTTCAGATAATTTATCTCGTTTTTTAGACGTCGGTATTATGGGATTGGAGTCGTGTTAATTTGAATTACATGGCGGTTCTTAATCCTTCCCCGACGTGATATCCTGGATAATTGCTTCACAATAGCATCGTGGTTCTTCATTGTTACGTTGCTTTAAGACGTCGGTAAATATGCTGAATAAATGGTTAACCATAACGTCGTGTTTTATTTGAACAGACGTCGTTTTTTATGCAGAATATAATTATGTAATCTGGATTTAGTATTTTTTGCACTGATTGTTTTGTGGCCAAAACCTGTATAATGAAAGTGAAGAAATCACATTACAATATATTACAAAATTAATGTTACACTGCCAATTACATAAGCATCATTCAATCCATATATCTTCACACCCACCTCGAATATTTTGACCACCTAACTCACCCACCAGTTCATCAAATGTGTCAACATTTGGCATCCCTCTAGTAAATGGCTCACACTCAATTATCACATCACCTAAGACTTCATCACCAATAACATCATTATATTCTTTATTAGGCATTGATAACACTACCGACCAACCATGATGCATCGGGTCGTCAACAAAAAATATTTGTTTGACTTGAGAAGCCAAAACAAATTGGTCATTCCTATGTCCAATTTTGCTCAAATCTACAAGGGTAAATCCAAGTTCGTCGACTACAAGACCAGAACTATCTATCCAATCACACCTAAAGACTGGGATTGTAAACTTTTGATAGTCAAGGTCCCAAATTTCTTGAATGACACCATAGAAACCCATATTTGAGAGAATTGAGTTTTTATCCTTGGCACTAGCAACTTGCATGGTATGTGCAAGTAAATAAACTCTACTATTTTGAGTTGTCCGCACATCATCTTGTGCCTTGATATTGAATTTAATACCTTTAATAAGATAGCTCCTATATAATGGCACTGCCATGTTTGGATCAGCTGCTAGCCACCTTAAATTTTCTGATACGCCATGATTGTCTTCATCAAGTTCACTTTGAACCTGCAAATTAATCAAATCTTAATTCAATCTAACATAGAAATAAGAAGAAAATTAAAAAAGAAATATGTTATTCAACAACATATACCTTGAAGCGTAGCCATTGAATGAAAGTGCTATTGTGCTTATCCTGCAGCCACTTTGTTCTCTTTCTAAATTTTGGATAAGCAGTCTTCTCCTGCAGCCACAAACGATTTATTGCATACCTTGCAGGCTTCTCCAAAACAGAACGAATTGCCACAGGGAGCAATTGTTGCATTAAGGTATGACAATCATGTGATTTAAGGCCAAGAAGTCTTGAATCTTGTAAAGATACAAGATTTTTAATATTTGAAGAATAACCTTCAGGGACCTTCATACCATAGAAAGAATTGCAAACCTCTCTCTTTTCTGCTCTTGACAAATTCCAAGGCCCAGGAGGCAAACGAGTACGTCTTCCTCCATACTGGGGTTGCAAATCAGTTTTGACCCCCATGTTCAATAAATCTAATCGAGCAGCAATCCCATCTTTATTTTTTCAAGGGATCTCCAGCAATGTACCAATGATACTATCGCAAACATTCTTCTCAATGTGCATAACATCTAGGGCATGCCTCACAGGAAGGTATTTCCAATACTCGAGATCAAAAAATATTGATTTCTTCTTCCAACAAACTCTGTCACCATTTTCAACCATATGCAGCACTTCTTCTCCGGTTAATGGCTCGGGAGGTATGCCATATTCAGTTTTCCCATTAAAAGCTGCACGTTGCCTCCTATATGGATGATTGATTGGTAACCATTTTCTATGCCCAATGTAACAAATTTTGTGGCCATTTTTCAACCTGTGACTAGGTGTATCATCGACGCATATTGGACAAGCTTTATATCCTTTAACAACACAACCAGATAAGTTTCCATAGGAGGGGAAATCATTAATTGTCCACATTAATGCAGCTCTGAGTGTAAAGTATTCTCCATTATGTGCATCATACACTCCTCTAATCCCAACCCACAAAGATTTTAAATCATCAATCAAAGGCTCCAAGTAGACGTCTATATCATTTCCGGGTTGTTTAGGACCGGAAATCAATAAGGTTAACATCATGAACTTTAGTTTCATGCACAGCCATGGAGGGAGATTATATGTAACTAAGATAACCGGCCAACAACTATATCTGCTACTTAGAGAACTGTGGGGATTGAATCCATCAGATGAAAAAGCCAATCTCAAGTTTCTCGGCTCATTACCAAACTCAGGCCATTTATCATCAAGAAGTTTCCAAGACGGGGAATCCGCCGGATGAGACATCGGACCGTCAATTGATTTTCTAGCAGCATGCCAAGTCAAACTCTTAGCTGTCTCATGTGATTGAAACATCCTTTTAAACCTTGGAATTGGAGGAAAATACCACACCACCTTCGCTGGCACACCTTCTTTCAAGATTGAATCTTTGCCTTCCTTCCACCTTGAGATACCACAAGTAGGACAATTAGTTGAATCCTCATACTCCTTCATATACAAGATGCAATCATTGGGGCATGCGTGCATTTTCTCATAACTCAGCCCCAATGCACACAAAGTCTTTTAGCCTCATACATAGAGGTTGGTATTGTATTTCCTTCTGGAAGCAAATCGCCTTGAAGTATCAATAATTCTGTAAAACAGACATCACTCATCCATGTTTTGCCTTCAAATTATACAACTTCACTAATGCCGATAACTTCGTGTACTTTCTACAACCAGGGTACACTGGTTGATCTCCATCCCCAATCACATTGGCAAACTCATACGGATCGGAACCAAAATCACCAAAATCACCAAAATCACCAAAATCATTATCATCCATATCAATTTCTTCAGACACAAAACTGTACCTACTATGGCCATCATCTTCTTCAACATTTCTACTAGCATTAGTAGTTGCTTCCCAAGGTTCTCAGTGAAATGTCCAATTCTTATAGCTTTGGTCAATTCCATTAAAGTATACATGATCCCTTATAATTCCAACCCCAAACAACTTCAAATTAACACATTTAACACATGGACAATGGATATGTGTTGTAGTTAGAAGATTTTCTACAGCAAAGTTCAAAAATGCTTCCACCCCAAATTCATATGCCTTGGATCTTCTATCCGAGTGCATCCATGACTTATCCATCTCCGACACTATAACCTATTATCTATAATAAAGTGAAAATACAGGCAATGACCATCACTATAGCAGATTATACAAAGATCTAATAGCAAGTAATACACAATAGAGACGACGGGGTTTAAACAAAAGCAGACGTATTTGGCATATATAGACGACGGATTTTCAACAGACGTCGTCTATTATAAGTAATACAAACGACGGTTTATAAAAAAACCGTCGTGTATAAGTAATACAACGACGGTAGTTTAAAAAAACCGTCGTGTAATCGTCGTCGTATGCCAAAAAATTCGTCGTGTCTCAGTTTATTTTCAAGAACACAAAACCCATTAAGAACACAACATATATATATGAAACCAAGCAAGAAACCAACATATACATGAAACTAAGCATGAAAACAATAAATCCATTCCCAATTCAACATAACATAGGGTGATTAAAAGATCCGACAAAATTAAATCCATTCCCAATTCAACATAACAGATAATGTAATCCTTATACAATTTAAACAGAAAATCCATGAACCCATACCTATAAGCACATTATTAACAGATCGAAAAGCATACACCTAAAACCCTTTAACAAAACAACCTAATATCATTCAATGAATTTACAAGGGGAAGATAGGGTTTGTACTTACAGGTTGGACGAGCTCACAGATTCGACGGAGACTGGAGAGTGCAACTTTTAATTAGAGCAGAAGTGAGAGAGCGAAATGTTATGTTGTGCGAAATCTGAAAATTTTAGGTTTCAGGGTTCGAAGTATAAGAATAAGAGCCAAATCTAAAAAATTTAGGTCGCGCGAAAATTTTTAGAAAGCGCGCGCTTTAAAACGTCGAAAGAAAAACCAAAGCGAAAGTTCTACAAGGACCGACGTAAATTTAATATTCCACGACGGAAACTTCATTTTTCGGAAAAAGAACGTAAGGCCGTTTATTTTGAAGCTTCATTTTTTGGATTAATTTTAAATTTATTTTGAATATTTTTATATAACGACGACTGAAAAACCACGTCGGGGTTAAGAAATTAAAGGCGTTGTAAATTATATAAACCGACTTACATATTAAAATGACGTCGTTTAAAGCCTAAACCATGTCGTATATTTTACTTCACGACGTAAAATATGTATTCTACGACCCAACCACCGTCGTTAAAAATTAATACCCTAAACCCTTAAAACTAAATTATACAATTTAAAAAATTAAGTTTATAAAAGGGTTTATGGTTTTACAACCTAATATATACCCTAGACTACCCAAAAATTATACTTTAAAAATAAACCCCAATAAATAAAAACCCTAATCTCTAAACCCTAGACTCTAAACCCTAAACCATAAAACTTGAAGTGATTTTATGACTCATCAAAAGAATTTTGTTTTGGAAGGACTTTTTTAAACTTTTGTTATTCAAAATGAATTTTTTCAAGGTTTAGGGGGAATAAAATATATCAATGATTTCATAGGAGTTGACTTTGCATTTTTCTGATTTATTTTACATTTATTTTGAATATTTTGATATAAAAATAATAAAATATACTTATCACAACAACAAACCACGTCGGGGTTAAGAAATTGAAGGCGTTGTAAATTATAATAGGCGACTTACATATTAAAATGACGTCGTTTAAAGTAGAAACCATGTCGGATATTTTACTGCACGACGTAACATATGTATTCCACGACTCAACCACCGTCGTTAAAAATTAATACCCTAAACCCTTAAAACTAAATTATATAATTTAAAATTTTAAGTTTATAAAAGGGTTTATGGTTTTACACCCTAATATATACCCTATACTACCCAAAAATTATACTTTAAAAATAAACCCCAATAAATAACAACCCTAATCTCTAAAACCTAGACTCTAAACCCTAAACCATAAAACTAGAAGTGATTTTATGACTCATCAAAACAATTTTTTTTTGGATGGTCATTTTAAATTTTTGTTATTCAAAATGAATTTTTTCAAGGTTTAGGGGGAAGAAAATATATCAATGACTTCATAGGGGTTGACTTTGCATTTTTCTGATTTATTTTAAATTTATTTTGAATATTTTGATATAAAAATAATAAAATATTCTTATCACAACAACAAACCACGTCGGTGTTAATAAATTGTGGGCGTTGTAAATTGTAATAGACGACTAAGTTGTTAAAATGACGTCGTTTAAATGAGAAACCATGGCGGCTATTTAACTACCGACGTAAAATATATATTCCACGACTTAACCGCTGTCGTTACAAATTACTACCCTGAACCCTTAAGAAATTGAAGATGTTGTAAACCATAAACGACTCAATTGTTCAAAAAACGTCGTCTAACTATCCTTTGACGTCGTATTTGTTTAAAACGAAACAACAAAATACGATGGTTTTTGACTTTATTAGGTCGTTGGAAAAGTATTACGCGTCGGTTACGCAATTTGTATGTTTGTTTGTTTTTTTTAATTTAAGAAAACCTCAACAAATTTTTACATTATATATTATAGACAAAATTTGTACATTATACATAAATATCAAGTGTTCAATTATTCCCCTGTTTAATAATTTGGCAAACAAACTCTGCCAATTCATTCCGGACTTCATCAATAGCTTCTTGGGGGTATGAAGCTTCCTGGTTTCCCTTGGCATACTGCATAAACAATGACTATTAGGGTTTATAAATAAAAAAAAATTCAATCACAGACGACGATATTTTTCATAACCGACGTAGTATATCTATTCAACGACGGTAATTTTACATGACCGTCGTTGATAATAAAAAAAACGACGTGAAATGTATGAAGGTAATTTCTTCTTACCTTATTCTCAAACCCCAAGGAAGGATCCATGATGATGTCCCTCATGAAGCGCATCACATAATACCCGCATTCGACATTGCTGGGTTGCTTTGGTGTGCCTGAGAGAGTTTTCCAAATTACATTTTTACGTCCTGCTCGGGCTATGTGGGAATTATATATTTTAATAGCACTGTTCACGATGTTTTTCGCCTCTTCATCGACCACACGATGACCTGGCAGAGGATCCAGAAAATAGACGGTTTCCCTCTTTGCTCTTACAATCAGCAAGATCCAATGACGGCTGCACAAAATTAATATAAAAACGACGGTTATTTACAAAAGCGACGTATTATAATATTTCACACGACGAAATAAAGTAGCAATCGACGACATTATATATTTATCACGACGATAAATAACTACCGACGTGGTTAGTAGTTTCAAACGACTCAATAAAATAAAACACCGGCGTGGTTAGTTTATACGCTGTCATTTATTGAAAATCATAAAAACAAAATCCTAAGGAGACTAACCCTGGATTGTAAGGCATCATGAAAATCTGTTCACCGTCCGTCTTCTGAAGTCGAGCTGCTACCAATCGTGATCTGTCAGCTATTGTGCCAGAGTTGGCACTAACTGTCGCAGGGTCGATAAAGCCAACCATGCTGCACATATTTGCTTGTTTCAAAACATCATGTAAGTACCTAAATACATAAAATAATATAAACAAGTCAGCACAAAAAAAAACACGACGGTTATGTATAACAAAACGACGTATTATAAAATTTCACACGACGTACTGAAATATATGAGGACGTTATAATATATTTATCACGACGGTACACACTAACGACGTGGTTAGTTAGTTAAGACGACGCAATATATAAACCAACGGCGTATTATTTTAGAAATACGAACCTCATATATACAGCAACCACAGTAGCTCCAATTTCTTCCATGCCTGCAAATTGTGTAATATCTTCAGGCAGGAGGAAGGTATTGCGTTCACCACCAAACACCTCCTTATCAATTGTAAATTGCAGGATCTTATCCTCAGGCAGGAGTGTCGTTTCCACATAACGACAAAGGGTTTTTAAAGAAGATGGTGCCTCCATATTTGAATAATCACCAACTTCAATAACCTGTTTAAAGAAATAAAAAAAATGACGTGGTAATTCAATAAAAGCGACGGTTTAAGGAATAAAACGTCGTCTGAAAAGAATTTAAACGACGGTGAAAAAACCGTCGTGGTGAATATTTTATTACGTCTTAAAAAAATTCCGCCGTCTAAGTTGTAAACAAACGACGGTTTAAAAAAAAATATCGACGTCTGAAATTTTGAAAAACAAATAAAAAAGGCAAAGTTATGTGAACATACCTTGTCGTCATGCTTTTCTTCATCTTCTTTCTCCTTTTCTTCTTCCTTCTCTTCATCTCTTTTTTCTTCTTCCTTCTCTTCATCTCTTTTTTCTTCTTCCTTCTCTTCATCTTCCTGATGTTTCCCCATTTTGGTAGTATCATCCTCAACATGTAGGGATCTCACATCACCTCCAGAGCAGCTAGCTTTGTCAGACATTGGATTTTTGGGGCTTTGGCTAATTCTTGTTTTAAGCATGGTTGGATCAAAATTGGGAATTAATTGGGAAAGCTGACTAAGGAAATGCTCCCTCTCAGCCTCTACCAATTGTTTTGTTCTAGCCTCCATCCTTAAGGCCTCTTCCCTTGCCTTAGCCTCCATCTTTTTAGTCTCTTCTTGAAGGAGAACTCTTAAACTCTCCTTCAAGCGGTCGTCAAAGCTAACCCTCTGTGGTTTGGGTAAATTGAAATACTGCCTTGGGGAAATCCCAGCACCTACTCCTCTCAATCTGCCAGGATGCTCGGGGCCCAAAGCCATGGTCAACACATCATTGCTGCCATATACACTGACTTTGCCTTCCGAGACTTGTTTTTGCAATTCATCCTAAAACAAAGATATATAAAAAAGTAAGAACAAAAAAACACGACGGTTATTTATATACAAACGACGTATTATATAATTTCACACGACGCAATAACATATAAACCGGCGTTATTATAATTTATCACGACGGTAGTTATACCGACGTGGTTAGTTTTTTAAAACGACGAAATGAATAAACCACCGACGTCTTATGCTATAATTACAGAAAACAGAGTAGTGATTCCTAATTTAGACCTTTAACGACGTTTTTTAAAAAGTTTCGACGTGGTAATATCATTCACACGACGCGAAATGAACCACCGACGTCTTATGCTATAATTAAAGAAAACAGAGTAATTTTTCCTATTTAGACCTTTAACGACGTTTTTTAAAAAGTTTCGGCGTGGTAATATCATTCACACGACGAAAAAATATAACATAAGACGTAATAAGAATTTTTCACAGTTTAATAAAAATTTAAAACAGAGTGAGTAGGCTTACAATTAATTTTGCTTTTTCTGCCACCTTTGGATCGGGGATGTTACCATGTTTGTCCTGTCTAGCTCTCTTCCATAAGGTAGATCGATCAATTTCTACCCCAGGCATGGTTTCCTCCAATTGATCCTCCAATCCGGCATATCCTTTTCGAGACAATCGATGATTGTACTCGAGTTTCTCCCTAATCTGTGCATGTTGAGAATGCACAGACTAAAAATCTTTGGATAACCTTGAAGCTACAAAGGCATCCCATTGTGCTTTCTCTATGAATTTATATGTTTCAGGGGGTTGGCTTAATTTCTCCTTGTCATTGGTGTATGGAAGGATATAATGCCTCGTTAGTGTAGACTTGAAATCCTTCCATTTCTTGGCAGCAGAAGCTAAAACAGAGTTCTTGCCCCCTTGACCTACGAAAAAAGCCATGTCAACTGCTTCCCATATCTGCTCCTTTATATCCTTGGGGATTTGGGACCATTTCTTGTCCACAAGTGGAACTCTGGAGCGTGCCAAGACACCAATGTACGACTGCATTTCACTATGTGCTTGGCCAATTCCTTTCCCCCTTTTATTGTACTCAACAATTGGCCTCAGTTTCTGAAGTTTTCTCTTCACAACACGAGGCATTGTGCTCATACCTCGACCAGTCTTTGAATCATCAGAGATTGTTGTCTGGCTTGTTGGTTCTGTCTCAGCAGATGATGAAGCAAACTTCATCTTCTTCGAAGACTTCATCTCCTTCGAAGACTTCATCTCCTTCGAAGACTTGTCTTGAGGAGCTACCATTCCAAGCTCCTTATCTCCATTTTTCTTGGAGCCAGAATCCTTAGTTTGGTGTTGAGAAACCATTTTAACAGAACAAAACTGCAAGTGAAAATATTTCAGGAAAAGATTAAGAACACAAACGACGGTTATTAATAAAATACGACGTATGATATGATTTTAAACGACGCAATGAAATAATCTCAGACGTAATAAATGTTTAAAACCATTATTTATATAACGTCGTGGTATTTATGTTCACACGACGTCAATAGTAATACACCGTCGTGGTATTAACATTCACCCGACGTAAAACAATAGATATACCGTCGTCTATATTAGATACCAACCCTAATTTCTTTTTCTTTATATTTTATCAAATTAGGGAAAAACAAAAACCATTGTTCAGAGAAATCAAACCTGCAATTAAACAAGCAAATAAAAAAAAAGACTATAATTTTAAAAACAACTTTGTCAATTTTCAGACGACGCTAGAACGACTGACGAACCGTCGTGGTCTACATATTTAACCACGTAAATAAGAAGCTACCGTCGTCTTATTTAGTTGAGGTAGTTGTCTTCAAAGTTGGAAACTTTCCCTCTTTGTCTGTATATTTTATCAAACTTGGAAAGAAGTAAAATGATTTTGGCCAGAAAAAAGGTAAAAAGATTTTTCAAACAAAAAACGTATGAGCATGCAAAACAGTAACCAAAATAGTGAAAATGAAAGCTTACCTATTGCGTGCAATGAAAGCAAGAGGAAGACGATCGATCTTTAAGTTCAGAGACGACGAAGAAGACGAGAGGAAGACGATGAAATACTCTGACAGTGCTCTGACAAGGAAAAAAGACGAAAAGTTTGCTCTGGGAGATTGAAATTTTTAATCGGGTTTGGAAACAGTGCATGTGTAAGTCAGGTAGACGAAAAGTTGCTTATATATAAAACCATTTCAAAAAAATAATATGGCGGTTACATATAACTACGACGTATAAATTAAAAAATACGACGGTACATTTAACTTCGGACGTGGTAAATAAATACGACAGTAGTGTTGTAGGTACCGTCGTAGTAAACTCAAAAATTAAAGTACATAAGTAATAACTCGCGTCATGGTATATTATTTAACACGTCGTTTTTATTAATTTACCGACGTGGATTTCTGTAATATACGTCGGTCATACCGACGTTGATTTTACAATTTAAACGGCGGTTTTTTTGTAAGGACCGCCGTTGGTTTTAAAAATTTATTCTATAAATTTGTCGCTTTCATTCATTTTCGGTTTACATTTAGGGTTCCAAGTTCTTCCTCTCTCAGAGACACTGTCTCTCACATCTCAAAGACAATAATTTGGATGTCTTTCTCAAAGAGAAATTGAGCTTACTCGCATCAAATCTATGTCCACAAGAAGAAGCTTGTCAACTAGCCTTCTCACTTCCTTGATCAAGCCTGATAGGACACTTAGTGCTTCTGAATACTCCTTGCTTTCCGTCAGATTTGTGATAGCCTCTTCCTTTATCCGTAGAGCTTCAGAAAGAAGAAGATGGGTTTCAAGAATGCGATAAAGAATAGAAATGGCCTCTAAAGCATGACCAATCGAATCAGTAGTTGCTGGGAGATATGATGAAGACATTGTCAATGCTTTGAACTATACAAGTCCTGTAGAAAGATAAAGGACCAAACTGTTAAAGAAACTGAAACAACGACGGTTTTCTGTTTTACCGTCGTCTTTTCTCGTCGCCTATATTAAGGTAAGATGGCGGTAGATTTATAATTACCGACGTAGATTATTTTGTAAACGTCGTTAAGTGTAATACAACCGACGTGGATTTTATTTTTAAATTATAAATAGTTTTTTTTCCCGAATTCTTTCAGTTTTAGTTTTCAATTACAAAGCGTGATAAATAGATTTTTCTTTCCCGAGGAAATTTAAAATGAGGGAAATTAATGTTCTAGAATTTGTAAACTAACACGACGCAATATTACTAACCCGAGGAAATTATAAATAGATTTTGCTGGTAAGATTTCGTAACCCTTGGGTTCTCAGAAAAATCTGATTATGTCGGCGGTTTTCTATATAAACCGTCGTGGTTATTTCAATTCTTGTCATTAAGTAGATCTACCGGCGTAGGATAAGAAAATCAAAGAAAAAAATTGTTAACAAAAATTCTTATTAAGACGACGGTTTAAATTAAAGGTACGACGTATAAAATGAATAAATACGACGTTAAATTTTATAGTACGATTTAAAGATAACGTCGTAGAACTATACGAGAATGACGTCGATATATTTATATTTTCCGTCGTTGTACATTAATTTAATACGGCGATATTTTGTATTTTAAAGCCGTGGATTTGTTTGTAATTATACGGCGTCTTATACGAAAACCTCGTCGTGTTATTTTATGAGTAAAAACGGCGGCTTTTATTGAAATCGTCGTCTTTACTTTTTACGTCGGTCGATTCATAACTTCTGCCGTTCTTTGTTGGCTTTGATTTTACACTGCGGAAATCTGTTTCAAATAGGCGTCGGTTGTTTAATTAGGTACGTCGTTGTTTTTGAACAGCCATTTGAATCTCCATTTTTAGTTGTCTAAAGTCGTATTACACGACGGTGTTTTTAGAACTGTCGTCTTTTTAAAAACCACGATGGTTTTCACTTAGACCGTCATTGTTTTCTGATCGTCTTTTTCACTTTTTGTAGTAGTGTGCTGTTGCAGTTGAATGAGTTCAAAGGTCGTATACTCAAGAAAGATGACACTATATATGTCTTTACGTATTTCAGATTGTGTGCAAGATCTTGAACACGCATATTATAGAAATCTAACATTTGCATCTTTCATGAAGATTGCAGCCATTTTCTCATCATCCTCATCTTCTAAAATTTCCTCAGCTTTCTTTTTCTTCTTCGAATCAAGAATCGTAATTCCATTTTCTACCAGATTCCATAACCCGTACGACTTGTATATGGTTACCATCTTGATTCTCCAGAACTTATAGTTCTCACTGGAGAAGATCGGGGGTTCTCATCACTTCTGAACTTCCAGATCCAGCCATTTATGATCTCAGATAAACCAAAAATAAGTTGTTTCAGGTCAAAATCAAGCTTCAGCAACCTTCACCAGGCCTTGAGAGAGCTTCGATATAACTCGATTTCACAATTTAATCGCCCATATTCAGATGATCGAGCCAGGCTCTAAGGCCATGTTAATGTTTTCTTGTGTTTTCTAGTTTGTATGGAATCTCAATGCATATGTGAGAAAGATGATGAAGAAAGAAAAAGAAAGAAAACGAAAATGACAAAGAGAATGAATTGTTCTCTCAGTGCTCTGCAAAATGCCATAGAGGAATTTCCTTCTTCATATCTGTATATCCTCACACACAGTGTAAGGCATATTACCGTTAGCACTCTTAGCTGGATCCCTTACATCACAAAATGATCTCAGCCATACATCAGCTATCTACTAGGATCATTACATGTGGCATTGTATGCCTTACAATCTTATTTAACTAATTCTAATCAGCTAGAGACTTATAATATTTAACATAGGCATGTTGTTGCTAGGTTTGCATCTCGGCATCAGGAAGGGATATGTTGTTAACAGTCATGTTAGCCCAATATGTTGTGGGGGGTACAGTGGACGTATTACAAGTGAGATTAAAGTATTCTCCAGCCATGTAACACCCTTTTCCTATGCCAAATGGGTATGGGATTGTGAGATTACCACATTTCTCTTGGCAACCAGGCAGGACTTGAGGCAGAGCTGCTGTTGTTGCAGCCGCTAATATTACAACTGCCACCATTTCCAAAGAGGCTTGCACAATGAGCAGCATTCTCCCATGCAAGGCCATAGCACCTGAACTCCTGGATATTGTTGTATTGAGTATGACAAGTGTATGCTACTCATTAGTAAAAGTAAAGTAGCAAGCCAGGATATTTATAGGCATATATCAAATCAAATGACTAGTTAAGATGGGTATGCTCGCCGTGGCTCATGGGATCTAGACCTTGTATTATGCATGCCACAAAAGACAATAATTCAATACCATACATATAAGTAAAAGGGAGCTGCAAGTGAGGGATCGATTTATTAAAATATCTTATTTGAGGGACACTCTTATAAATCTCATTTCGTATTTTATTTTGATGATCCGAACTGTTTAATTTTCACGTATTCCCTCAAAGATTATCTATGCAAAAAACCACTTAAATATGAAGCTATTTCACCATTCAATTATGTGGGGCTCATTTTTGTATTTCTTGAAACACTAAGTCGAAAACTTAAAAATAAACAGCTCCGGTCAATGAAGTAAAATTTGTAGTATACCACAAAAGGTCTCTCAAATAATTCATCAATAAATGATTTTACACCTTATCAAGTCTTTGTTATTTAAGTTGTCAAGGAATCATGGAGCCACAATATATAATTAAGTCCAAAAACTTGTAGCTCAAATGGTGTGTTTGAAAATTCACTCACATGTATAGCTTGTATCAAAAAAGGGAAGTGAGAAAAAAATTACAATGTATCAACACACATTTACACTCTCCCTTTCATGGATGGTGGAGATGAAAGAGATAAACATTATCACTATTGTCTCGGGTTTGTGTCGCGTCTCCTAATTACAATCCTACTACTTATCCTAATTACAAATAAACTTTTTTCGGGTGACACGCGCATGCACTGACTCAAGTACCAAGTCAATTAACTGTTTATGGCCTTTCTCAAGTTCTTATCAGCACATGGAAAAAGACATATATGAGGAAGATATATATACTTATGTCATGGTTAGCTAGGGAAAAATAAGGTCTTCCCTTTTACTAATTTGTCTCTTCCAATTTTTCAGTCTATGTCGGGCCATCTCTTCTCTTGTAAAGTCCTGTCTATATCACATTGATAGCACGAGTCAATATTCTACGGGAATATATGAAAACTATTAGGGAGTTACCACCACAATCATGACATTCAATCATAGTTATGCCTATTCAAGGAGTATTTCCGTTACATTGTTATTGTATCTTAATTATAGCTTTAATGTATTGTAATTACAGCATTTAGGTTTGATATAATTACTACACTACCATTGTAAACCATTTAGCTACCTCCTATGCCTGTATATAAAGCCTGTACCCGTGAATTGCAAATATATGAAAATATCCCTTTTCTACATGGTATCAAGAGCCTAGGCAATCTTTTTTTTTTTTTTTTTCGCCCTCTTTCTCTGCTCTCATGGCCTCTACTATAGCCTCCTCTTCTTCTTCTCTCACTGGTCCCACTCTTCCCTTTAACATCTCTTCCTTTGCCTCCTATAAACTTTCAGAATCCAACTTCTTACTTTGGGAAAGTCAACTCAAGCCCTTTCTTATTGGGCAAAATTGGTGGCGTTTCGTTGATGGCTCTTATGTCTGCCCCTCCCCTTACCTCACTTATGATACTTCCTCTGATTCCACCAAAGCAACCGACCTTCTTCCTTCTGCTCCCACACCCAGGACTTGGTTTCAAACTGACCAATATCTCATGAGTCTGCTTCGCTCCACTCTCAAGGAATCCATCCTCTCTCAAGTTGTTGGCTGTTCTACCTGCAAGGAAATTTGGGATTGTCTTCGGGAAAATTTTTCCCAACAGTCTCTTGCGAATGCCACGCACATTCGTTTTCAGCTTCTCTCTCTCACCAAAGGCTCTAAACCGATTACAGAATATCTCTCTCTTGCCAAAAATCTGGCGGATCAACTCAGTGCCATCAATTCTCCCGTTTCTTCTATTGACTTGGTCACTTATGTTCTCCGGGGATTAGGACCAGACTATGCGATGCTTGTCACTGCCATCACCACTTTTTCCCCATTGCCCTCCTTTGCCGAATTGTGAGCACGCCTTCTAGCCTTTGAAGCCCAACAACTGCACAATGCTGCCATTTCGCCTACTCCTCAGCCCACTGCCTTTTTGACCCAACACCATGCTCACCACCAATATCCGCGTAGCTCTCGCAGTGCCCCCAAAGACTCGCGCTCTCAGCGCTCGTTTCCTCCACCGACTTTTTCGCCCACCTTTCCGCTCCGCGGTCCTGCTCCATTTTCCAACGGCCGCCAGCGTCCTCATCAGCACTCTTCCGGACTTTTGGGTCCGCCTCCTGCTACTCGTTCCCCCATCCAGTGTTGGACTTGCAGCCAGTATGGGCACATTGCTTCTCAGTGCCCTCAGTCCCGTGCTTTCGCCGGCATGCACGTAGCTGCCTCCTCTGATCCTACTTGGTACTTGGATTCCGGTGCGACCAATCACATGACCAATGATGCCCGTCGCTCCACCAACGTTTCCTCCTCCACTGTTTCCCCCCATGATCAAGTTGTCTTTGGTAATGGTGACTCTCTTCCCATTACTCATTCCGGTAACGTTTCCTTTTCTTCTGGCAATTTTTTGTTTCGTCTTTTTGACGTTCTTCGTGTTCCTTCTCTTCATAAAAATCTCTTATCCGTTTCTCAGTTTACTCAGGATTCCCTTGTCAGTATTACATTCTTTCCATGGGGTTATATTATTCATGACTTAAACACTGGTGTTGTTCTATTTCAGGGCCCATGTAAAGATGGTCTTTATCCTACCTTTCCCAAGCTCTTGCCTCCCTCCCCAACTGCTCTTACCACCGTTGTCTCATCCTCTTCTCTCTGGCACCACCGTCTTGGACATCCCTCCAATAAAGTGCTTGGCACTCTTGTTTCTCAATCTTTACTTGGTTCCTCATTTCGTTTACCAAATGACCATTGTAAACATTGTGCGTTAGCAAAATCAATAAGACTTTCTTTCTCTCCTATATAACACTCTACTGTTGCTCCTTTTGATTTAATACACTCGGATGTTTGGATGTCTCCTATTGCTTCAATTTCTGGATTTCGAATGTCTTATTCACTGATGATTTCACCCGCTATTCTTGGATTTTCCCCATGCGTCTTAAATCTGAAGTCTTTGGTCATTTCTCCGCTTTTGTCACGTATGTTCGCAATCATTTTTCCATTTCTGTCAAAACATTTCAAAGTGATGGTGGCAAAGAATTTGACAACTCTCAGTTTCGCCAATTTTGTGCTACCAATGGTATTGTCCATTGTTTCTCGTGTCCCCATACCCCTCAACAAAATGGCTTGGCCGAACGCAAACACCGTCATATTGCTGACATGGGTTGCACCCTCCTTCTTACTGCCCAATTCCCCCACAATTTATGGGCCGAGGCCTTTTGTACGGCAGTTTATTTAATCAATCGACTACCCACTCCTGTTCTCCAATGGGTCTCTCCGTATCACAAATTATTTGGTCATCCTCCAGATTATTCCTTGCTTCGCATTTTTGGTTCTACTTGTTATCCCTTTTTAGGTGATTATGGTTCTAACAAACTACAACCTCGATCTCTTGAGTGTGGTTTTGTTGGCTACAGTGATCGTCATCGCGGTTATAGATGCTTCCACCCACCAACTGGTCGCCTTTACACTTCTCGGCATGTTGTTTTTCATGAAGACAAATTTTATTATTTTGTTCCTGTTGCTGCTCCCACTCCAGCTCCATCACGCACCTTCGATATTGTTCCTGCTGGCCTTGACCACGAGCCCCTGCTCTCTCCGCTACCCCCACCAGCATCCAATCCTCCCACAATACACTCGGCCCAAGCCACAGCCCCAGGCGACCAGCCCCAGCCCAGTTCCAGCCACCCACCTCAACCCCGCACCACAGCCCACCCCAGCTTCCCTTCGGTCTCTGTGGCCCAATCCTCCCTTCCCTCTCTGCCTTCAGCCCATGAGCATTTTCCCCCTCCATCCACCGATCTGGCCCAACCCGACGACACCTCTCATACCTCATCCCTTACCTTATCTCCATCCTCAGACATCACGCCTCCATCCCCTGAACCCGTGCCGCTATTCCCATCCTCTGACTCTGCACCCGACCTCACCGGCTCGCGCGCCATGCTGCTCCCAGCATCCGGCAGCGCCAGTCCCAACGTCCCACCATGCCCGCCTGCTCCAGCCA
This sequence comes from Prunus dulcis, assembly GCF_902201215.1. Taxonomy (NCBI): domain Eukaryota; kingdom Viridiplantae; phylum Streptophyta; class Magnoliopsida; order Rosales; family Rosaceae; genus Prunus; species Prunus dulcis. The sequence continues at coordinate 13,199,032 of NC_047650.1, read as the reverse complement.
CCAGACCAGCTCTCGAGCCTCATTTCTCCTCCTTATCCTCTGCGACAGCGCTAGACCCAGCCCTTGCTCATGCACCTTCTGCTGCTTCTACTCAACCACCACCCTCCCGTTCCAGTCCGGTCCACACTCGCTCGAAATCTGGGATTCATAAACCCAATCCCAAATATCATGCCAATTTCTCCACCCGTTATCCCCTGCCTCAAGCTTTTGCTGCCTTTTTGGCTACTGATGATGAACCTACTTCTTACACACAGGCCTCTCGCTTTCCTGAATGGAAAAATGCTATGGTTGAGGAGTTCAATGCTCTTCTTAAACAAGGGACTTGGTCTTTAGTTCCCTCCTCCCCTCATTTCAACACCGTTGGCTGTAAATGGGTCTTTCGAGTAAAACGTCATTCTGATGGGACTATTGAACGTCACAAAGCTAGGCTTGTTGCCAAGGGTTACCACTAACAACCCGGTGTGGACTACTTCGATACTTTCAGTCCAGTTGTAAACCTACCACTGTTCGTACTGTGCTCAGTCTGGCTGTCTCTTCTGGTTGGTCTCTCCATCAGTTGGATGTCAAAAACGCTTTTCTTCATGGCTTGCTTACTGAAGAAGTTTACATGCAACAACCTCCTAGTTTTGTTGATCCTAGTCGCCCTCACCATGTGTGCAAGCTTCATAAGGCCATCTATGGTCTAAAACAGGCCCCTCGTGCTTGGTTTCACCGCTTTAGCTCCTTCTTACTTCGTGTTGGTTTTGTTAATAGCAAAGCTGACTCCTCCATGTTTGTTTACCAGGATGCACATTCTATGATGATTCTGTTACTTTATGTAGATGATATTGTTCTCACAGGTAGCGACTCCAATCAACTCCGTACATTTATTCACAGATTGGGCATTGAGTTTGAAATCAAAGATCTTGGCCGCTTGCATTACTTTCTGGGCGTGGAAGTTTCTTATTTGCCGGATTCTGTTCATCGTACTCAAAACAAGTACACTCTTGCTCTTCTCAAACGCAGCAACCTTCTTGAGTGCAAACCTGCGACTACTCCTACAGCTTCTAAAACCTCTCTATCAAGCTCTCATGGTTCACCACTTTTAGATCCCACTCCTTATCGGCAACTTGTGGGTGCCTTGCAGTACTTAACCTTCACGCGACCCGACATTTCCTATGCAGTTCAACATGTCTCTCAATTTATGGGCTCCCCTACTGATGTTCATTTTGAGGCTGTCAAACGCATTCTCCGTTACCTGAAAGGCACACTCGGATCTGGTCTCCCCATACACCATTCTCCTGTTCCCTCTCTTCTTGTTGCATACTCTGATGCTGATTGGGCTGGATGTCCCGATACTCGACGCTCCACCACAGGCTATTGTGTTTTCTTAGGCAAGACTCTCATATCTTGAAGCGCTAAAAAGCAACGCACTGTCTCTCGTTCCAGTGCGGAGGCCGAATATCGTGCACTTGCCCATGCTTGTGCTGATACAATTTGGATCAGAGTCTTCTTCATGAACTTCACTTCTCTCTTTCTAAACCAGTTCTTCTTCATTGTGACAATTTATCTGCAACCTACATGGCTGCCAATCCTGTCTTCCATTCCCGCACTAAACATGTTGCTATTGATTATCATTTTATCCGTGAACGTCTTACTACTGGAAGTCATCAAGTGCGGTTAATTTCATCTCACGATCAGCTTGCTGATGTATTCACAAAAGGCCTACCTGCAGCACGTTTTGCGCGTCTTGTTATCAACCTTGTCACCTATCCGGCATCAAGTTTGCGGGGGAGTATTAGGGAGTTACCACCACAATCATGACATTCAATCATAGTTATGCCTATTCAAGGAGTATTTCCGTTACATTGTTATTGTATCTTAATTATAGCTTTAATGTATTGTAATTACAGCATTTAGGTTTGATATAATTACTACACTACCGTTGTAAACCATTTAGCCACCTCCTATGCCTGTATATAAAGCCTGTACCCGTGAATTGCAAATATACGAAAATATCCCTTTTCTACAAAAACAATTTAAAAAGTTATTTCGGTTGTAGTTTTCATTATATGTAGTACTCTATGAACACATTTCCAATCTCTTCCTTTCTCCAATACATTTTCTCTGTACGCTTTAAAAAAATATATAAAAACTGAAAATCGAAAACGAAAAGTTACAAAATGGGTCGTAAATCACCAGGTAAGTTGTATTATTTTTCCATATATCAACATGTATATACTTTTAGTTGATGACGCGGACCCAAATGGAAACAACCATTGATGATGCGTTGTTGTCATTTTTATGTTTTTCGAGGTTTTTGCACTAAGAATCAATTAAAAAAATGATAAATAGCTAGTTTTGAGTTTTTATCTCTAAATACATTATATATGGATTTTTATATAATATGTCCGGCTAAAATGAACTTAATTATTAAAAAAAACCTAAATATTTTGTCTCTTTGAAAAGTCAAATTATTTCTTCCTTTTTACTAATTTGTTTGTTCCATTGTTATCCAGTCTACGAGGGCCGGGTCATCTCTGAACCAACGCCAAAGACATATATACATATCAGCGTCGGCGTTTCTCATACGTTCATGTCGTCGTTTAGCTTCTATACATAATCTTATAGTTGTACATGGAGTCCACCCTTTGATAATGGTAGTCAGCGTTCAGCTTGCTCCAGCACGTACTTATGAAAATTCCAACAGGACAGTAACTATGGCCAACAATAACTCACAATTGGAGACAAACAACCAAGCAAACTAACATATATATTGCAACAGGAGCAACTTCCCTTGGACATGTAATTGGCGCGATGGAGAAGCATGCATGTGCTTTAGTGTTCTATATCTCAAATAAATATTTGGGGAATACCTTGTAAGGCTCATTCCGGGTTCTATTTTAATAATTCAAACTGTTTAATTTTCGAGTCTTAATGCATAAATCATCCTTGAAAAATATTTGACAAATTATAATTTGTAGATCATGTTAATGGTGAACATTGTTTCGAAGGTAAAGAAACCAAAACACTTGCTCCTTCTAAACCACATCTTAATTACATGAACACTAAATTTACCAAGACTGGTAAGCCCCTAAACAATGGGCATTAAAGTTAATCCATTTCCTAATTCATTTGAAAATACATCAAACTTAGTTTATTTCAGTTCTGGCCCTCCTACATCAACCAATTCCGAGGACGAGACTGCTTTAACAATTGCATCCAAAGCATTCACTAGTAAAAAAAAACCCCTTGTCCGACCAAATTTTGGGCGACGAAAAACTATTCGTGACAGGACCCGACCCAATTTCCACTTTGGAATTCCAGCCAAGTCCCGTGCGTGTCCGACACCTGGCGAATGTCGGGCACAAAGGACCTTTTTACCCTTCTTGCTTCAACTCTTCTTTAAAATTCCCCTAAACTTCTGCCGAAAATTCAGCAGAGTCTCCCCTGTATTTTGACCATTCCCAAAAAGTTTTCACCTGTTAAACATTCAACTAATCCACACCAACTGCCAGAATAATTCAAATAACAAAATCCCAACTCCAGTTTTTCAGTTTCAACGAGATATCGGAGCATTTTCTAAATTTCAAGGTTTCAGGGATTTTCTATAACTCTACCTGACTTGAAGCGCGGAGGTTATGAGTGGCCCGGTGGTGGATCCCGCGTACGTCTACAGCCTGGGGGTGAAAACAGTTTGAAGATGTGAGTGGACTAACATAAGAATTCTTGAAAACAGTTTAATAATCAAAATAACCCTCTCTATAGAAATTGTTAAATAAACTGAATACGCACCTTCCATTTAAAGCTTACTAAACTCAAAGCATTCCATATAAATCATAATCAAACTCGATAAATTTTATTCAAAAGCACTGAAATCAAGGTTGTATAAAACACTGAAATCAAATTTGTATATGAGCACTGTACTCAAACCTTGTATAACTGAACAAACTGTATAAATGTATTAATGACTGAAAAAGCGGAGAAGCTGATGTAAAATAATTGAAGGTCATAATTAAATACGGTAAAACCAAAATCCTTTGAAAATACCACCTATTTGTACCCCTGTCATAACCGTCAATTCCCTGACAGGTCTCGGGCGTCACACAGGCTACCCGAGCCGCAAACTGGCGAAATCAGGGGACTATGATCAGCCTGCCCCGCCGGCAGATTCCTCGATGACACCAAGTCAGCTCGAGTCGCTCTGGCAGGATGCAGGGGACCGGAGTCAGCCTGATCCGCAATCCTGGCAGGTCTCGGGGACACAGAGTCAGCCGAGCCGCAATCCTGGCAGGTCTCGGGACACCAAGTCTGCCGAGCCGCAAATCCTGCCACTCACGGTTTGAGTGTCCCCGAAACTCGTGAGGCAAAGTCAAGTGCACTGACTGAACTATAATCAGACTGGATGTCCGTAGACATCGGTCCGACTCTGGGTAATCACCATAAAGAAAATGGGTACGAGGTGGGTTTAAAATAAATTCCTTTAGAAAAATCGGAATAATAAATGAAATCTCAAGTTGTGCCGCAATTTCATCTGTCATAAGCCTCAAACTCTTTTTCCTATAACTCTTTAGCATGTGTACGTAAACAGCACAAAACTATGGAACTATTTCTGTACTAATCATGCTCGGAAATATAATAAAGCTTACTCAAGATCAATAAAGAAATTTATTCAAATAAACTCATTTATAAAAACTTATTTATATAAAATCAATATAAAATCATATATGAAATCTATTTATAAAAATCATCTATATAACTTATTTATATAAAGTCATTCATGAAAGAAAGTCCACTCACAGATGGTCCGAGCTACTTCGACCCCTCGAAGGTCCCTTTTTCAATTCTGTCGGGCTCCTGGTGCCTGGTTACCCCGAAAGATTAAATTAATAAACTGCTGAATAAAACGAATTTCAACTAAACACCCTGTCCCCGGCTCCTAAAAATACGTGCTTTTCAATTCAAAATACTCCTATGCCCACATTAGCCTTTTTCAACGCTTGGAACAGATTTGGGAGGTTCGACGTTCAGCTTAAGCGATAAGCCGTCAGATAGGCCGACCCGGGACCCGTGGGGTCCATGGTGTCCGATGGCCAATCTGATCATCCCTGGAGGTTTCTCATATAGCGGGAACCCTGTTCTGCGAATTTGGTCCGAATCGGACGGTCGGATTGGCCAAAATCGCGTTATCGCTTAAAACCCTAACCCTAGCCCCAGGGTTCGCGATTTCGGAGTATCCGAGACTCCGATTCGCAATCCGTCGAATCCTGCGTGATCCTGAAATCACGTAGACCGACATATCCAAAATTCAGCGCGATCCAACAATTAAACGACACTGCACCCATGGATCGCGCGATATGGAAAATCCGTTCGGGGCCCAAACGGACTTCGAATTGAGATCCGCGAAATCCTACGCGCTCGTGACGACACGAGGGTCCCAAAACTGCACAGAATTTCATCACTACCATCGCCCACGCGCTCTAGCTCGCGCGGGCAGCTTTGGTTGTCCAAAGCGATTTCGGGTGGCTGACAAATCTAGGAACCAAGACTCAAAACTCCTACCCTAGGTAAAAAACCCCATTTGGAGTCACTTTTGTTCTTGGACCACCCCCGAAAAGTGACCAGAAATAGTAGTTTCGAAGGGCCGAAGTTTCGGCCAAACTTCAAGTCGAAAATCGAACCCCTTAACGCTAATATCGGTCGAAGCCCATATACCCATCAGCTAGAACACGAAAAATAGTTGAGAAACCATACCTTACTCGATCAATTTTGTGGAGAAACGAAGGAGAATTTCGAGCTGGAAGTTTGGGTAGCTTCGGACGAACCTCCGTCGGAAAACACGATTTTTCGGCCAGATCAGGGCGGCCCCGGGGTGGAGGTTGGTCAGGTTGCGACGGCGACACGGAGGCGGACCCGTAGGTACCCACGGCGGAGATCGGCTCGGCCTGTGGTGGCCCAGCCGTCGCTTGGAAGGCGAACGGTCACACTACTGGGCGACGCGAGGGAGAGAGAGAGGGAGGAGAGAGAAAGTGACGGGGAGAAGAGAGAGAGAGGGTTCTTACAATAATTTGGTATTTATCGCTTAAAACCCTAACCCTAGCCCCAGGGTTTGCGATTTCGGAGTATCCGAGACTCCGATTCGGACCAAATTTGCAGAACAGGGTTCCCGCTATATGAGAAACCTCCAGGGATGATCATATTGGCCATCGGACACCGTGGACCCCACGGGTCCCAGGTCGGCCGATCTGACGGCTTATCGCTTAAGCTGAACGTCGAACCTCCCAAAACTGTTCCAAGCGTTGAAAAAGGCTAATGTGGGCATAGGAGTATATTGAATTGAAAAACACGTATTTTTAGGAGCCGGGGACAGGGTGTTTAGTTGAAATTCGTTTTATTCAGCAGTTTATTAATTTAATCTTTCGGGGTAACCAGGCACCAGGAGCCCGACAGAATTGAAAAAGGGACCTTCGAGGGGTCGAAGTAGCTCGGACCATCTGTGAGTGGACTTTCTTTCATGAATGACTTTATATAAATAAGTTATATAGATGATTTTTATAAATAGATTTCATATATGATTTTATATTGATTTTATATAAATAAGTTTTTATAAATGAGTTTATTTGAATAAATTTCTTTATTGATCTTGAGTAAGCTTTATTATATTTCCGAGCATGATTAGTACAGAAATAGTTCCATAGTTTTGTGCTGTTTACGTACACATGCTAAAGAGTTATAGGAAAAAGAGTTTGAGGCTTATGACAGATGAAATTGCGGCACAACTTGAGATTTCATTTATTATTCCGATTTTTCTAAAGGAATTTATTTTAAACCCACCTCGTACCCATTTTCTTTATGGTGATTACCCAGAGTCGGACCGATGTCTACGGACATCCAGTCTGATTATAGTTCAGTCAGTGCACTTGACTTTGCCTCACGAATTTCGGGGACGCTCGGACCGTGAGTGCCAGGATTTGCGGCTCGGCAGACTTGGTGTCCCGAGACCTGCCAGGATTGCGGCTCGGCCGACTTTATGTCCCCGAGACCTGCCAGGATTGCGGATCAGGCTGACTACGGTCCCCTGCATCCTGCCAGAGCGACTTGAGCTGACTTGGTGTCATCGAGGAATCTGCCGGCGGGACAGGTTGATCATAGTCCCCTGATTTCGCCAGTTTGCGGCTCGAGTAGCCTGTGTGACGCCCGAGACCTGCCAGGGAATTGACGGTTATGACAGGGGTACAAATAGGTGGTATTTTCAAAGGATTTTGGTTTTACCGTATTTAATTATGACCTTCAATTATTTTACATCAGCTTCTCCGCTTTTTCAGTCATTAATACATTTATACAGTTTGTTCAGTTATACAAGGTTTGAGTACAGTGCTCATATACAAATTTGATTTTAGTGTTTTATACAACCTTGATTTCAGTGCTTTTGAATAAAATTTATCGAGTTTGATTATGATTTATATGGAATGCTTTGAGTTTAGTAAGCTTTAAATGGAATGTGCGTATTCAGTTTATTTAACAATTTCTATAGAGAGGGTTATTTTGATTATTAAACTGTTTTCAAGAATTCTTATGTTGGTCCACTCACATCTTCAAACTGTTTTCACCCCCAGGCTGTAGACGTACGCGGGATCCACCACCGGGCCAGTCATAACCTTCGCGCTTCAAGTCAGGTAGAGTTTATAGAAAATCCCTGAAACCTTGAAATTTAGAAAATGCTCCGATATCTCGTTGAAACTGAAAAACTGGAGTTGGGATTTTGTTATTTGAAATATTCTGGCAGTTGGTGTGGATTAGTTGAATGTTTAACAGGTGAAAACTTTTTGGGAATGGTCAAAATACAGGGGAGACTCTGCCGAATTTTCGGCAGAAGTTTAGGGGAATTTTAAAGAAGAGTTGAAGCAAGAAGGGTAAAAAGGTCCTTTGTGCCCGACATTCGCCAGGTGTCGGACACGCATGGGACTTGGCTCGAATTCCAAAGTGAAAATTGGGTCGGGTCCTGTCAATTCGTCGCTCAAACTCACTTTGCACGACGAAACTTGAAACTTCGTCGCTCAAAGTCTTGCGCGACCAAATTTTGCGCGACGAAAAATAATTCGTCGCGCAAAGTCACTTCGCGCGACAAACTTTTGCGCGACGACAATACATCGTCGCTCAAAGTCTTTCGCGACCAATTTTGCGCGACGAAAAATAATTCGTCGCTCAAAGTGACTTTGCGCGACGAAAAGTAAACTTCGTCGCGCAAAGTCCTTACAAAAATAAATAAAATAAAAAAATTATTTTTAAAAATCTTTGCATGACGTAATCCAAACATTTTGTCACCTAAACCAATTTATTTTTGTTTTTTTATTTTGTATGCATAACACTTAAGAAATTAAACGGTATATATATTTATTAAGTAACTTTAAATTTATTATTTTAGATCGAATCGGATTTTTATTAGAAAAATATATTCTTGTTGTTCGGATTGGGTTTTTGTAAGAAAATATATATTTTAAATTGACGATCGAATTATTTCATTGTATTCATATCGGGTCAAGGAGTGTAGAGTAAAAAATCATCAAAATCGGAGTTAAAATAACCGTTAAATCTTGATTTTTCATTATAACCGTCAAAAAGTTTTGTCCCGTTACTTGATCTATAAATGTTTATTTTTTCTAATTTTTGGCGTATATGATCTCGAAGTATAAACAAACAAGTTTGACGGTTGGATTGTTGAAACTAGTTTTTTTGAATGCATATGCCATCAAAACAATATATTCACTTACAATTAAGAGTTTATTTATACTTTTGTTAAATATAACATAAGATTTTGTGGTATCCACTAGTGCAAATGTTTTAAATTGAAGATCAAATTCAGTCATTGTATTCATAGAGGGTCAAGGAGTGTAGCTGTAAAAAAATCATCAAAATCGGAGTTAAAATAACCGTTAAATCGTGATTTTTTATTTATAACTATCGAAAAGTTTTGTCCCATTACTAGATCTCTGAATGTTTGTTTTTTGAGATTTTTGGGGTATACGATCTTGAAGTATATACAAACAAGTCTTATGGTTAGATCGTTGAAGTGTGTGTGTGTGTGTGTCTATATATATATATTTATTTATTTATTTATTTATTAAGTAGCTTTAAATTTATTTATTTTGTACGTATAACACTTAAGAAATTGAATAGTATATACATTTATTAAGTAGCTTGCACCTTAATTATATTTTAAATCATAAAATAAAATATTTTTATTTTTTATTATTTCATAACAATTATTTTTATAAATATTGTGCTACGAACCAATTTTTCGTCTCTCAAAAGTTTGCGCGACCAACAGTTCGTCGTGCAAAACTCAAAAAATTTGGGCGAGTACCAAAAATGGGACGCGGGTTTTTAAAATTTAAAAAAAAAAAAAACTTTAGACTTTTCGAGACCAATATTTTTTGTCGCTCAAAACTTTGCGCGACCAATATATATTTTTCGTCGTGCAAAAATTTGGGCGGGGTACCAGAAATAGGACGCGGGAATTTTTTTATATAATTGTTTTAGACGTTGCGCGATCAATATGTATTTTTCCTCGCGCAAAAATTTAAAAATTTAGGCGGGTACCAAAAATGGGATGCGGGATTTTTTTTTTTAATAATTTTTTTAGACTTTGCGCGACCAATATTCCTATATTCGTCGCGCAAAACTTTGCGAGACCAATATGTTTCGTCGCGCAAAACTTTGCCCGACCAATATATATTTTTCGTCGCGCAAAAATTTGGGCGGGTACGAAAAATGGGACGCGGGAATTTTTTTATATAATTGTTTTAGACTTTGCGCGACCAATATGTATTTTTCGTCGCACCAAAATTTAAAATTTTTGGCGGGTACCAAAAATGGGATGTGGGAAATTTTTTTTTTCAAAAAATAATTTTTTAGACTTTGCGCGACCAATGGTCCTATATTCGTCGCGCCAAACTTTGTGAGACCAATATGTTCCGTCGCGCAAAACTTTGCACGACCAACAGTATTTTCGTCACGCAAAGTGATATGATTTTAAAAACCGAAATAACTCCTCCACCATTTTCTCAATTTCTTTCTCTACTCTTACCTCTCCTCTCTTTTTCCCTCTCCCCAAATCCCACCCTTTCTCTCACACTCACTCCTCTCACTTAATCTCTCATCTCTCTCTTCACTATCTCTCACTCTTACTCACTCTCTCATCTATCTTTTCATTGTCTCTCAATCTCTCATCTCTCTATCACTATCTTATCTAATTCTCTCACACTCACTTCTCCCTCTCATTCTCACTCACTCTCAATCTTGCCAAAATGTATATTCTCTCCAAATTTTAAATTTTTTCATTAATATGTGTTTTTGGAGTTAGTTTTGAGTTTGTGTAGGGTTTAGGGTTGAGTAAAGGGGAGAGACTGAAGTTTGGGTTGAATTTGTGGTATAACAATTTTAGGGGAGATTATGGATTCTTTTTTTTGTTGTTGTTGTTATTTGACCATATTTGTTTTTGTGTAGGTAATCACCGAGACTTTGATGGCTAAAGTTGAGGATTAGGAAGCTATCAAAATATATCATCCACTACTACCACCACAATACGCTTGTATTAGGAATTTATTATTGTACTTTGTTAATTTATGTGTACATTTTAAATATTATATATATATTTATTGGATAATTTGATCTCTATTTTGAATATGTAATTTTATTTTGAATATGTCAATTTAAATTAAAGTAATTAAGAAAAATCTTACAATTAAATTAAATTTAAAAAGTAAAAATTCGAAAAGATTAATATAATTAAATTAATGTCAATTTAAATTAAAGTGATTTAAAAAAAAATCATACAATTAAATTACATTTAAAAATTAAAAATTTGAATAAATTAATATAAATAAATTAATATTAAAGAAATAATAAAACAAAAAGTCAAAAACCTTGCGCGACAAAATATTTTGTAATATTCATCGCGCAAAACTCTAAAAATGTGGGCGGGTACCAAAAACGGGACGCGGGAATTTTTTATTTTTTATAAATTTTTTTGAGACTTTGTGCGACCAATGTTTTTTGTCTCGCAAAACTTTGCGCGACCAATGTGTTTCGTTGCGCAAAACTTTGCACGACGAATATTTTTCGTCGCGCAAACCTTTACGCGACCAATGTGTTTCGTCGCGCAAAGTTTTGCACGACCAATATTTTTTCGTCGCGCAAAGTTACTTTGCGCGACCGTTATTCTTTCGTCGCGCAAAGTCACTTTGCGCGACCAATGAAAAAACTTGGTCGCGCAAAGTCTTTCTTCACGATCTTTGCGCGACGGATTCTGCGCGACGAAGTTTCTGTCACATTAAAATTTGTGTGACTACAATGTATTTTGCGCGACGAAATGCTCTTCGTCGCGCAAAGTATAAAATGTAGTAGTGATTGCAAGAACTCCCTCCTTCTTTAACGGCATCCAAAGCTTTCTTCCTCAACTCCATCACTTGAACCCTCTTGGGCCTCTTCCCATTTAAAGACTCGGCCAAGACCTTGCTTAAAGTCACTGAGTAAGCAATTGTCCCCAATCCCTCACAAGCCTTGATGGCCACGCCAAGCTCATCCACCAGAAGCTTGGTGTTGTCAACTTGTCATAATAATGGTCAGCTTGCATGGGCTATGCAACCAACAAAATCCCACCCAGAATTGTCACGACTAGACTCCCATAGCAAGATATTGTCAGCTTTGGGCTTCCCCCCTCACTGTTTTGTTTTTGGGCTCAAGCTTATGCTATCTTGCCCAAAAAGCCTCTTGCTAGGAAGAGAAGTGCCCACACATATAAGTCACTTCACCTTTCCCTCCCTGAGGGATGTGGGATTGCTCACCGTTCTTGTTTCCCCAAGACACGGGTCTTACAATCCACCCCCCTTGGGGCCCAGCATCCTCATTGGCACACTTCCGGTCGGGGTCCAGCTTCAATACTATTTGTCACAACCCGACTCCCCAGCAAGATATTGTCCGCTTTGGGCCTCCTCTCTCTCGGTTTTGTTCTTGGGCTCAAGCTTATGCTATCTTGCCCAAAAATCCTCTTGATAGGAAGAGAAGTGCCCACACATATAAGACATTTCACCTTTCCCTCCTCAAGCGATGTGGAATTGCTCACCATTCTTGTTTCCCCAAGACACGGGTCTTACAAGAACCCCCTCCAATGCTGAGTTCCAACCGCAGTGAGTCAAATGTGATCCAAAAGCCCGATGCCTCAGTATTTCATTTTGCGGGGCACACCCTTTAATCACGAGGCCACGATTTTCGAACCCATGTGGGATCATGCTCTGATCCTCTTCATCAACATCCGTTCCTTTCATTAGGGCCCTCATGGCCCATATGAAGAGGGCCCCACTCTCCTCCAATGCACTGGCTACAGCCTACATCTGCCATCTCTTCATTGTAGGGTTGTAAATTGGATTAGAATCTGATTCCGACTGATTCCGCATCGAAAATTTTCAAAAATTGGACTCCGATACATTCGATATTCGAAAGTGCTGAAATCTGAAATTTCTGATAAAATTCATATAGAAATCGGAATGTATTTGTAAATTTTAAAAATTTCGAAATTCCGATCCGAAAATTTCTGAAATTCTTCGAACCCTTTCCGATATGATCTTTCCAATTTTTTCTGAAAAATTCCGACTTTATAATAATATTTTATGATTTATAATTTTAATTGCATTGTTTTTAGTTTATATATATCATTTCTTATTTGTTATATTCAAGTGCCCTCCACCATACAAACATTCATATATACATGTATACTAAACATAGATATATTACTTTGAGACTAGGTTTTTTGGGCTATCATGTTTGTTTGAATATTACATAAATTCATGTGTGTGGTTATCATATACAAACATACTATATAACAAAAACCCATGTATACTTATGTATTCTATATATGTGTATCTATTTCATGTGTGCTTGTCTAGAGCAAGACTAACACAATTTTTTTATTTTTTTATTTTATTTTTAAGAATGAACAAATAGACATATCACAAATTATTTTTCCATTAAACGCATGTATACTTATGTACCTATATATGTGTATCTTCTTTTTTTGGTTACAAATAAATAAATAAAAAATCATAATTTAAACAAGTGCATTCATTGTTAGTTAATTTTAACATAATAAAAATTGTATAACATTTTTAATTGTGCAACTCTTATTCCCAGCCCATTTCGCAGCAGCCCAAATGCCAAATCCCAACTCCAATTCCCTATTTCTTTATTTTCTCATCTTTGTTTCTGTTCCGGCCAAATTACAGGCCTAAACAACACCAAAGAAAAGCCTCGGCAAAATGTCCCTCCCACGAACTCAGATGTCCACGCCATATTGAACTGAGACTGACAATGATACGGATGAAGATGAGGATGCTAACCACAAGCACACGACCAGGTAATCGTTCTTTTATCACTCATTTTCTGCTGAAAAGAAGTGAATTTCATTCTGATGCTGATAATAATGTTAGTGATATGGAGACTGATTCAAACACGGTGCAAATCTAGAACACTTAAGTCAGAGGAAGCATTGGGTTACTTCAATTCCATGATTCAAACGAAACCCATTCCCTTTAATTGGACTTTTAAATGTTTGTTTGGGGCACTTTACAAGATGAAGCAATATTCTGCCCTAGTATCTATGTATAAACAGTTGATGGGTTGTCAATTCCAACCTGATGTCACTGCAATGAATATTTTCATGAATTGCTTGTGCCGTCTGAACAGGGTGGACTTGGGTTTCTCTGTCTTAGCACTTACCTTTAAATATGGTCTTGAGCCTGATGCTTATTCCCTGAATGCTTTGCTTCAAGGGCTTTGCAAGAATAGCGCCCTGTCTGAGGCAGTGGAGTTGTTCCGGAAAATTGAAGAGAAAGAATACCCAGATGTTGTCACCTACAATACTCTAATTTATGGATTGTGCCAATCAGGCAAGTGGGAAAAAGCCAAGAGCTTCTTGATTTGCATGGTTGACAGCGGAATTCCACCAGATGTATATACCTACGGTGTTCTAATCAGTGCTCTTTGCAAAGAAGAAAGAATTCAAGAAGCGCTTGCTCTGTTCGAAGACATGACTGGGAAAGGCATAAATCCTGACGTTGTCATTTTCAATTCCTTAATTTCTGCTTCATGCAAATGTTGCAAATGGGAAGAAGCCGCACAGTTATTTCAAAACATGATTGATTGTGGTTCCTTGCCTGATATTGTAACATTCAATGCTGTGTTGGATGCTTTCTGCAATCAAGGGAAAACGGTAGAGGCACTTAATCTTGTGGAAGAAATGACCCGTAGAGATCAAATGCCTAATCTTGTGACTTACAACTCCTTAATTAATGGATTGTGCCAGTCTGGCCAATGGAGAGAAGCCACAAAGTTGTTGAATAAAATGATGGGTGAAAGAATCCCACCAGGTGTTGTAACCCTTAACATTGTTATAAAATATCTTCGCAAGGACCGAAGGACCAATGAAGCCCTCACTGTGCTAGAGCTAATGGCTGAAGGAGGCCTAAAACCTGACGTTGTCACTTACAACTGTTTAATACATGGCATGTGCCCTACAGCTCAATCAGGAGAAGCCACAAGGTTGTTTGATGAAATGGTAGGTCGAGGGATCTTACCTGATGCTATAACGTTGAGAACACTTTTGGATGCTCTCTGCCAAGTAAGGATGACAGAGGAGGCTCGCAAAGTATTTGACGCAAAAATTAAGTATGGTATGGAGCTTAGCACAATATCTTGCAGTATGTTGATATTTCCTCCAGCTTTCTTCACAAGTATGATGCACGTGTTGGTTCACTTGCCAGAAGAGGCATTGCTTGCTAGTCCTGTCAACTATCGCTGAATGTATCCAATAGAAATGTATATAATCCTTATCGTTTGTGTATGCATCATTATCACAGGCTTGCTAATTTGTATCATATCTTTTTATTTTGACAGGCTTCTCGGAGAGCTGAAAAAAAGTGTACGCAACAGGGCGAAGCCCGAAGGATCAATTATAGAGGCTTGGGTTCAATATGAGTCGCTTACTTTCTGTGGAATGTATTTAAAAGATGTGGAGACGGCTTTCAATCGTCCTCAGCGCAATAACGACGGAGGTATGAGAAAGGAAAAACTTTCTGTTTTTGCCCAAAGCGCACGGCCCTTTGGAGATCCTGGACGAGGAGAGTCGTTTTCTAGAAATGACATGGAAGTAGCGCATTGGTTCGTACTGAACAATTGTGATGAGATAATGGCATACTTAGATGAGCATGAAGAGATGATGAAGCGAGAACATCCATCACATTTAGTTGCCCAGAAACAACGTGAATTGTTTCCACAATGGTTTTTGGATTCTGTAAGTTATAAGTGTTTTGTATTTGACAAATATAAATTGTAGTATTTAATTTTGTCAGACTAACATGTGAATGGTTTTGTATTATATTAGGTGAATAAGTTGAAATCATCGAATTCCCCCACTTACAGTGATGAGTTATATAACTTGGCCTTCGGCCCGATTCGCGCTGAATTGTTTTCGGGTTGTTATATTAACGGCGTTAAATTTTTGGGGGCTGCACGAGATGACAAGTTGTGTACGCAAAACAGCGGTGTCCATGTCCCAGGTGGAGGCGAAAGTACGAACATTGATTTCTATGGCAAACTCACAACTGTCGTTCAATTGCTTTACAAAGATCGATACCAAGTGATCATGTTTAAGTGTCGATGGTTTGATAGCAACCCAAATAGGCCGGGAAGTGTTAAAATCGACCATGGCTTACTATCTGTGAACATTAACAGAACTTGGTATGATGACGACCCTTACATTTTGGCAAACATGGCAACACAAATTGTGTATCTAGATGACCCTAAAGCCGGGAGCAGTTGGAAAGTTGTTCAGAAGATGGATCATAGGAACGTGTATGCTATACCAGAACTAGACCCAACTGACAACGACGTCGACAATGTGGCTGACCAACGTTTAGAATCTTCAATGGAAAATGATGCGGAAACACTTCGAGATACACATGTTATACAAGAACCGTTTCAAATACAAGGAGTGTCTTCAATCGAAATACCGATTCAGTCAATTACAATTGACCTCGGGGATCTTCCAAGATTCGATGTTGCAGTGGGCCCGAGCAGCGAAGATGATGTAGTTATAGTAGAGGAGGAGGAGGAGGATTGGGAGACCGAAAGTGATGATAGCGACGATAACGAAAGTTATTATAGTTCAGATGATGAATAATTAAATTTTTTGTAATTTTATTATGTTAGTGTACAGACTTTGTGTAATACAAATGTTTGAATATATGTAGTTGTTATATCCAAACCTTATATATGTGGACAACTGAAACATTATTCAAATAAATTTAGTTATAAAACATTGGTAAATCAATATATCCAAACCCTTTTAATAATAAATTTTAATTTTTTTTTTGACAAAACACGTTTACAAAATGAAAATGATACAAAATTTGTTATAAAACATTGATAAATAAATATATCCAAACCTTTTTCATACAAAGTTTGAAAATTATTGACACCAAACATTTTTCAAAAATGAAAACCCTTGCGCGACGAAGTAAACCTCGTCGTGCAAAGTTTGCGCGACCCACAATACACTAGTCGCGTAAAGTTAAAACATTGCGCGACAAAGTATCATCCGTCACGCGATGAAAGTTTGCGCGACGAAAAGCTTACTTTCGTCGCGCAAATATATATTATTTTATAATATATTATATATACACATATATATTTGAAATTGACGATCGAGTTAGTTCATTGTATTCATATAGGGTCATGGAGTGTAGCTGTAAAAATTCATCAAAATCGGAGTTAAAATAACCGTTAAATCATGAGTTTTCATTTATAACCGTTCAAAAGTTTTGTCCCGTTACTTGATCTCCGAATGTTTTTTTTTTCCGCTTTTTGGGGTCTAAGATCTCGAAGTATAAACAAACAAGTTTGACGGCTGGATTACTGAAACTACTTTCGTAGAATGCGTTTGCCATCAAAACCATATATTCACCAACAATGAATAGTTTACTTATACTTTCGTTAAATATAACATAAGATTATGTCGTATGACCCTAGTGTAAACATCTTAAATTGAAGATCAAATTCAGTAATTGTATTCATATAGGGTCAAGAAAAGTAGCTGTAAAAAATCATAAAAATCAGAGCTAAAATAACCGTTAAATCATGACTTTTCATTTAGAACCGTCGAAAAGTTTTGTCCCGTTACTTGATCTCTTAATGTTTGTTTTTTCCGATTTTCGGCGTATACGATTTCGAAGTATAAAAAAACAAGACTGCCTGTTGGATCATGAAAACTAGTTTCGGGTTTAGGGTTTCCGCGGTTTAGGGTTTAGGGTTTAGGGTTTAGTGTTTAGTGTATAGGGTTTGCGCGACGAATAGGTGTCTTTGGTCGCACAAAGCCTGTAGAGAACGGTCTTGCGCGACGAACTCATGCCTCGTCGTCGCGCAATCACAGCCAGCCCTTTCACCCCCTTCCTCCTTCAACACTTAGTCAAAAAAAATTTCACGTTTACAGAAAGCTGACTTGCGCGACGTGTCTCATATTCGTCGCGCAATCTCTCTACAATAAACCCTAAACTGAAAATTTTGGTGTTCTTACAACATTGCGCGACGACAAAGTTTCTTTGGTCACACAAAGCCTGCAGTGAACAGTCTTGCACGACGAAATCAAGTCTCGTCGTCGCGCAATCTCAGCCAGCCCTTTCACCTTTCACCCTCTTCCCCCTTGGACACTTAGTGAAAATTTTTTGCGAGTTTTGCGCGACGCTGTACATACTCGTCGCGCAATCTCAGCCAGCCCTTTCACCTTTCACCCTCTTCCTCCTTGGACACTTAGTGAAAAATTTTTGCGAGTTTTGCGCGACACTGTACATACTCGTCGCGCAATCTCAGCCAGCTCTTTCACCTTTCACCCTCTTCCTCCTTGGATACTTAGTAAAAAAAATTTGCGAGTTTTTGCGCGACGCTCTACATATGCGTCACGCAAGTTCTCAGTCTCGCCGGCTAAACCCTAAGCCCCAAATTTTAACGGATTGGCAACTTTGCGCCACGAAATACAGTATCATGCGTCGCGCAAGTTTTCAATCTCCCCCGCTAAACCCTAAGTCCCAAATTCTGGCGGATTGGCAACATTGCGCGACGAATTACAATGTCATGCTTCGCGCAAGTTTCTCTCCTGCTAAACCCGAAGTCCCAAATTATGGCGGATTGGCAACATTGTGCGACGAAACACAATGTCATGCGTCGCGCAAAAACTACTGTTATACCAAATTTTGGCGGATTAACGACATTGCGCGACGGAACTTATAATTGTTTCGTCGCGCAAGAGTCAGTTAAAATTTTTTGCGTGACGCTTTTTTTTCTTCGTCGCGCAAAAATGAATAAAATTTCAGGAACCACTCGATGGCCTCCTTCTTCCCTAGATTGCTTAAACTCACAACCGTCTCTCTCCCTCTCCACCGTCAGAGTAGCCTCCGACCCCAGTGGATTTTGGACCGCGCCGCCACAACGGTGGTACCCCAGAGCTTCCCCGCCGTCACCGTCGAGCCAGCCGCCGCAATTTCCTCGGTTCTCACCGAATCTGCCCCATCGTCGTTCTTTCTCCTTCGACGACCAAATCCGACACATGAGGTATGATTTCTGTCCTATTTTTGATGTTTTAGCTGATGGTTGAGTAGGATTTCTGAAATTGTTGCAATAGGACAGTGGATTTGAAACCCTAAGTTTCGGTTGGTTTTTGAATTTCAATTCCGGCCACTTCTGGCCATTTTTCGAGGTAGGTCCGAGAACAAAAGTGGCTCCAATTGATGTTTTGAACTTCGGGTAGGAACCTTGGCCCTTAGTTTTTAGAATTTTCCGGCGATTGGTATCGCTTTGGACACCCACGCGCTGCCGACGCGTGTGGCGGCGCGTGGGTTACTGTAGCAGTCATGCATTGGGTCCTAGTGCAATCCTCTAGTTGTCATGAGCGCATAGGTGTTTTCGGATTGGAATTTGGTTACCGTTTGAGTCTCGAACGGATTTTGCCTATGGTGAGATTTTTGGGTTTGTTATGTTCGGACCGTTGGATCGAACTCAAACTCACGTATGGTGTATCTTGTATTTCTTGGATCGTCTAGGATTCGACGAATCGCGGATCGGAGTCCCGGATGCTCCGAACTCGCAAAGCCTAGGTCAAGAATCTGAATAAAATTGTATGTGCTTTCAAATATTCGTATACTTTATTAATTTGTATGTGTATTAATGAAATTGTGCAGATATCAGACCTGATTAGACGTCGTAGGGCAGTGAAGACTACGCAGAGTTCAGAGCCCCCGGCTCAGCCGACAGATGTTGCCACTGCGCCAGCACTGATGGACCACTTGGCAGTTGGTCCTGCGGGGTCCCAGGCGCCTGCTTCATCAGCTTCATCAGTGGCGCAGCCTGTTAGCTCCAGGCCGCATCATCGGCCCGCCAGCACCACATCCAATGATGCCTCGGGGTCACAGCCAGGTATAACTTTCCTTTTTCTCCAGTTATTTTTATTTTTATTTTTGTGTTTGTTTTTGTGTGTGTGTGTGTGTGTGTGTGTATTTTATTGTTAAATTTGTTATTTATTTAACATTCATGTCATCTTTCTTTGCAGCCAAGAAGAACACCCGAGGGCCGTGTCGGCAGTTGAAGACGGCGAAGGTCACCCGGGTGACCAACAGTCGTATCAACATCGGGTACGACGAGCGACATCGGGCTGCACTGACGGCGGAGTTGCATAGCTCCTTGGCCCACGACATTGGTCATGTCATTCGGAGCCATTGCCCGATGCAATGGAAGTCTTGGAAGGTGATGCCTGACGAGACCAAGACGGAGGTTCGCGGCCAGTTGTCGGTATGTAGGCCTTTTAATTCTTTTTCTTTCAAACTTTATATTTCTATTATTTAAATGTATGTAATTAATTTATTGCAGACGAACTACAACTTGGAGGACCTTGACGAAAAGTCGTTGGCGTACGTCAACAGACTCTTCTCTGAGAGGTACAAGCAGTGGAAGAGCGACTTGCACCACCATTTTGAGGCGTTCGATGATCCGCAAGTCACTCTTCAAGAGGGTTGCCCAAAAGAGCTTGAGGGGCGGGAGGATAGTTGGGCGTGGCTCTGCGCTCATTTTCAGGCGCCCGCTTTTGTGGTAATTTTTTATATTTAATTTCAATTTCTTACTAATGTTTTTCTTACTAATGTTTATTTTCTTACTAATGTTTTTTTAATTTTTTATATTTAATTTCAATTTCAACTAATAAGTTTTGTTTTTTGTATAACAGAATAAAGCCAAAGTCAATTAGGGCAATAGGAAGAAGAAGACTCTTCTCCATCATTCGGGTTCCAGGCCCTTCTACTATAGGATGGATGCACGGCGGCAGGTAATAATAAAATAATTTTTATTTAATTTTTAATATTTCATTATTCTTAATTTATTTTTTCGTACTAATATTTTTCTTCTTTTGTAGGGGGGTCCAAATTCCCAAAGATCGACGTCTTTGGCGACGTTTATGTTCGATCTGGGAATGAGTTGGCCGAGTCCCTTCATGTAAGTATTATTTAATTTTAATTCTTGTGTTACGCATTCAACTTTAAAGGTTATTATATGAATGTTTGAATTTACACTACTAAAAAAAAGCAAAAAGACGACGGTAAATCACCATCGTGTATTCGGTTTTTCAATGGTCATGGAATCCACCGTCATCTTTTCCCTCATAAACCACGACGCTAAATCACCGTCGTTGTTAAAATATACAACGCCATCAACAAATACAAAACGACGTCTTTGTACTGCAAAAAGATCTAAAAAAGCAGTCGAGGATGAGAATAGACGAACAACTCTCTAAAAAAACCGTCGTTAAAAAGGAAAAATATGACACATATTAACAGAACAAGGCCGCAAGATAGACATACAACGACGAAAATTAAAATAAGACGCCGTTAAATATCATTTTCACGACAATAAAAAATATGACGCCTTTAAATACATTAGAAGACGACGTTATTGATTCCTACTACGTCGCCTATATAAAAACAGCCGTCGGAAAATAAATTTTCCACTTCGATTTTTCTATAAAAGATGACGTGGAAATAGTTGTCAGTGTCATTATTTACGTCGTATGTATTTATAGAGTAGACGTTGAACAACGAAACAACGTCGGTTACAAATATATGAGAGTCGTATTACAAAATTTATACGCCCTATTTTCAGAAACAAACAACGACGATAAATATTAGACGTTGTTAAATAAAAAAACGTCGAAAACAAATAAAAACAGACGTGTTTAGTCTGCTAAAATTTTAAAAAATAGTCGAGGATGAGAATAGACGACCAACTCAAACAAATCACCGTCGTTAAAAAGAAAAAATATGACACATATTAAAAGAACAAGGCCGCAAGATAGACATACAACGACGACAACTAAAACACTACGCCGCTAAATATAATTTTCACGACAAGAAAAAATATGACGTCTTTAAATACATGAGAAGACGACGTTATTGAAATCTACTACGCCTCTTATTTACAAACAACCGTCGTGAAATAAATTTTCCACTTCGATTTTTCTAAAAAAGATGACGTGGAAATAGTTGTCAGTGTCATTATTTACGACGTATGTATTTATATAGTTGACGCTGAAATGCGAAACAACGTCGGTGGCATTTATATAGTCGACGTTGTATTTATATGTATTCATTACTCACGCCGCACTTATTAATGTAGACGACGTTGAACTTCTAAACAACGCCGGTTCCAAATAAATGAGAGTCGTATTACAAAACATATAGACGGTGTTGATTATGATGAGAGCCGTATTACAAATAACGTCGTTTAATTGATATTAGACGGCGGTTATAATGAATTACCGTCGGAATTCATTTCGTTCCTCTTCGCTTATAAAAGAACTTGCGACGTGGAAAATGTATGATGACGTCGTATTTTTTAACGTTCATATTATTTATCTCGTTTTTTAGACGTCGGTATTATGGGATTGGAGTCGTGTTATTTTGAATTACATGGCGGTTCTTAATCCTTCCCCGACGTGATATCCTGGATAATTGCTTCACAATAGCGTCGGGGTTCTTCATTGTTACGTTGCTTTAAGACGTCGGTAAATATGCTGAATAAATGGTTCACCATAACGTCGTGTTTTATTTGAACAGACGTCGTTTTTTATGCAGAATATAATGATGTAATCGGGAACCAGTATTTTTTGCACTGATTGTTTTGTGGCCAAAACCTGTATAATGAAAGTGAAGAAATCACATTACAATATATTACAAAAATAATGTCATACACTGCCAATTACATAAGCATCATTCAATCCATATATCTTCACACCCACCTCGAATATTTTGACCACCTAACTCACCCACCAATTCATCAAATGTGTCAACATTTGGCATCCCTCTAGTAAATGGCTCACACTCAATTATCACATCACATAAGACTTCATCACCAATAACATCATTATATTCTCTATTAGGCATTGATAACACTACCGACCAACCACGATGCATCGGGTCGTCAACAAAAAAAATTTGTTTGACTTGAGAAGCCAAAACAAATTGGTCATTCCTATGTCCAATTTTACTCAAATCTACAAGGGTAAATCCAAGTTCGTCGATTACAAGACCAGAACTATCTATCCAATCACACCTAAAGACTGGGATTGTAAACTTTTGGTAGTCAAGGTCCCAAATTTCTTGAATGACACCATTGAAACCCATATTTGAGAGAATTGGGTTTTTATCCTTGGCACTAGCAACTTGCATGGTATGTGCAAGTAAATAAACTCCACTATTTTGAGTTGTCCGCACATCATCTTGTGCCTTGATATTGAATTTAATACCTTTAATAAGATAGTTCCTATATAATGGCACTGCCATGTTTGGACCAGCTGCTAGCCACCTTAAATTTTCTGATACGCCATGATTGTCTTCCCCAAGTTCACTTTGAACCTGCAAATTAATCAAATCTTAATTCAATCTAACATAGAAATAAGAAGAAAATTAAAAGAGAAATATGTTATTCAACAACATATACCTTGAAGCGTAGCCATTGAATGAAAGTGCTATTGTGCTTATCCTGCAGCCACTTTGTTCTCTTTCTAAATTTTGGATAAGCAGCCTTGATGTGGATCATATGTTGCCTACATGACACGAAAAATTCAAGCATTACGGTCCCAAATATATAAGATAAACATAAGAAATAATTTAAAATGGAAACTTAAAGAATAAAACTCATACGTACTCGATATAAGGTAGGACTTCCTCCGTATTCTCCAAGACATATAGATGTGCTTGATTCAACAGGTCCCGATCAACTACGCTCACTGTGCAACCTGATAATGGCTTTGAAACTCCCATCTTTTGGCTTGAAGGCACTCCAACCGTACTAACATCAGATAAATGCTGAGTACAAAACTCTACCGCTTCTTCAGCTATATACCGCTCAGCAATGCAACCTTCGGGACGAGTACGATTCTGAACATACCCCTTCAGGACTTTCATATATCTTTCAAACGGATACATCCACCTAAAATATACTGGCCCACATAGACGAACTTCTCTGAGAAGATGTACTACTAGATGAACCATGATATCAAAGAATGAAGGGGGAAAGTACTTCTCAAGCAAACACAGAGTAACTACTACATCTTCTTCCAACTTATCTAGCTTGGAAACATCAACAGTCTTTTGCACATATAGCATTGAAGAAGAAGCACAAACGAGTTATTGCATACCTTGCAGGCTTCTCCAAAACATAACGAATTGCCACAGGGAGCAATTGTTGCATTAAGGTATGACAATCATGTGATTTAAGGCCAAGAAGTCTTGAATCTTGTAAAGATACAAGATTTTTAATATTTGAAGAATAACCTTCAGGGACCTTCATACCATAGAAAGAATTGCAAACCTCTCTCTTCTCTGCTCTTGACAAATTCCAAGGCCCAGGAGGCAAACGAGTACGTTTTTCTCCATACTGGGGTTGCAAATCAGTTTTGACCCCCATGTTCAATAAATCTAATCGAGCAGCAATCCCATCTTTATTTTTTCCAGGGATCTCCAGCAATGTACCAATGATACTATCGCAAAACATTCTTCTCAATGTGCATAACATCTAGGGCATGCCTCACAGGAAGGTATTTCCAATACTCGAGATCAAAGAATATTGATTTCTTCTTCCAACAAACTCTGCCACCATTTTCAACCATATGCAGCACTTCTTCTCCGGTTAATGGCTCGGGAGGTATGCCATATTCAGGTTTCCCATTAAAAGCTGCACGCTGCCTCCTATATGGATGATTGATTGGTAACCATTTTCTATGCCCAATGTAACAAATTTTGTGGCCATTTTTCAACCTGTGACTAGGTGTATCATCGCCGCATATTGGACAAGCTTTATATCCT